>NC_134693.1:60895450-61220450 GCF_050947455.1 Rhinoderma darwinii
ACAATTCCCTATGACATGTCAAAAGTTTTGTTAAATGACAGTTAATCTTTAATGTGTTTCTTGGTTTGGGATACACGACTTTGAGTTATGACTAACTGCAGTAATGAATCAACAAACAATTATCAGTGATCTTAAAACCACTAATGTAACATCCACGTTTTATGGATCCCACATGTCCACTACCTTATACAATATGGCCGTAACACTATCAGATGTTCAGATCCTGCAGTCAAATTGTGTTTTACCCATTTGTATGAATATGCTCACACCCATTACCTTCATGCTAAGACTGCATGGGCTTTTATAGATTTTCGCAAAACAACCCTACATATCTTATTTGTAAAAAAAAATCTTTAGTCCTGGATATTGCCACACATGCCCTATGCAATGCTCACATGTAGAAATCAGTCATGTATAGCAGTTAAACCTTTGCCAACATCCGTTCTTGTGCAAATTTCAGAGTGCAATGTACAACCACACACCATGCAAAAGTCTTACGTAGCAAAACTGTTGGTGCACAAATACCCCCCTGATCGCACCCCAAACAGTTTTATAGAAGGTTGTGCAGGTGAAATGAAAAAAACTATTGTTTAAATAAGGTCTGTAAACTTACCTCTATTTTTAGGATATCAGAATGTGGCACATCTGTGGAGTTTGAAAAAAAGTTTCCCATTCTGAAAATAAATCAAAGTACTAGTTAAATATTAGTAAAAAAATATAGATTATTCGGGGTTGAAGAAGCAAAATTCTCAAATATTCTTGGCATAAGAATCCAACAAACGTATTGATTTAAATATTAAAGGTAACCTGTCAGCACAATCACCCGACTACTAAGACCTCTTCTGAATGGTTAAAATGGATCACAGAAAGATACATTGAAGTGGACCTGTCAGATCTCCTGACATGTCTATTTTAGTAAATATATCTTTTAAAGTTTAGCTAAGGCCCCATGCACACGACCGTGCCCGCAATCACGGCCCGCGATTGCGGGCACGGCCGGCCGCCGGCTGACAGCGGCATTTTCGGGCCGTGCTCCCATACAAAGTATGGGAGCACGCCCGCAAAATGCAAAAGAACGGACACGTTCCATAATTCACGGTCGTGTGCATGGGGCCTAAACGTTTCACAAATTTCTGCCATGTCATAGTGACATGTCAGAAGTTTGGATTGGTGGGGGTCCGAGCACAGAGACCCCCACCAAATTGCTAGAACGAAGCAGCTGAAGTGCTCATGTGAGCGCTCAGCCGCTTCGTGTCTGTTCGGCTTTTTCCGGAAATAAATGTATCGTGTACGGACTCAATAGAAAGTCTATGAGCCCGTACTCCGATACATCGGCTTTCCGGAAATGGGATCGGACACATATTTATGCTGCTCTGTCGGAGATCAGCATAAACAGACGTCGGACGCACTGATTTCAGCGTGCGGTCACTTATTCGTTTTGTGCAGTTGTTTCTGAGTATTTAGAAGTTTGAGTCCAAGTATATTCTACTATAACTACTAAATACTCAGAAGTTACAGGAAATTAACTAATAAGTGACTGCACCCTGAAATCAACCTGTCGGACAATCCGATCTGCTGATCTCAGACAAGGCAGAATAAGTATGTGACCGATTCGTTTTAAAGTAATTCTTACATTGTTTTTTTTTCCATGACAAATAATGCTTTATTTTACCATTTTTTTCTCCAAATAGAAGTTTCCTATTTAGAAATATTTGATTTCACTGCGTAAAGGAGTACACAAATATTTTTTTTAATCACGTAAACAAAACCCTAAGAAGGATTTGCTTATGCCATTGTCTGTCTGTTATTTTGATATTCAGCATGCCCTAGTTAAAACGGGTTTTCCCATGAGGGACATTTATGACATTCACAGGATGTCAAATGTCAGATAGATGCGGGTCCCACCTCTGGGACCCAAATCCATCTCTAGAATGGGCCCCCCTTAAACCCATTCTAGCTTTTTGTGCTCACGCGGACTCCCGGCCACAGGTGGGACCCACATCTGACATATCATGTGGATATGTCATAAATGTCCCTCATGGGAAAACCATTTTAAAGAGACACTCCAGATATTTTATTCTATTTTTAATTATTGTTACGTTTTTACAGTACAACTGGTAAAAGGATGGGCAGGCGCTTTGTTTTAGAAATATCCTGACCGCACTGTGACCGGCCGATTCATACCGCGTCTGCTGTGTGGACCAGAAGTCTCTTTCTCTGAGCATTTCTAAGGGACGCTCAATATGATTCTCATAGCAATGCATAGAGAAAGAGACTTCCGGTCTACACAGCAGACGCTGTATGAATCGGTCGGTCACAGTGCGGTCGCGTGGCCGCATTGCGGCCGGGATATTTCTGAAACAAAGCGCCAGGTAAGAGAATGGCCGGCCCATCCTTTTACCAGGTGTATTGTACAAACAACAGCAATAATTAAAAAAAATTATCGCTGGAGTGTCTCTTTAAAGGTCACTACATCAGGGGACAGGCTTTGAATGTGATTGGCTGGGCGGGGTTTATTATTTAGTATACATTTTTTTTTTGCTTTGGACAGTCCTTTGACAATAAGCTGATCAAAGTGTTTCTTCTGCTGGCACCCTAACGATTAACTGTAATCGGTGGGGAAACCTGGCAGTAAACGTTCAATTTCCCTGCAGATCCATGCTTTACTCCATGCTTTACACAGCGCCCATTCAAACGAACGGATTGTCTGTGTAATGCAGGACAGGTCCTCCAAAATGAGAGACGCTCTGTGACTGTTCTCCGCTCTAAGGTATAAGAAAATGGTTTTTTTATAGTAGACAACCCCTTTAACTCTTACATAATTTTTATTATGACGTGTCCCCAAGAAAGGTCAGAAACTTTTTTTTTTACACTGCATATTTCTCCTATAACTGGAGCTGCAATAGAGGTCCCGGTTAAAGGGGTAAATAGAACTGACAAGAGATAACCGCCGTGATCAGGGATGTCGCCCGTCCTGTCCCCACCACGACACTTATCCAAGTCAGTGCTAATTCAGAGCAGGACTGAGGTCTGATAAATGAGCAGGCTAACGGATTCTTTGTCTGGGAACCTACAGGCGTTTTGATCGTGTTTTTTTATGGCAGATTTGTATAGATTTCCATGTGCTTCTTAGTTGTTGTGCAGCTCTTACCGTGTGCGCCGTCCGAGTCCTGTCAGTGATCCGAGGAAAGAGTGGACATCTCCTGTCTTTCCTCGGATCGGAGACTCAGACCATTTTTCACGGACCCGATTCACCTGCTAAAGTGAATGGGTCCGTGAAGACTATTGGGTGCCACCCGGATGCCGTCAAAAACGGCCCGAGTGGCACAACGGTCGTGTGCAAAAGATTACAGGTGAATCACATGGTTTCAATATGCCTCACTTGTAATAACCACACAGCCAAAAACGGCATCACAAAACTGGGGTCAGTTTTAACCATGCATTTTTCATAGCAATTAAAAAGCACATCAAAATTGCTACAAAACTGCTGGAAAAACGCCCCAAGCCTAAAACTAACCTGTCACCAGACAGATCAATAACAAGCCTGTATAAGCTATTCAGAGATGCTATTGCACCTCCTTGACAAACTCTGCGACTTCTTTCGGCAGACAACGCCGTGATCGCATGATGACTTACAGCCAATTAAGCGCTGAAATAAGCATCCGGCGCACACTTTGTTTTTCTATTTTCAGACTTTACAGCTACACAAAAGGTCGAATTTTACATTACCTGTTTGCTAATGAAGCGGATAACCTCGTTGATAAAGAATGACAAGAACCTTTTCTAAAGGACAACGAGCACACTTTCCTAAAATAAAAAATAGGCCTTTGTAATAAAGGTTTATAAACTAGGAACAAATAATAAAAAAAAATAACTGTGTACAAGACTCCAGTCTAATTTAAAGAAGATCGGTCACCTCTCCGGACAGGTCTGTTTTAGTAAATTCTTGTATTTTCCCATGAAATAACAATTCTAAGACATATTTTCTTAGAACTCTGCGTTGTGCCGTTCCTAGAAATTTATAAATGGACAACTGGGTGTTACCATTTGACTTGCCAAAGGGGCGTGTCCCAGGGTTGCCCACCGTCCGTATATTTATGGATAGTCCGCAAAAAACGGGTGTTTATTTCTGCTGTCCGTAGTGTCCGGCAGAAAAAAAAACAACTAAATTACACTAAATTCATATGCCCAGTGCAAACATAACAAGCGGCGGCACGCAGAGGAGGCGGGGGTCACGGCTGTGAGTCATGGCGACCAGTCACAAGAGACGTCAGTGACGACGCGCCACTAAACTAGAAGGCAGAGCACAGTCTTAGCGGTGCTGGGGGTGGAGTCTACTAGAATACACCCCCACCACTGCAAAGTCCACACTCTGCCTTCTACTGTGGTGGCGTCATGTGCGGATGGCGGGCTGGAGAGGCATATTTTCAGATTCCACTGGTGTGTGGACCATCCTGTTGGTCCACGGTGTCCTCAATGCCCACCCCATTTACTCCTTGTTTAGCCTCAATGCCCGCATGCCACGGAAGAGTAAATGGGGCAGGGCACTGAGGACACCGTGGACCAATAGGATGCCTGAAATGCGGGTATATGGCAGAAGTCCAGCGGAATCTGAAAATATGCTGTGGAGAGTACTCAGTCTTGAGTCGGACAGTAAGACTCCCCATTAACAGCCACTCTTGTAGCTTTCAGGCGCTAGCTACCTTAGCGCGGGAAAGCTACAAGGGGGGCTGTGATTGGTGACTCCCAGGCACAGAGAGGCAGGCAGGCTCCCAAGAGCAGCAGACCAGTACTCACTCAGTGACAGTCATTCGAATCCCATGGCACATCAGGTTTATCACTAACTCTCGATTTTGTAACGTGTCTGTAAAAATTTTGGTCTGTCCATGATTTTTAGCTCAGTTATACAGAAATTACTGAAGTGGAGGTTGGCAACACTGGCGTGTCTCTACACAGTCTCACTCAATCAGCACTGATTGGACATGGTCAGTCGTAATAACTTATTCATACATTTCTAGGAGGAATAACAGAGGAACGGCACAATACAGAGTTCTAAGAAAATATGCTCCAGAAAGGTTATTGCATAGGGAATACAATTGTTTACTACTTAGACGTCAGGAGAGGTCATTTACATTTTTTTTCTATAAATCAATAGTACAAGGATAGATGCAAAACTTTGTGAAACTCGTGCACTCATCAATTATGATCTATTCACTCTGCAATTCGCAGTGAACTTTACGTCGGAAGTATAGTCTGACATACACACAGGCATAAGTCGCACATAGTCCATTGTGAAAAAAAACAATGGAGTAGTGAAGCAGACTATGCATTCCATTCAGTTGAAAAAAGGTATAGCAGTATGTAATTACAGTGTTACCATATTCTTCAATTGACGTGCGGCAAAATGATGGAAAGATGTGGAAAGGTAAATCAGTCCTACAGATTGCAAATTAAATGTCATGCCTGGTCAGAAAATGTCACCTGTGTCGAAAAACGTGTGTGTTGCGGGATAAATATGATGCCCGGAATGAAAGCCGATTCCATCCTGGGTGAGCAGGAAAGCCATTCCCGAAGAGTCTCCTGTTCTCCCAGCATGGATTCCGATCCTGCCCTTGGCACTAAATGGACAGCTCCTACAGCTATAATACAACCATGTGCATGAGTCGTAAAACTGAACTGGGGGACTTTATTAAGACCGGTGTTTGATACGCTAGTCTTGATCTAACAAGCACTGGTGTAAGATGCGACATATTTATTAAAGTGGCGCATATATGGCCATCCGTGCGCCAGAAAGTCAAATCTCGCAGGCGTAGATTTGCGCTATCATTTATGCCAATTGGCTTAAATGATAGTAAATTTGTCAGAACATGGCTGGCCATCCCCTCCAGTTAAGCCCCACCCAGTTTTTAAAAGCGGTGGAGGCAGCGCAAAAACTAAAACGTTGCACCTTTTCTACGCCAGAAAACTGGTTTAGAATATTTAATAAATTCCACCCATTGTATAAAATTGCTCATAGTCTCTGTAACGTGAAGAATTGTAATATTGGCCAGCTGTATGGTTAATTTCTATGTACATTACGTTTCTGCGCTGGCACACCCTTGCTTTAAGAGTGTAAGAATAAAAATGTGGGTCAGAGCCTGAGCAACAGAATCGCCCAGGCTGGCGCTCAGTGCTCATCTAAGTACCTGGTTATATTAAAGTGTAACCAAACATTCAACAAACTTGTGACATGTCAGAAGTTTTGATCGGCGGGGGTCTGAGCACTTAGACCCCCACCAATCGCTAAAACTAAGCAGCAGAAGTGCTCGGGTGAGCGCTGAGCCGCTTAGTTTCTGATCGGCTTTTTTTGGAAAGCTGATGTAGCGGTGTACGGGCCCATAGGCGTTCTATTGACTTCGTACACCGCTACATCGGCTTTCCAAGAAAAGCCAATCAGAAATGAAGTGAAAGCTCACCCGAGCGCTTCTGCTGCTTTGTTCTAGCGAGCGGTGGGGGTCTCAGTGGTTGGACCCCCACCGATCAAAACTTCTGACATGTCACAAGTTTTTTGAAAGTTTAGTTACCCTTTAAGAATATATACCTACTTTTTTTTCTTTGTTTTTTTAAATCAATTCAAGTTTGAGGCAACAAAAAAAAAATAACAGCATAATAATACATGTTATGAACTATAGATAACCCCAACCTGCCCCCCTTCCATTTTGCACCACCCATTAACCACCACCTCCTCCTCAGATACATTACCTTCCAATACCTGCCCAGTTTCCCCTCCACAGTCCACTCCCCACCAAGCGGAAGTTTACTCTTTCACGTTCTCTCTGGAAGCTAAAAGATACACATTGAGCCTTCTACTTCCAATCCGCTCTCTCAACGCCAACCCCGGGAAGTCCAACCATTTTTCCCACTGTTTATAAAACTTCCTCGGAGACCCCCTCTTCAAATAAACTTTTTGCTCCATCAGTGTAGTCCCATTAATGGATTTTACAGTTTTTCCAAAAGTAGGCGGCTCCGGCTGCAAACGACGTCTCGCTATGCCATTGCGGACACGATGCAGAAATTTTGCCGCAGCCAATTGTTCCATCCTATCCCCAATAGATCCCCCACAGCTCCCATCAGCCCTAATTTCGGTATCTCTGGGAGGCGCACTCCATATACCCTTCTGATAAGGTCACGCGCAGCTGCCCACAACTCCCCCAGTACCCCACAAGTCCAAAACATATACATGAGGCCAGTACTCTCCTCCAGACATCTAGCACTCGTCCTCACTCCCTTGTGACGCAGCAATTAACCGACAGACAACTAGGCGACGCCGTCACCTCCGCCCACTCATCTTTTGGCAAGGGCCCATATACCTAAGGTTTAATGGCTAGAGTATTAACTATTGATTATTTTCTTGATGTACTTAATGCAGGATGTACGGCAACAAGACACTCTTGCCATACATTGGGTCCGTAGAAGTCTTTGGACATATATGCAGTGTGAATAGAGCCTTCGTTTCACACGCAGACCCTGCACACGGCACATAAATATCCAGATACAAAACATTTAAAGTGAACGGGCGAAAGGAGAGAAGGCCAAATTCAACAGACAAAATTTTTTTTACAACTTACATTTATTTTTATTCACATTATTGGCGCTTAGGGGAACAATGAACATATTATCTGTTTGTTCCGTATATACAAATCACTGATAACAGGGTTATTGCAGTATGTCACCAGTGATCAGTATACAGGGACATGAGGAGAATATGCAAATCACAACTTCTCTGAAGGTCCTCAAACCCTTCTTCCCCAGGGAATCCCTGTGTCAGTATAACGTAGAGAGGCCATGTTATCGTAGGGATGCCAGTGGTCAAATCCCCATCAGTCAGACATTTAGTCCATAATACGGTCTGCACACCGAGGACCACCTTGTGGTCCATGGGCCATAGATTTCTATGTGTACGAATGCAGATAAACAGCCCCAGCTGCTGTTATAGAGGCAGTCACCACCGCAGCACTGACTGGATCAGCTCCCTATACCAGTATACTAAATAGCCCAGCTGCAGTTATAGAGGCAGTCACCACCGCAGCACTGACAGGATCAGCTCCCTATACTGGTATACTAAACAGTCCATGCAGTTATAGAGGCAGTCACAACCGCAGCCCCAACAGGATCAACTCCCTATACTAGTATACTAAACAGTCCATGCTGTTATAGAGGCAGTCACCACCGCAGCACTAACCAGATCAGCTCCCTATACCAGTATAGTAAACAGCTCCGCTGCAGTTATAGAGGCAGTCACCACCGCAGCACTAACCGGATCAGCTCCCTATACCAGTAAACAGCCCAGCTGCAGTTATAGAGGCAGTCACCAGCGCAGCCCCGACAGGATCAGCTCCCTATACTAAATAGCCCCAGCTGCAGTTATAGAGGCAGTTACCACCGCAGCACTGACCGGATCAGCTCCTTATACCAGTATAGTAAACAGCCCCGCTGCCGTTATAGAGGCAGTTACCACCGCAGCACTGCCCGGATCAGCTCCTTATACCAGTATAGTAAACAGCCCCGCTGCCGTTATAGAGGCAGTTACCACGGCAGCCCCGGTAGGATCAGCTCCCTATACCGGTATAGTAAACAGCCCAGCTGCAGTTATAGAGGCAGTTACCACCGCAGCACTGACCGGATCAGCTCCTTATACCAGTATAGTAAACAGCCACGCTGCCGTTATAGAGGCAGTTACCACCGCAGCACTGACCGGATCAGCTCCTTATACCAGTATAGTAAACAGCCCAGCTGCCGTTATAGAAGCAGTTACCACGGCAGCCCCGGTAGGATTAGCTCCCTATAACAGTATACTAAACAGCCCAGCTGCAGTTATAGAGGCAGTCACCACCGCAGCACTGACCGGATCAGCTCCCTATACTAGTATACTAATCATCCCAGCTGCAGTTATAGAAGCAGTAACCACCGCAGCACTGACCGGATCAGCTCCCTATACTAGTATACTAAACAGCCCAGCTGAGATTATAGAGGCAGTCACCACCGCAGCACTGACAGGATCAGCTCCCTATACTAGTATACAAAAGAGCCCCAGCTGCAGCTTTAGAGACAGTCACCACCACAGCACTGACAGGATCAGCTCCCTAAACTAGTATACTAATCATCCCAGCTGCAGTTATAGAGGCAGTCACCACCGCAGCACTGACAGGATCAGCTCCCTATACCAGTATACTAAATAGCCCAGCTGCAGTTATAGAGGCAGTCACCAGCGCAGCACTGACCGGATCAGCTCCCTATACCAGTATACTAAATAGCCCAGCTGCAGTTATAGAGGCAGTCACCACCGCAGCACTGACAGGATCAGCTCCCTATACTGGTATACTAAACAGTCCATGCAGTTATAGAGGCAGTCACAACCGCAGCCCCAACAGGATCAGCTCCCTATACTAAATAGCCCCAGCTGCAGTTATAGAGGCAGTTACCACCACAGCACTGACCGGATCAGCTCCTTATACCAGTATAGTAAACAGCCCCGCTGCCGTTATAGAGGCAGTTACCATCACAGCCCCGAGAGGCACATACCTGAAGACACCGCCGTACAGGACAGAGTACTGCCGCATATCATTCACCGACTTCTCGTACAGTCACCTCACCATCCATCGCTCCAAACACAAGAGACAAAACTGGATGAGAGGAAATTCTAGTCTCCACGCAGAACGGAAGGCGGCGGCCATATTTCCTGCTATCAAACCCAGCTATAGATGGCAGAAGTCTACTACAAAATGGTGTAGCCAGCGGACGCTTTTGATTTTTAAATCACTAGTTGTAGACTCCCAGCATGCCTAGGTTGAGACGACGCTGAAGTTGTTTTCTTATTCGTCCAGTTTCTATTGAGAACTTATTTTATTTATTTATCAAAGTATGCAACCAAGAGTGTAATATAAAAAGGGTTAAATCACTTTGGGCAACTGATCCCACGCTGCCAACACACAAATAGAGATGTCCCACATCGAATTAAGTCGAGTCTAGGCTGGTTCAAATTCGTTCTAGTCATATAAGCTGGCATCAAAGTGGGCAGATGGATAATTTGTATTGATTTGAATGTAACTGGTGTTTTTAAGGGGTAGAAAGACTGGGCGACTAATCTAACACTGCCAACATACAGATAAAGATGCCCCGCATCAAATTAAGTTTATTTCGGGATGTTCCAAAGTGGTTCTGGGCACAAAAAGCGGCAGCAAAGTGGGCAGATGGACACTCTTTACTGATGTGAATAAGTAATTGGTGGGCATTTAGGAGCTCACGTCATCACCAGTCCATGCATGGCTCAAAACCGCCCCGGACAAAGGCAGATTTGAGGCTCTGTCCCTGGAAGTCTGAGGCATGGCCCGCTTTGAGCCACCCTTGACCTAACACTCGCCCCATTCTGTATATATAGATAGGCACAGCACCTTGTTCTCTCCGTGGACCTACTCCTTTCCGCAGCCGAGTTATTTAAGTTACCTGCAGATATTACCTCCCTTACTTTCTCTCTAAATCCAATACAAGATTTATAGGGCACCCGGTTTATTGTAATCACTCAAATTTCTCCTTAGTTGCTGCACCAGGAAACTTATGAATAAGAAATTGGACAAACAAGAAACCAACTTCAGCATTGCTAGGTTGAGAAACGTTTTTGTTTTTTTAATTAAACTTAACCAGTGGTGCAATTGAGATTATTTTTCCTAACAGCAAGGCTAGAGCTTCACAGTGACTTGTGTTTGTACAATTTACAAAAAAATGGCACATAGTTATACTAAAAAAAAAACACAAAAAAGGCCATACTTACTAAATGGGCAGGTAGACACCAGTTCCCAGCAGGATGCAGACAAGCCACAAATGTCACATAGAAATGGAGAGGGCTCAGGTGTATTAGATAGTGATATCCACTCCCAGTATTCTTGAGGAGAGGGGCTGCTCAGTGTTGTTAAAATGTGTGCTAGTCGCAAGGCGTAGCTTATCTTGCCGGATAACAGCCTATTACTCACGCCCATACTATTAGATCAGAGGGCTGCCCTTCACTCTACACCAGACACTGGCACACTATGCTCCCCCAACATTAAGAGGCATGGCTGTTTCCCGAAACAAGTATACATGATAAACATGAGGTATTGGTAGATATTTTGGCCAAAATACGCAAGCTCGCAACCCCCGGCAAGATACGCTGCGCCTTGTGACTGGCACACTTTTTGAAGCTTTGGTTGTGTGCAGTGACAACACTGAGCAGCCACTCCCCTCAAGAATACTCCCCTCCTAGAGGGAGCCTCTGACATCACTATAGTGACGTCAGGGGCTCCCTCCAGGAGTGGAATCCCCGGCCAGAGCATTGGCAACTCTCTGTCCGGGGATTTCGTTCCAGGAGGGAGCCCCTGACGTCACTGTCCATATATGGATAGTGACGTCATGGGTTCCTTCAGAAGCTGGAGCCCGAAAGGCACTATCTACAGGACGGTTTAGCGCTATACACAAGGGTGTGTGCTGCGGTTCTATCTACTTGGGCACTGTGGCACTATCTAAAGGGGACACTGTGGAGCTATCAACATGGGCACTGTGAGACTATCTACATGGGACACTGTGGCACTGGAAGTTTATATGTAGGCACTGGCACTTTATATGTGGGCACTATGGCACTTTATATGTGAGCAGTGTGGCAGTATGTGGGCACACTGGTAGTATGTGGGGACTGGCACCATCTATGTGAGCACTATTTGTAGTGGGCACTGTGGCACTATCTACAGGGGCATTGTGGCACTATGAGGCATTATACTGTATGGGGCAGCTAAGGGGGCATTATACTGTATGGGGGCAGCTATGGGGGCATTATACTGTATGGGGGCATCTGTGTGGGAATTATACTGTATGGGGGCATTATACGGTATGGGGCATTATGCTGTATGGGGACAGCTATGGGGCATTATACTGTATGGGGAAATTTGTGTGGGCATTATAATTTATGGGGGCATCTGTGTGGGCATTATACTGTATGTGGGCATCTGTGTTGACTTTATACTGAATGGGAGCATCTATGGGGGCATTATACTGTGGTGGGGCAACTATGGAGACATTTAACTGTGTGGGGGCAGCTATCTGGTATTATATTGTGTGGGGGCAGCTATAGTGGCATTATACTGTGTGGGGGTTCTATGGGGGCATTATACGGTGGGGATCCAGTTTGGAGCATGATACTGTGTGGGCTTATTCGGATGTGTATGGGCGGGGATTGGGCAGGTTTAGAGGCGTGGCATCGGTTGTCCCTTTTTATGATTCTTGAAAGTTGGGAGATATGAGAAACTATTTGAACACTATGGGGCAGATGTACTACTGTCTCTGCGTCTAAAAAGTGTCACAAAATGCGCCAACTTTTGGCACAATTCTGATGTTTGTACCTCTCTAGACACTTTTAACCCTTTAATTAACGGGTAATTTTTAGTTTTCGTTTTTTCCCTCTTCCGCTTTTCGAGAGCCATAACTTTTTTATTGACATAGCCGTATGAAGGCCTTTTTTTCCTCCTGGTCGCCTGATGCCGATGTGTCCTCGCTCGTCCGACACGATGCAGGACCTGGGGCAGGAAGTGACATCACACCGTGATCTCTCGAGAACACGCTGTGTGTCTGTGCACTGCCAGAAGCTGGGTGTTAACGAAGAGAAGTGGATGATGCTGATTCTATCACAACGCCCAGCTAGTAAAACAAGTAAAAACGCCCAGATGTACATACACAATACACGCCCACTTGTACATAACTTTAAACACGCCCAGTTGTACTTAAGAAAGACTAATTTGCATAAATATAAAAATGGTCATAACTTGGCCAAAAATGCTCGTTTTTGAAAAAAAAAAAACGTTACTCTTATCTACATTGCAGCGCCGATCTGCTGCAATAGGAGATAGGGGTTGCAAAATCTGGTGACAGAGCCTCTTTAAGTTTGATTTGGAAGGATTCCTCCATAGCTAGATTAGACGGAAATCTCCATAAGTAATCAGTACCATGGGGGAAGCAATCATGTACTTCCAATAATACAGGAGAATGATCCGAGATAAGCATCTGCTCTATTGCACACCCTCGTATTCGTTGCAATAAAAGTGGAGATGCTAACATGTAGTCAATGCGAGACCAGGATTGATGAGGATGTGAATAATGGGAATACTCCCTACCGTCTGGGTTATGTAATTGCCAGATGTCAGTCAAATTGGTGGCTGTAAGGAATTTTTTTTAATATCGTTTCACTTGTGAGCAAGGGGACCCTCCCGCCCTGAGCTGCGTTGGTCTTATCTTCACTCGGGTGTAAAACGACATTCAGATCGCCTCCTAAAATTTTATGCGGATGTCGATCTGCTCCAATTGTAGTGCTTAAATTATGAAAAAAGGATGAGCTACGTGTATTTGGGCCATAGACATTGGACAGACTGATTTGTTCTGTGGAGCTAGTAAGTAGCACATTTACCCAGCGACCTTCTGAGTCCCTGGACACCTGTGACACTGTAGAGGAGAACTTTTGGTGTATAAGAACAAGAACTCCAGCTTTCGAATCGACAGCCGGGGATCCGAATACTTGGCCTACCCATAGCCGTTTCATCCTAAAGAAATCTGTCTCTGACAGATGCGTTTCATGTAAGAGCACTATGTCTGCACGTAAACTCTTCAGGTGGCGCAGTACCATCATGCGTTTATGTGGAGACCTGAGTCCTTTGACGTTCCAAGATATAATTCTCATATAAGAGCAATTAAATATACGGTACGGATATAGGTGCCCCTGAGCATGGATTCCTACAACATAAACTGCAAGATCAACCTTTTAACTGGAAACAATAGAACAATCCCCGCACTGAGAGTGTGGATTAATACCTTATCTCCCACCCATTGGTGCAATAAGACTTCGCTTATTTCCGACACGCAGAAATACACTACCAAAAAAGCATATAGGTTATGTATCATAGAACAATTACATTCAGTAGCCTTCCATTCCCCCCTACCTAAGTAAAATCAACTGGGGTAGCTGAATAAAGAACAACATGAAACCGTTAGTATGTCCATACCACATCTTCCATATCGACAAGGCTCAAAAGAAGGGAAGACCCGCCATACAGACCATTCTCACTTGATCTGGCAGGTAATAGAAAAGACGACTTAAATCAGGCAATCATCGGTGAATAAAGAACGGCTCTGTCCGTCTGTGTTAGCCATCTAAATCTTGTCAGGTATCAGCTGAAACCAGACGACCCACCCGCTGGGGCTTCGGAGAAGATGGAGGAATTGTAGTAATATCCCGACTGTCTTCTACACTCTGACTCAGAAATCCAGGCGCCGAGTGAGGAGGGGGCGTAGGAGAATCCTTCGGAGTCGAGGGCTTCAAGCTTGCAAGGGCCTCTTCCGGAGACTGGAACGATTCGAATGATCCATCTGATTGGAAATTTTTTAGAACCGCAGGATACAGTAAAGCAAATTTCATCTGGCGTTTGTACAGATCTGAGCAAATTTGAGAGAATGCTCACCTTTTCTTAGTAACCTCCGCCGAGAAGTCTCCAAAAATAAGAATACGATGACCTTTGTAGTCTAAACCATCTTTTCTGTTCTTGAAGGATTTGAGCACAGACATCTTGTCAGAGTAATCTAGGTACTTTACAATTACTTGCCTCGGGCGATCTCTCGTTGTATTCACATCACTGCGATTATCCAACTTTGCCGTACGCAGATCAGCGCCAATTCTATGTGCTCTTTCCACCCTGCATGGATGGTGGATGCCCAAAGCTGCCGGCAGATCCAGCTCACATAGACGTCTCAGATCTTTAGATGGCACCAATTCTGGTAAGCCGACGATACGCAGATTACTGCTCCAAGAGCGATTCTCCAGATCCTCTACCCGCTCCCACAATTTCTTGTTTTCCAACCGGGTATCTCGTACGTGTTGTTGTAACTCCACAAGTCCAGAATCCATATTCTGAATCACCATTTCCAGCTTGTCTAGACGTTCCTCATGCTGTGTCACAGAGGTATGCAGATGTGACAATGAGGTTTCTATCGTTTTAGATAGGGATTCCTGCAAATCCGGGGTAATTAATTGTGCCACCTGTATCGCCAGTTGCTTGTAATCAATGACACAGGATGTGTCACCTATGCCCAGTACTTGTGAGGAGCTGAGCTCCGAGTGTTCAGGCGAGACACTAGGCAGGTTAGACCCGTCCGCCATATTGGGCGGTTGTTCAGCCACTCGGCCTGATTTGCTTTGCGTCTTGGATTTCCCCATTACTGAGACAAATCTGTCCATGCACTCACCGGTCGATCGGGTTCAGCGCCCGGAAGGTGGCTGGGTGATCTGTGCTTCCCCAGAGAGTGTAAGTACGATCTGACAGGGAGATATGTGGAACGAAGGCAGGAGCGCTCTCAGGTGTGCATCTCTACATGCCGGGGCCGGAAGTCGATGGGCACTTCTTGCGTACCATACGGTAATGCTGCTCCCACAACAGCTCTATGGGGTTGAGATCTGGTGACTGCGCTGGCCACTCCATTACAGATAGAATACCAGCTGCCGGCTTCTTAAAATAGGTTTCCTAAATAGTTCTTGCATAATTTGGAGGTGTGCTTTGGGCCATTGTCCTGTTGTAGGATGAAATTGGCTCCAATCAAGCGCTGTCCACAGGGTATGGCATGGCGTTGCAAAATGGAGTGATAGCCTTCCTTATTCAAAATCCCTTTTACCTTGTACAAATCTCCCATTTTACCAGCACCAAAGCAACCCCAGACCATCACATTACCTCCACCATGCTTGACAGATGGCGTCAGGCACTCTTCCAGCATCTTTTCAGTTGTTCTGCGTCTCACAAATGTTCTTCTGTGTGATCCAAACACCTCAAACTTCGATTCGTCTGTCCATAACACTTTTTCCCAATCTTCCTCTGTCCAATGTCTGTGTGCTTTTGCCCATATTAATCTTTTTTCCTTTTATTAGCCAGTCTCAGATATGGCTTTTTCTTTGCCACTCTGCCCTGAAGGCCAGTATCCCGGAGTCGCCTCTTCACTGTAGACGTTGACACTGGCGTTTTGCGGGTACTATTTAATGAAGCTGCCAGTTGAGGACCTGTGAGGCGTCTATTTCTCAAACTAGAGTCTCTAATGTACTTGTCTTGTTGCTCAGTTGTGCAGCAGGGCCTCCCACTTCTCTTTCTACTCTGGTTAGAGCCTGTTTGTGCTGTCCTCTGAAGGGAGTAGTACACACCGTTGTAGGAAATCTTCAGTTTCTTGGCAATTTCTCGCATGGAATAGCCTTCATTTCTAAGAACAAGAATAGACTGTCGAGTTTCACATGAAAGCTCTCTTTTTCTAAGAGAGTTTAATCGAACCCACAAATGTAATGCTCCAGATTCTCAACTAGCTCAAAGGAAGGTCAGTTTTATAGCTCCTCTAAACGGCAAAACTGTTTACTGCGGTGCTAACATAATTGCACAAGGGTTTTCAAGTGTTTTCTAATCATCCATTAGCCTTCTAACACAGTTAGCAAACACAATGTACCATTAGAACACTGGAGTGATGGTTGCTGGAAATGGGCCTCTATACACCTATGTAGATATTGCATTAAAAACCAGACGTTTGCAGCTAGAATAGTCATTTAGCACATTAACAATGTATAGAGTGTATTTCTGATTAATTTAATGTTATCTTCATTGAAAAAAACTGTGCGTTTCTTTCAAAAATAAGGAAATTTCTAAGTGACCCTAAACTTTTGAATGGTAGTGTAGGTCTTTTTTCAACTGTACTAACTCTGTAACTATATGTACCTCAACTTGTCATCTTTACGGGACCTTTCTTCTCATTACCCTTCCTGATAAAGTTGTTTTGTTTTTTTACTCTGCCCTATTTGCAGCGATAGACTCCCGGAGCGATGGCATCACTGATTACACCTCATATACTTAGGTCTAATTGTTCCTAGTTCGGGATCTAAGACCTGCATTGTTGAGCCTTAGTCTAGGTGGGGTGGAAATGGGCTGTTGTGAGGGAGGGAGTTGGGACTACTATGTTTTGCTTATTGCTTTGTTTCTTTTTTTTTTTAAAGTTGACATGCAGTATGTACAGATGGCTTTCGCTAATTCGGATATGTGGGCAACACTGATACATACAATGTTTCCTGCTTTAATTCAATGTGCCTTTCTAATGTTGTGCCTTGGTGTCTGGCCTGCATCTTGGACCACCTCCCAACATTTGGTAGCCCATAAACAGTCCATACTTGATGTCGCTTAATAGCTTTAAATTCACGATGTGGAATGTACAGGGAATGAACAGCCCTCTGAAAAGGAATCCCCCCGCCCCCTGGACATTCTATTCTCAATCAGACCCTTAACCCCTTCAGGACACAGCCTGTTTTGGCCTTCAGGACACAGCCAATTTTTTCAAATCTGACATGTTTCACTTTATGTGGTAATAACTTCGGAATGCTTTTACCTATCCAAGCGATTCTGAGATTGTTTGCTCATGACACATTGGACTTTATGTTACTGGCAAAATTTGCTCGATACATTAAGTATTTAATTGTGAAAACCACGAAAATTCAGCGAAAAATTGCAAAAATTTGCATTTTTCTAAATTTATATGTATCTGCTTGTAAGACAGATAGTAATACCACACAAAATTGATGCTAATTAACATCACCCATATATCTACTTTAGATTGGCATCGTTTTTTGAACATCCTTTTATTTTTCTATGACATCACAAGGCTTAGAACTTTAGCAGCAATTTCTCACATTTTCAAGAAAATTTCAAAAGGCTATTTTTACAGGGGCCAGTTCAGTTGTGAAGTGGATTTTAGGGCCTTATATATTAGAAACCCTCGATAAGTCACCCCATTTTAAAAACTTCACCCCTAAAAGTATTCAAAACACCATTTAGAAAGTTTCTTAACCCTTTAGATGTTTCACAGGAATTAAGGCAAAGTAGATGTGAAATTTTCAAATGTCTTTTTTTTTGCAGAAATTCATATTTCATCTATTTTTTTTATAACACAGAAAGTTTTACCAGAGAGACGCAACCCAATATCTATTGCCCAGATTCTGCACATACCCCACATGTGGCCCTAGTGCACTTATTGACAGAAGCACTGGCCTCAGAAGCAAAGGAGCACCTAGAGGATTTTGGGGCCTCATTTTAGGCTCCATGTCGAGTCTGAAAGGCTCATGCGGCACCAAAACAGTGGAAATCCCCCAAAAGTGACCCCATTTTGGAAACTATACCCCTTGGATGAAATTATGTAGGGGTATAGTGAGCATTTTGACCCCGCAGGTTTTTTGCAGAAATTATTGGAAGTAGGCCGTGAGAATGAAAATCTACATTCTTTCAAAGAAAATGTAGGTTTAGCTAATTTTTTCTAATTTCCACAAGGACTAAAAGGAGAAAATGCACCACTACTTTTGTAAAGCAATTTCTCCCGAGTGAAACAATACCCCGCATGTGGTCATAAACGGCTGTTTGGACACACGGCGGAGCTTAGAAGGGAAAGAGCGCCATTTGGCTTTTGGAGCTCAAATTTAGCAGGAATGGTTTGCGGAGACCACGCCGCATTTGCAAAGCCCCTAAGGGATCAAAACAGTGAAAACACCAAAAAAGTTACTCCATTTAGGAAACTTCACCCCTTGAAGAATCCATCTAGGGGTGTAGTGAGCATTTTGAACCCACAGGGGTTTCATAGATTTTATTACAATTGGGCAGTGAAGATAAAAAAATCCTTTTTTTCCAATAAGACGTAGCTTTAGCTCAACATTTTTCATTTTCTCAACAAATAAAGGAATAATAGAACCCCAACATTTGTAAAGCAACTTCTCTGGAGTACGGCAATACCCTATTTGTGGCCATAAACTGCTGTTTGGGCATACGGCAAGGATCAGAAGAGAAGGAGCACCATTTGGCTTTTGGAGCGCAGATTTTGCTGGATTGGTTTCTTGACACCATGTCACTTTTGCAAAGCTCCTAAGGTACCAGTACAGTGGAAACTCCCAAAAAGTGACTCGATTCACGAAACTAAACCCCTTGAGGTATTCATCTAGGGGTGTAGTGAGCATTTTGACCCCACAGATGTTTCATAGATTTTATTAGAATTGGGCAGTGAAAATAAAAAAAATCCTTTTTCTTCAATAAGACGTAGTTTTATCTGAAAATGTTTCATATTCTCAACAAATAAATGAAAAAAAGCACCCCAACACTTGTAAAGCAATTTCTCCTGTGTACGGCAATACCACATATGTGGTCATAAACTGCTGTTTGGGCACACACAGAGGCGTAGCTAAAAGCTCATGGGTCCGGGTGCAAGAATTCAGCTTGGGCCCCCCTACCCCTCCCCAACACCACCATCATCATCATCAGACCCCTGCGCGCGCCTATGCCAAAACACGCCTTGCCCAACAGCCCCCATAGTATAATGCCCCCACACAGTATAATGCTCCGATAGCTGCCCCCACACAGTATAATGCCCCATACCGTATAATGCTCCCCATATCAGCCCCCATACAGTATAATCCCCCCCCCCCCCCGCAATATCAGCTCCCCATACAGTATAATGCCCCCATATGTGCATAATATAAAAATAGCATAATTACTTACCTATCCCCGTTCCTTCGCCTCCTCCGGTCTGTGCTATGAGTGACTCAGCGCAGGCAGGCGCGATGATGTCGCTACATCCCGCCTGCCTGCGTCGAGCCGCTCAGGGCACAGTGAATGCTGGATCAAGGAGATGTCAGCTCCTTGCTCCAGGATTGAATAGAACCGGGACCTCGGTGAGTGACTCACGAACCCCCAGGGGGACGCGACGCACAGTGTAGGGATGTCACGATACCAAAATTTGGACTTCGATATCGATACTTCGTTTACTTTGCCAACAGTAATAAAAATAAAAAAAGTTATTTCGTTTTCTAATGTGAGGCACGAGGTGTGATGAATTTTGAATGTGCCTAACATTAATAGTAATTAATCCCATCATGTTTCTCAGTCATAATGGGTTAATATGTAAGGTACATGATGGGGTTAATTACTATTAATGTGAGGCACATGGAGGTTAAATTCATCATCGCACCTTGTGCCTCACAATTAGGCCCCATGCACACGACAGTAAATAACCTCCATTCACGGACCCATTCACATTCATTGAGCGCGGACACATTTCCGTAGCGCTACGGATGGGTTTCCGTGCCGTAGAAGTGTTCCGAAAATAATGGAACATGTCCGTTCTTTTGCATTTTGCGGGCCGTGCTCCCATACTTTGTGCGGGTGGCAGTCGGCGGGCCGTGATTGCGGGCACGGTCGTGTGAATGGGGCCTAAGTGATAGAAAGCATCTGATAGAGTACAGCAAGTGATAGAGTACACATCATAAATGATGCAAAAAAATAGTTGTGCAGGTTATTAAGGCCGCGCCAATACCGATTATGTGTATGTTTTATGTATTGAGACTTATTTTAATGTTTATTGTAAAAAAGGTGTATGTGTATTTTTTTTATTTAACATTACTTTGTTTTTACTTTATTTTTAAACTTCAATGTACTGGCCTATAGCTATACGCCAGTACATTAGCCTGTGTATGTATAGTACACAGGCAGTTGTTAGGACATACCTCAGTATGCCCTAACAACAGGAAACATGGTAGGACAGCCCTGGGGTCCTTCAATGGACCCTGGGCTGTCTGCCCATATATGGTATGTCCCTCAATCGCGTCACAGAGAATTCCCTGTGATGCGATCCAGGGGCATCCCCCCCTTCTCATTTTCCCCTGAATGCTGCAGTCCGCTTTGATCGCAGCATTCAGGAGAATAGCGGCGGAGATAAGAGGTTTCTCTGATCTCCGCCATTATAGAGCGGGGCTGCGGCTGTGTTATACAGCCATTGCCCCGCTCCTGACAGGAAGTGCACGCGCGGTCAGCATGAGATGATGCGGCCGGCGCTGCACTAATGAGCGGCGGTGCAGGCACCGAAGACAGAACATGGGGGTGTTTTGTAGCGCGCCTGCCATGTTCTGTCTTCAGTGCCGCAGATCATTAGTGCAGCGCTGGCCGCATCGCATTATCCTGACGGTGCGCACATGTCAGGACTCAGGAGCGGGGCAGTGACTGTATTACACAGCCGCAGCCCCGCTCTAATAGTAATGTCTACTATGCTGTATTGTGTTGTATTGTGCAGTTTGCGGTGGAGGAGGGGGGGGCTGTGATTTAACGCCCCCCCCTCTCCACCGCAAACAACACAATACAACACAATACATTACAAGGCATCACAACACAATACATTACAACACAATACATTACATTACACTGCAGCTTACCTGGAGTCCTCCGCACCGACTCTTCTGCTCTGTCTGGAAGACGTGTCAAATGACAACACGGTCACATGGTACACTAAGTGTACCATGTGACCGTAACCAGGAAGTGCCGGCTTCACGGCCCAAAAGATTTAGTTAGGAAACATGCTGTATGGCAACGGGGGCCCGTGGGTCCCCCAGGTTTAGGGGCCCAGTCGCAACTGCGACCGCTGCGACCCCTATAGCTACGCCACTGGGCACTCAGTAGGGCTCAGAACGGAAGGAGCGCCATTTGGCTTTTGCAGTACAGATTTTGCTGGATTGGTTTCTGGTCGCTATGTCGCATTTGCAAAGTCCCTGTGGGACCAAAACAGTGGATCCCCCCCAGAAGTGACCCCATTTTGGAAACTACACCCCTCAAGGTATTCACCTAGGGGTGTAGTGAGCATATTAACCCCACAGGTGATTGGCAGAAATTGGTGTGCACTCGATGTTGCAGAGTGAAAATGGGTTTTCAATAGATATGCCAATATGTGGCGCCCAGCTTGTGCCACTGGAGACACACACCCCAAAAATTGTTAAAAGGGTTCTCTCGGGTATGGCGATGCCATATATGTGGAAGTAAAATGCTGTTTGGGCACACTGTAGGGTTCAGAAGGGAGGTAGCGCCATTTGTCTTTTGGAGCGTGGATTTTGCTTGTAGTAGTTTTGTTTTGAGTCTTACTTGTGTTTCCGTTTATAATGTGGGGGTACATGTAAGGCGGGCAGAGTATATAAGGGGCATAGTCAGGTGGTATAATAATGGGGTAAAAAAAAACAATAAAATAATTCATAGATGTGTGTTATGCTGTGACACAATCCTTTCTGCACAGGCCGGTGTCGCACTAATAAATGGTCTTTACTTATTCCCCTTTTGGTCCACACTCGGCACCTTTGAAGTTTGGGGAATTTTGCTGGGAAAGTGTTGTCCTGGTATAATACAGGCGCCCTCACTTCCAGCAGATATGTTTGGGCCCTCCCCTTCCTGGTTCCCTAATTTTAGGGGCCTTGATAATTCGCCACTTGAAACAGAAGAAACGTTCCCCTCGGGCCGGCACAACTGCATATTTTTATTTCCTGGCTTATTGGTGCCTTGACTAATTTTATTTTTTCATAGACGTAGTGGTATGAGGGCTGTTTTTTTTGTGGGACGAGCTGTAGTTATTATTGGTACCATTTTGGGGTACATGCGACTTTTTGATCACTTGTTATCCTTTTTTTTTTTGGGAGGCAAGGTGACCAAAAAACAGCAATTCTGGCATATTTTTTTAGTTCTTTTTATACAGCGTTCACCATGCGTTATAAATTACATGTTAGCTTTATTCTGCGGGTCAGTCCGATTCCGGTAATACCTAATTTATAGCACTTTTTTATGTTTTACAACTTTTTGCACAATAAAATAACTTTTGTAAAGAGAATGGATTTTTTCTGTCGCCAAGTTGTGAGAACCATAACGGTTTTAAATTTTTCGTAGACGGAGCTGTATGAGGGCTTGTTTTTAGCGAGACGAGTTATCGTTTTTATAGGTACCATTTTTAGGTACATGCGACTTTTTGATCACTTTTTATTTCAATTGACCAAAAAATAGCAATTATGTCAGTATTTTTTTGTTATTTTTTTTACGGCGTTCACTGTGCGGAATAAACAACATAATATTTTTATAGTTTAGGTCGTTACGGTCGCAGCGATACCAAATATGTATGGCTTTATTATTTTTTTCAATAATTACTTGATAAGGGAAAAAGGGCGATTGTGTTTTGTGTTATTACTTGAAACTTTTATTGTATTTTTTACAACTTTTATTTTTACTTTTTTTACACTTTTTTTTTTACACTTTTCTTTAGTCCCACTAGGGGACTTGAAGGTCCAACTGTTTGTTTGATGTTCTAATACATTGCACTACCTATGTAGTGCAATGTATTAGAAATGTCAGTTGTTCACTGACAGCAAGCCGATCAGGCTCCGCCTCCGGGCGGGGCCTAATCGGCTAACGTAATGGCAGATAGGAAGCCATTGTTAGGCATCCTGTTGCCATAGTAACAGTCGCCAGCCTTGCCATCGTATGGCAGGGCTGCCAATTTCATACAAACCACTTTGATGCAGCGGTTGCATTGAATCGTTGCATTGAAGGGGTTAATGGCAGGAATCGGAGCTAGCTCCGGTTCCTGCCTATAGATCGGGGTGTCCGCTGTAACATACAGCGGACACCCACTGCTGATGACGCCGGCTCAGCTTCTGAGCCGGAAGCTGAGCCAGCGCCATCTTGCCGATGGTACCGGAAGCCTCCTGGGCCCCGCCGATGACGGGGCATAGGAGGATTCTGTTACTGGCAGACCGGGAGGTAAGTATTAGCCCTCCGATCGCCTTTGCAGCCACCGGCAACCCAGCGATCACGTTGCTGGGGTGCCGGTGGCTATAAACTCCTCACATGCTGCGATCTCTATTGAACGCAGCATGTGAGGGGTTAATCGGTCAGATCGGAGGCTAGCTCCGGTCCTGGCCGATACCTCAGGGTGCCAGCTGTAACATATAGCTGTCACCCGGCGGTGATGTCGCTGGCTCAGCTCCTGAGCCAGCTCCATCTGTTTCACGTACAGTTACGTGTAGTTGCGGGAAAAGACCATCTCCCATCACGTAACTGTACGTGAAATGGCGGGAAGGGGTTAAAAGATGCTGGGTTAGCTGGATACACTATTTAAGTCACTCCAACTATTGCAGGGGTTGTACTTTTGGTAAGGCCCCATGCACACGACTGCGCCCGCAATCATGACCCGCGATTGCGGGCAAGACCGGCCGTCGACTGCCACCCGCATTTTCGGGCCGTGCTCCCATACAAAGTATGGGAGCACGGACCGCAAAATGCAAAAGAACGGACATGTTCCATCATTTTCAGAACATTTCTATGGCACGGACACCCATCCGTAGCGCTATGGAAATGTGTCCGCGTTCAATGGAAGTGAATGGGTCAGTTGCGGTCCGCAAAAACGGAGGTTTTTTACGGTGGAGTGCATGGGGCCTAAGCAATACTTTTGTGGTCACTGAGGTGAGATCCGACTATGAAGGCCCATTTATAATCCTTGCTTGCACTGTGAATTTGTGTAAACTTGTGCTTCTCTGTTTGTATGTGCCTTCCACGGCAGACTTGAGCTTTCTGAAACAGGCCCTATTATTTGCTTTAGATTTTCCTGACCACTTGCTCATATGCACAGGGACTGCAACTTATATGCAAGGGGGCTAACTGTTCTAGGGAGATGGATAGATGGGATGGCGGGATGAGTAAAGACATATTAACCATAATGCTAATACATTCTCCTACTATTCTTCTACGCATAGATCCCGCTCTTGGATTAATAATATGTTTTGCTCTGCCCACACTCTCCTTTACATTCATGACTTGCAATATCTCCCAAGGAGCATATCCAATTACTCCCCAATGCTCCTGACCAAGGACATTTTTCCACCTCTGAGCTCTGGGAATTGGTGTCTACATTCTTTCTGGCTGTCGCAATTTTCGACCCCAGGTAGAATTGGGCACCAATTGACAGAATTTTTTGCTATTAACCCTTCCCCATCTGAGGAGGTGTTATCATGGGACACATCAAAGGCCTACCTTAGGGGATGTCTGTACTCGTCTGTCTCCTTTAAACGGACCACAAGGGGGTTAGAGGACTCAACTTGGGAAAGTTTTACTTGGGCTGAGACTGCTTATGCCACTGACACGAGCGAAACTAATCTTGGTATCTTGAAACTCCTTCAGAGATCATAAAATCACCTTTTAACCCTTAGGGTATGTTCACACGGGAACTGTCTTTTACGTCTGAAATGACAGACTGTTTTCAGGAGAAAACAGCTGCCTCGTTTCAGTCGTAAATGCTCCTCCTCGCATTTTGCGAGGCTTCTCTGACAGCCGTAAATTTTGAGCTGCTCTTCATTGAGTTCAATGAAGAACGGCTCAAATTACGTCTGAAAGAAGTGTCCTGCATATAATGTATATAAGTGTCCTGCACTTCTTTTGACGAGGCTGTATTTTTACGCGTCGTCGTTTGACAGCTGTCAAACGACGACGCGTAAATGACAGGTCGTCTGCACAGTACGTCGGCAAACCCATTCAAATGAATGGGCAGATGTTTGCCGACGTATTGTAGCCCTATTTTCAGACGTAAAACGAGGGATAATACGCCTCGTTTACGCCTGAAAATAGGTCGTGTTAACCCAGCCTTAAAGGGAATGTGTCGCGAATGAAACCTTTTTTTTTTTAAAGTAAGTTACTTATTTCTATTATATTTTTAGGTTTTTTGCTGGATTTTTTTTTTCTTAAGTATAAAAAAATAAAATAATAATTTGACATGTTTTCCTATGTTGGCCACCAGAGGGAGCACTTCCCAGAATTACAACAAGGTGACCTGACACACAGCTGCCGTAAAAGTGGGAAGGAATCTCACCCCCCCTCCTACGGCATCATTTACACGAGCGTAATATACGCACGTGCTTTTCACGCGTGTCGTACGCACCTATATTAGGCTATGGGGGCATGCAGTGAGTCCGCTGCGTAAAACTCACGACATGTTCTATATTTCTGCGTTTTTCGCGCATCACGCACCCATTGAAGTCAATGGGTGCGTGAAAACCACGCAGGTCGCACGGAAGCACTTCCGTGCGAACTGCGTGATTCGCGCAACAGTTGTCAAACTCTGAATGTAAACAGAAAAGCACCACGTGCTTTTCTGTTTACAAACATCCAAACGGAGTGTCATAATGATGGCGGCTGCGCGAAAATCACGCAGCCGCGCATCATACACTGATGACACACGCAGCTGTTAAGTACCTTTTGCGCACGCAAAACGCTGCGTTTATTGCGTACGCAAAACGCACACACTCGTGTAAATAAGGCCTACAAGCCAGGAAAAGGGGTCTTCAAATTGCTAAGCAGTGTCCGGCTGCAAATTTGGGTTTGATTCTGCAGCTGGCAGAAGCTATAGGACACACCAAAAGGCTAAGGGTATGTTCACACGCTTACTAAACAAAGGGAAAACAACTCCTGATTTTCAGCCATTTTTTTAATCAAACTCGCGTTTGTTGCGTCGTTTTTTACGGCCGTTTTTGGAGCTGTTTTTCTATAGAGTCAATGAAAAACGGCTCCAAAAACGTCCCAAGAAGTGATATGCACTTCTTTTTGGCGGACGTCTTTTTACGTGCCGTTTTTGGAAAACGGCCGCGTAAAAAACGCCCCGTTGGAACAGAACGCCGTATTTCTTTTTGAAACCAATGGGCAGATGTTTGTAGGCGTTCTGCTTCCGATTTTTCAGCCATTTTTCGGCTCGAAAAATTACTGAAAACACTGCATGTGAACATACCCTTAGAATGATGAAAGTGAAGTGCACTACACAGACACACACTCAGCTCTACTACATCTGACACAGTCAGCACTGCTACATACACAGACTCAGCTCTACTACATCTGACACAGTCAGCACTGCTACATACACAGACTCAGCTCTACTACATCTGACACAGTCAGCACTGCTACATACACACACTCAGCTCTACTACACAGACACACACACAGCTCTACTACATCTGACACAGTCAGCACTACTACATACATACACAGTCAGCACTGCTACATACAGTGGCAGGGATTTTACAAGGAACACAAAGAAGCAACGGCTCTTAGAAGATCAGAACAAGCACAATATGTTATCAGCAGGAGCTGCACTGATAATAAACCGGCAGGGGATGACAGACTCCACGCCTGCACTGCAGGTATCGTCAGCAGAATACAAGGGCCATTTATGTCAGCTTGTAGTCTGCAATGCAATGCATGGGCGGCCCGTCGAGGGTCACGAGAGCGGCGGTCTGCGAGAGGGAGAGAGGGACAGACAGAGACACACACACCTTACCTGCAGTTCAGCTGGTCTTCATAATGGCGCCTGCTATCTCCCTACAAACCGGCTGCTCTGCTGTGTGACTCTGACCTGCGTCTGCACAGTACAGAGCCAGATAGCAGAGGCAATGGACGGCTGCCGTTCATTGTGCCCTATGCATTGTAGCTGCCGTATTCCATCTCTGTATGTGTCGTTAATTGACACATACAGAGATGAAAAAAAAAAATGGAGAACTAAAAGTATGAATACATTAAAAATTAGAAAGTGACAACACAAATTAATACAATTTTTGTTTACATTATATTAAAAGCAATATAATAAAGAAAAAAAAATGCAAATGCAAGACCGACTTTTGTAAACAATGCTACTTTAAGATGGGCAATCAATTTAGTAACCTTTTAGGCTATGTTCACATCTGCGTCTGGACTCCATTCCGACGTTCCATCTGAGCTTTCGGTCAGAATGGAGCCCTAACTGACACAATAGAAACAATAGGATCCGGTGCCAATGGTTTGTCTCAGTTGTCTACGGTATTGATTGTCAAAACGACGGAACCCTTGCACAACTGAGACAAACGGCTTCCGTTTGTTTCAGTCAGGGTCCCGTTCTGACGGAAAACTCAGACGAAACATCATAACGGGACCCTGACACAGATGTGAACGAAGCCTTAGCCTTTCTAGCCAGCTCCTCTAACTCCATGGGTAATCTCTCCACTACTGTGGTGTCTGTGCCGAAAAGCTTCCGGAATTTTTACACCTTTATATACCTCCCGAGTGTTTAAACCCAGTGAAGAGTTAATTGCTCATATTCAGGGAACCTCCTGTCCTATCTTGTCAGCAGTGCACGTGAAATTTAAAAAGTTACCCAACCACCCCTGCTGCTTTCCAGGACTACTTAAAGGGAATGTGTCGCTAGAAATTATTTTATTTTTTTCAGTTAAACAAGTGATTACACATTGTTTTAATTTTTTCACAAGTCAGGAAATATTATAAATTAGATTCTAATTTATAACATTTCCATGTGCTGACCACTAGAGGGAGCAGTTCCCAAAATTGCAGCATGGTCACTGTGGTAAAGCAACCTCATTGATGTATGCTGCAAATTTGGGGTGGACACGGGATGCTATCCCAGTCCCTGGATGCGTCCTCCTCAAAGGGATACTTCCTTTTGAGAAACTTGGGAATGCTTGTCTTTTTATCAGGAGCTTTCCATTCCTTTTTAATAAGGTTAGATATGTTCCTATGGATGGGGAAGGTTCTATTCTTTTTAGGTTCTAGCCCTTGAAACATAGCGTCCTGGATGGACCGTGGTTCTTTGGGGTCGTCTATATTCATAGTCGCCCTGACTGTTTTTAGGAGTAGGTCAACGTCCTCCGTTGGGAACAGATTTCTCTCTCCCTCCTCCTCACCTGAGTCGTCGTAGGAGCTGTACTCCCCTTCTTCGCCTAGATGGGGGTCCCCTTCGGCTGAGGAATCGGAATCCATCCTGCTAGAAGAGGCGGCCGGAGGATCTCTTCTCTTTCTAAGGGACCTTAGTGAGCTCTTCACTTCAGCCCTTACAATATCCTTAATGCTTGTGGCTAAATTTGTGGACTCTTCTGATATATTATCTAGACAATTCTGACAGAGTTCTTTTTACATATCGCACATTCCGTGTTATGGGCCTTATCCTGTTTTTTCCAAGGACAATCCCTGGCCTAAACATTTGCACAAGAGAAAGGGGAACAGTATTAAGTAAGGGAGAGGTTTTTCTCTTACCCAACTCCTGGCGTCCTCAGGTACCGGACTGGAGCGTTCAGTGCGTCCTGGCGACTCCATGGCAGAAGACGACTGGAGAACGAGCTCCTGTTGTTTCTGGCCTAAAATAGGCCAAGGATGGGCTGGGAGGCCCTCGCTCCGGATGCTGGAGCACCTCCTCCCCACGTGGGCCACCGGACACCGCCCCCTGGAGCGTTGGACGCGCCCGGAAGTGACGCGTCGCGGCGACAGGACATGCCAGTGAGAGCGCCGGAAAGCCGCCAACGCTGGGTCTGGTCCGGCCCCTTCCAAGCCGAACGAGCCCCGGGGAACCGCTCCCTGCCAGAGGAAGGCCCGCCCTGTGGACCTTAAACCACCATCCTGCTTTGCAGCAGGAGGGGGACGATGGACCGGGAGAGGAGGGAGTACCTATCCCAGGCTAAGGTTGCTCCCAAGAGGGAGACAAACCTTTCCAGAGCACCCCTAGTGGAATAAGGTAAGCCTTGCTAGAGGGTCTGCAATCCCGGGAGAAGTGTCTTTTCCTCAGGAGAAGCTTCCATCCGGAGGACAGGAAACCCGACTGGGTGTGTGGAGAGGTGTGTCCATTTTATATCCTCAAGTTTCCTGTCCAGCGGATAGGACGTCTCTCCAGGGGTGCTGTCTTAGGTGAATAGGTAAAAATTTAATACGGTGGTCAATTATGCTGACCTGATGGTGTTATGCTAGGAGCATAACATCCAGTAACACTTGGGTAAGACCGTTGCAGCCAAAATTCCGGTCCGAAGATTACTAAAACTCCGCTGTGTAAATCCAGGAGATAAGGTTAAAAACGGAATGTCCGAGGGCGCAGCCGTACTGAAAATTACTTTTATTTTTGTAAAACAACGTGTTTCAAGGCCGTACCGGCCTCTTCGTCAGGTTAGGTATAAGTGAATGGTCTATTCCCAATGTCTGTGGTTATATAGCAGGTTTAGGGAAGACTATTCACTTATACCTAACCTGACGAAGAGGCCGGTACGGCCTTGAAACACGTAGTTATTGTACAAAAATAAAAGTAATTTTCAGTACGGCTGCGCCCTCGGACATTCCGTTTTTTACCTTCTTATCTCCTGGACTAATTGACACTAATCCCCCATCTATACGTATCATGCGTTTTACTACCTCTCTCCCCACAATGAACCAACATTTCCTGGTTGGGCTGTTTAAAGTGGCTATATGACTGTCATCCACTGAGTCATTAGTGACTTACACCTATTCCTCTCATGATGGTCTGTTCTAGAGGGAGGGCAGCCTGCAAGGCATTATAGGGAAGCCCACAGCCAGAGGTCACACGATCCTGCTCGGTCTTCTTCTGTGTAAAATTACATCCGCCATTTTGAGCAATGCGTGCGAAACAAAAAACAACTGTTCGGAGCATTATAAAGAATTTGATTTGCATAGAATCGTTTAGCCCATCTCTAATCAGGACATATTCCTCCTCGCTCCTCTCCATGTTACCCATCTTAAAGAACACGATTTATCTCCCAGCCAACATGACACAATTTTTCAACGCTGGTTCCGGTCGGATCAATACCGTGGCTCTTTATTCAGAATGTCTCATGGATCCCCCTTGACTCCCTAAGTATTTTTAGAACGTTGCCCTTTAGAATTTTGAAGAACCAATCAACTGCACCATTTCCTTTCAGATCTCTTTCCTGCTGCATCTTTAAACCCCTCTGGAAATATTCTGCTTGGCTTCTGGGTCAGTAAGGCATACTCTCTAATTCATATATGCAATGTTGTTGGCTCCCTCTCTGGTCAACCTCCTCCTTTTTTCTAGAACTGTGAACCTTTCAGCAACAGAAAAGACTCGCTATACCACCTGGCATACAATTCCCCTATTTCTAGTTCAGAAGATAGGCTACAAATAACCTTCAAGGTGGTACCGGGGTTTCCTATATATTAAGTTATGATGCCCACGGTGCGTTCCAATTGCCGGCGTTGCTGTAATGCAGAAGGCACCATATTTTTGGGACGGAGCGCTTTTTGGCGACATCTTCACAGATTTCCCTATTCCTCTAACACCAGCATTCTTACTGCAGCATTACAGACATTGCCATGTCCTATCGACTTAAATCACGCAAACTTGTTGCAGATTTTTGAGCCCACGGCGGATCCAGGATCAAGAAGAAGTAGAAGTGATTACTTTATATTTCCCATTTCTTTTGAAACCACTTCTGTCTTTGGCTCAAAAATCTGCAACAAATATACGTGTGAAACCAGCCTTAAGGCGTATGGAGGATCTGACCTCTGAAATCAATAGGATTCGTTTATCAGGACTTTGCACCACTGGTGAGTGCTCTATTATAGGGCCCTGTCCTGCTGCCAAGGTTGGGTTGTGTGATGAGGCACAGTGGGTGCCTTTTCCCGCCAGTCTTTACTTTTGATCATACTTTATCTTGCCTCTCCTTGAGTCTTAACTATATTTCAAAATACAAACTGAAAATAAAATTATTAATTGTGCGATTTAATAGCTGCTCGACCGAATACAGCACTCATAATTAGGCAGGTTTCCGGTTTTAAGACGGAATCAATAGCGCAGTCGACTCAGCTATGGATTCAGTCGTTAAAACGGAAACCTGCCGGAATGGTGACGAACGGAAACCATTAGAGAGGTTTCAGTCACCATTGATATCAATGGTGACTGAAACGGAAGCTGTGGTTTCACTTTCCGTTGCGGGGTTCACCCGACGGAAACCTGGATCGGAAAGCCAACGGTGATGTGAACAGCCCCTTAGATTGATACAATCACAGGAGGCCAATCATTAGTGAGGAGGATGGGGGGCCCCTCTCCTCATGGAGGGCTGATAAACAGTCCACTATATTTCGGTCTTCGCAGCTATTAACCAAACGGCAACATTTAACCAAATAGCATATTGTGATAATACTGCCTCAAGTATTTTAAAAGCAGTTTAAGGACCTGGATTCAGTTCTACACATAGGACAATACCATTAAGTCAAAGTATGGGACCATGCCAAAATGAAAGCCTCCACAATACAAGTTACATGCAAAGAACAAAGCCCACATAGAGAATGATTTATTTTCTTGCTCAATACATCCCACACTAAGGGCTTATTCACACAATTTATTTAGTGCCATGTGAAATGCAAGAAACTGAATACAGACAAACCTTGGATTCAAAGTGAGATTTTACTTACATGTACATAAAGAATGGAGCGTAGTCGCAAAATGGCTCTCGTTCTGGAAGACCCAGAATTTTAATTGGCATTATGCTTAATTTCCACTGCAGTGGAAATTAAATACTAACTGCCAGGTCTTCCCAAAAATAGAAGCCGAAAGTGGGACTCAAGAGACTCTGGTTTCAAAAAGGACAACTCTGTAAGACTGTTTCGCAGCTAATCTTGTAGTTTCCAAATCCCATAATTGAAATACTCAAAAGAAGTTATTTTGACAAATTTCAATTTTATTTGAAGAACCATGTATTTTAGCAGCAATAGAAAAGTTATTCATATTACAGAAAACATTTGGCTTTTAAGACAGTTTTATCTGCCAATATTAAATTTGTTTGATTTTCCACAATTCGAGACACTTGCTGTGTTCCAGAAAATATTTCATCTTAAAATAGCTGCTAAGGAATAAATAGCCTATTTCCTAAAACAGTGGAAATATTCTTTATGAATAACCACCCCACAAGTCTACAGAACAAAAATTAGGTATACTTAAGCATACAGTATCTAAAGTAAAGATTGGAGGAGGGGGGACACGGGACGGACGGGACACTCCATTAGCAGTTTCATTCTGCTTTCGTTTCAAGTTTACAAAAAGTAATAAAAAGGCAATCTGAAAATATTGTTTGGCATTCCCGGACATAAAAAGTAGCAGTCTTCCACGACATTTAATAAAGGCTCTTTAAGAACATTCTGTATTGAGGGAACCCATTTGCATACAGTTAAAAAGCGTTACATTTTAGAAATTTTGTTCAGAAAGTGCACTCTACATTTCAGTGCAAGAAAAAGATGAAAAAAAAATATACAAAATGGGGAGAGGAAAAACAAAAACCACAATTACACCTCAAGAAGATTGTGGAAATTATTGACATTATCTCATCATAAGCAAAGATCTCGATACCAAATAAAAGTATTTACAATCCAAATGTACACTACCAAAACTGCTGGCATAAGAAAACAAAATCGGACGTGAAAATCTTGATCTATGATCTGCACATTTTGGTGTATGGGCTCCATTCATCTAAACTGGCATTATAAACTTCAATAGTGTTTAAAAATTCGTTGCCATCAAATCCACCAGCAGCAAATATACAATTTCCAACAGCTACTACGCCAGCATTGCTTCTTGGAGACATCATGCTCGCCACCATTTTCCACTCATTTTTGGCAGGGTCATAGGATTCCACACAACTTAGAGCACGAGAGCCATCAAAACCACCTCCTACATAAAGTTTACCTGTTGAGGGAAAACAAATAATTAAACCGTACGTAGATATAAAAAAAATAATAATGAATTACTCCTTTCCCCCACAGAACTTCCCAGGTCATCTACTAAACATGGATATTGGAAACATCCTCTCCGATCACGCCCCAGTCTGTTACACTAGGGATCGTCTCCCTGCCTAACAAGACCTTGTCTTGGACTTTAACCCGTGTTAGTGACTGCCACGAACAGGCTTTATTCCGATTAAATTGCTTTCTTACGGCGCTGCAACGGAATAAATAGAGCAGGGAGCAGTTAAAGAGGCTCTGTCACCACATTATAAGTGCCCTATCTCCTAGATAAGGAGATCGGCGCTATAATGTAGGTGACAGCAGTGCTTTTTATTTAAAAAAAGATCTATTTTTACCACTTTATTAGCGTTTTTAGATTTATGCTAATGAGTTGCTCAATGACCAAGTGGGCGTTGTACAGGGGAGTGCATGACGCTGACCAATCAGCATCATGCACTCCTCTCCATTCATTTCCTCAGTGCATAGGGATCCTGTTAGATCCTTATGTGCTGTCTTATTCTAACACATTAACAATACTGACGTGTTTAGACAGTGAATAGACATTCCACGGGATGTCTATTCACAATCCCTGCACTTAGTTACGGTTTCTGTGGTAGTTACAGCAGAGGAAGCGTAATCTCGCAAGATTACGTGGTAAACGACAGGTTACAACGAGATTACGCTTGCTCTGCTGTAACTACCATAGAAACAGTAACGAAGTGCACAGATTGTGAATAGACATCCCGTGGAATGTCTATTCACTGTCTAAACACTTCAGTATTGTTAATGTGTTAAAATGTAAGGGGTATAAATCATGTAAAGTTACATAACTCATTAAGTTAGGAGAAATTTAAAAATGCTATTGGCATGGCTGTTTAGCAAAAAACGAAAGGGAAAATTGTATCTTAATACATGCCATTACTCACACAGCAAATCAGTGTATATACCAAGAAATGCTCCCAGCGTATAGGCCAAACAAATCTATAGGGTATAATGGACCGGACTTATGCGGATGTCTTACCATTAAAAACAGCAACTCCTGCCCCACGGCGAGCTACATTCATAGGTGCTACTGAAGTCCAAGTGTCATTTTCAGGATTATAGCGCTCTACTGAATTTAAACAGTTCCATGATTCTGCTCCTCCAATGATATACATATGATTGTCAAGCTCACGAACAGCAGACTGATGTCTTCCTGCAAAGTGAGAAAAATTAAAGACCCTTAAAAACTTAAAGTGGAGAATCTAGCCCCAAAATTAATTTAGTGGAGTGCGCAGGTCACTTTGAAATACTGTTAACTTCTAATTTTCTACATTGGTCTTTCTGGCAATTGGCGCTAAAAATCTTTCCGGTCACCTCTGCAAATGAGTTGCCTACTTGCCAATACAAAAATATCGGGGCACCAATCACCCTGTAAGACTAGGCCGTATAGAAACACCATTAGTGTTCTTAGAGGACCTGCACACAGCCCTATATTTACTTAATTGGGGAGACATGATGACAGAGCCTCTTTTTCCATTTCAAGTTGCAAATGCATTAACATGTGACCAAGATACTTACGTATATTTACAGGAGCACAACTTGTCCATGACTTTGTTAAAGGATCAAACACATCACAATTTTTGAGGCCTTTTTGACCATAAGGATCAGAGCCTCCAACAATGTACAATTTTCCATTGAGGGCACAAACTCCTAGAAAAACAAAAAAACAAATAGGTTTAGAATGTAAAGATAACAGGTCTTCAATATGAAACTAGTCTGCCTCGTGCACGCGGCCACTTTCCAGCTGTAATAGGGATCCCATAGAGGTGTATGAGACCTTTGCCTCGGATTTCATACAGAAGTTTTCCCAGTTGGTTTCCTCCATGCACACAACTCTAAGAAGAATTAAAGTAAAAAGACATCTCTGCCCCCTACCTGCATTGCAACGATTTGTTCTGAGCTCAGGAACAGGAGTCCATGTGTTGGCTGTAGGGTCATACTTTTCTCCACAGCTGAGATCATCAGAATGACCATTTGATCCGCCAACAACATATAAATGACCCTGCCGAGTTAATAACAATTGCATCAATTCGTGGCTTCTGCTTAAAATCAATGCTGTGTCAATTTATGCTGCGTTTTTGTTGATTTTTCTGTTGCGAGTTTTCCCCATTAAATTCAATGGGGATGCAAAACCCACAGCAGAAAGCCAATTGTTGTGACTTTTGTGGCGCAATCGCAGTGATTATGCTGCAAAAGTCGCAACTTCAGGAAAAAAAAAAATATATATACCCAGAACGCCCTTCTTCCTGCAGTCCAGCCTCCTGGGATGACGTTTCATCCCATGAGACTGCTGCAGCCACTCACAACGTGGTGCGATTTACTGGACGGAAGGTGTTGCGGGTTCCAGGTCGGATACGCTGTGTAATTTTTATGCAGCGTATCCTACCTGTGGGAACCTGGCCTTAGGGTACCCACACTGGGAGATTTGTCGCGGATTTTCCTGCATTATATCAGCAGCAATATCTATTGGGATCAAGGTAAAATCCACTGTGAACATTCTGCAGATTTGAAGATTTACAGCATGATCTTTTAGTGTAGAAAATATTCTGAAGCATGCAGATGAGATTCGTTCAAATCTCATCCCCATAGACTGTACTGTAATCCGCTGTGGATTTAAAGAAAAAAAAAAAAACACAGAAGGATCTCCCTGCCCTGTGGACCAGGGCCTAAAGAACATTTCTAGCAGACAAAGGCCTTATTCACACGAACGTGTCAGTTTTGCGTGCGTAAAAAAACGCAGCATTTTTCCTGCGTTGCAGTTCCGTGTGACATCAGTGTATGGTACTTTTCTGCGTTTTTTATGCGCGTATGTCATGCGTTATTTACATCAGCAAAACATGAAGGAGGTGGTTTTCTTTTTCTCACCATTTCTTTAGCAACGGTTGCGTGAATCACGCACAGCACACGGATGTGCATCCGTGTGCTGGCCGTGATTTTCACTCACCCATTGACTTCAATGGGTGCGTGATGCGCAAAAAACACACGTATAGGCCATACGGTAAGTTTCACGCAGCGGACACGCTACGTCAAACACACTAAATGTCTGAATGACGCCATTGACTTGCATAGGTCCGTGTGACGTGCGTTATTTTCACGCGCGTAAAATGGACGTGAAATACGCTTGTGTGAATTAGGCCTAAGGCTGGGTATTTGCTGTGGAATGCTCTAAAATGTACAGCCCAATGTAAGTAAATGGTGTTTTAACAAACCACATTCATATACAGCATTAAAAATCCACAGAACTCCCTTTTTGTCGTAGACTCCGGTCCCTGCACAGCAATAGTGACATCAAACAGTGGCTTTATAGATCTTATTTGCCCATACCATCAAAACAGCCATTTGAAATCGAGCTCTTGGAGTCTTCATAGGAGACAAAAAAGTCCAAACGTCACTGTCCGGATCATAGCATTCCACTGTACGCAGACATTCCTCTCTATTGTAGCCACCTGGGGGGGGGGGGGGGGGGGGAGTATAGTATTTATATCATTGTGAAAGGGAGTGGGAACAAAAAAATAAAATACTATTTGACATCACCCACCTGCTGCGATAAGCTTGCCATTTAATTCAGCGGTTCCCAGTCCTGATCGAGCATAATGCATAGGTGACATGACTTTGTCATTTGGGTCATCTGGTTGTATTTCAAGGCTTAAACTCTTGATTAGTCTGGGAGTACTTAGAGGTGAGCTCAATGGAGTGTTCCGTCCGTGTAGGAAGATGACACAGAGTGTGCTGTTGAGGACAGCTAGACACAAGTAGGTTTTTTCTGAAAGAGACAAACAAGGATCAAGGTTTTTATTAATTTTCTAAAATGGAGAATAAAAAAAACCTTTTTAGGTAAAACTTTTGAAGTTATTACAAAAGCGGGGTATTAAAAGCACTGACCATGTTTTGACCAATTAGGGTAATACCAGTTCATAACGAGTTGTGCAAATGTATTCTCCAGCACTTGTCTATGGGAAAATGACTAAAGCCTGGACAATAACTACACCAACGCCCATATTCAACCAATGAAAAATTGACCTCAATGTTACTAATAGATGGAAAACATTTTTTTCCCAGAAGCAGGACCTCTCTCGTCCATAGGATGCATCTGGTAGAACTAGATAACCTTTAAAATTCAGGGCTCCAGACATCTTAAAGGGTGCCTCCACCCAGGACACCAGCCGGGCCTCACAATAGAAGTTTAAAAAGGATAGCAGTACAAATAGCCCAGAGACTTGGTCAGTTCAGTTGCCCCGTAACCATGCCAGGCCGGATGCCTCTCCTGCACAGGAGGCAGGTGCCATTAGAGGAGGAACCCTCTTATTGCTTGAACTATACAAAAGAAATTACAATTTGACTTATAGTGTCCACATCTCATTAAGACATCTTTTTAAAATGAAGCTGGTCCAGCGATCAGCTGATCATTTCAGGTCGGGCTTCTGAAGTAGCACCTGACCATCCACTATCCCTACAGCGAAAACATTACATGCTGGCAATTCAAAGGAATGACCGACTACAACACATGGACGGGCCAGCTCTGCAAAGAATGGTTAGCAGCGAGACACTCTTGCCAATAGAGGTTGCCCATTTGCCGCAACAAGGCATTTGGAAAAAGTTGGCTATGAGGCAACCCTTTAATGTGATGGATGGACTCAGAATTCCAAAACATTTACACCCACGCAAATATCTAAAAAGTATTGCTTAAAAAATGACTAATGAGATTATTAGTACCTGGTAGATTTAACACTTACTAGACTGCTTTTCTGAGGCAATTATTTTCCATTCATATTTAGGATTTTGTGCTGGAAGACCTGAAGGTGAGAGGGTCCCAGACGAACTGCTACTCATGTGCCTGCCATCACTCTCACGAGGAGATTTCTTCTACAAAAATCAAATCAATATGTAGAGAAAGACTACAGAAGCAAAATGGAAAAGTGATTCATTGCAGCAGCACGCGCTAACACGTCCTCAAGAATTGGGATCTTCTTGACTAGTTCCCCTTTAATGTGCATAACTAGGCAAAATATTGTGCGTGTAATATATATTATACATACAATTTTTTTTTAAAATTCTAAACTGGTAGAAAAAAAATAGATGGTGACATAAGGTTTTTAAAGATATTAAAATGCTAGTACAAGGAATTAGCACCAGGTAAGCCTAGGGATTATTTTATTACTGAAACACGTTGGTTTAGGACAGCCCCAGTAGTTTATTTTTAAAGTAAAACTCCAGGCAAAGTTTCTAAATGAGTGAAACAGACCTTCAAGGGGTCATTTAATATGCGGAGGAAACTATTTTACTCTGGCCCCTCAAAAGCACATTTACAAGGTGCTCTTTATATCATAAAAAACTTGCACAACAGGAAACAGAACGGATGCCAGTAACATGGACATTTTTCTTTTACCTGTTGTGTTAAGGACCTGGTGGTATAGCCAGACAAGAGCAACTCCGTAGGCACACTAAGGCCGGATTCACACGAGCGTGTGCGTTTTGCGTGCGCAAAAGGCACTTAACAGCACCCGTGTGTCATGATCATATGGATGCGCGGCTGTGTGCTTTTCGCGCAGCCGCCATCATTAGGACACTCAGTTTGGATGTTTGTAAACAGAAAAGCACGTGGTGCTTTTCTGTTTACATTCATTCTTTTACTGCTGTTGCGCAAATCACGCGCATCCCACGGAAGTGCTTCCATGTGGTGCGCGTGATTTTCACGCACCCATTGACTTCAATGGGTGCGTGATGCGCGAAATACAAAGAACAGACATGTCGTGAGTTTTACACAGCGGACTCACACTGCATAAAAATCACGGACTGTCTGCACAGCCCCATAGACTAATATAGGTCCGTGCGACATGCGTGAAAATCACGTGCGTTGCACCGACGTATTACACGTTCGCCTAAATAAGCCCTAAGAATGAGCTCTAGAGAACAATTCTTCTGCAGTCTATGAAATCTCACTGGATGAGGCAGTAATGTACATAAGTATGTTTAAAGAGACTGTCACCACATTATAGGTGCCCTATCTCCTACATAAGGAGATGGGCGCTGTAATGTAGGTGACAGTAATGCTTTTTATTTAAAAAATAAAAACGATCTATTTTCACAACGTTAGGAGCGATTTTGGTTTATGCTAATGAGTTTCTTAATGCCCAAGTGGGCGTATTTTTACTTTCGACCAAGTGTGCGTTGTACAGAGGAGTGTATGACGCTGACCAATCAGCCTCATGCACTCCTCTCCATTCATTTAGACAGCAGAATCGCACTCTTACTAGAACATGATCTGCAGCCACATACACAGCGATTCTGCTTGATTAACGTTAATCCAGTGTCCCGATAATGAATACACATGATCTCCAGCCTGGACGTCATGTGTATTCAGAATCCTGATACTTCTGAATCTTTTCTGTGAGATTCCAGCAAAGGATACGAAATCTCGCGAGATTACGGAGGTAAACGAGATTTCGTTTACCTCCGTAATCTCGCGAGATTTCGTATCCGTTGCTGGAATCTCACAGAAAAGATTCAGAAGTAACGGAAACGAAATCTCGTTTACCTCCGTAATCTCGCGAGATTTCGTATCCGTTGCTGGAATCTCACAGAAAAGATTCAGAAGTATCAGGATTCTGAATACACATGACGTCCAGGCTGGAGATCATGTGTATTCATTATCAGGACACTGGATTAACGTTAATCAAGCAGAATCGCTGTGTATGTGGCTGCAGATCATGTTCTAGTAAGAACGCGATTCTGCTGTCTAAATGAATGGAGGAGTGCATGATGCTGATTGGTCAGCGTCATACACTCCTCTGTACAACGCCCACTTGGTCGAAAGTAAAAATACGCCCACTTGGGCATTAAGAAACTCATTAGCATAAACCAAAATCGCTCCTAACGTTGTGAAAATAGATCGTTTTTTAAAAAAAATAAAAAGCACTGCTGTCACCTACATTACAGCGCCCATCTCCTTATGTAGGAGATAGGGCACTTATAATGTGGTGACAGAGCCTCTTTAATAAAGGGTCGTGCAGCTTGATCAACTCCTGTCACTGATCATTCCCCCATCAACAATAAGCGGCAGTGAGTCACTCATGTGCCCTCAGGCATTGCTAAAGATGAATGGCCATACAAGATTGAAAAATCTTAAAGACTACGCAAATCTTCGACAAGAAAAATATTAAGAAATTATATTGATCAAGGCAAACAAGTTGCAAAGTTTTTAGCTGCAATCTCCATTATTTCAGAGCCCTAATATTTAGTTTGCAACTTGGTTTCAAACTTGACTCATGTGAACATGTCCTCTCCAGTAAAGCATGATGGATGCAAGTTGTGAAATCAAGAAAGCTGCTGCCTTTACTGGCTCACATTCTAGCACAGCTTCATTCCTGTAATGCTTTCCCCCCTGCAAACAAAGAGACCCACGTGCGTGTGGTACATAATGCCCTGACTACAAGCTTACACCCTCTCTCTAACATATTCCGTGCAAAGATATACACTGCCTTAATCTCATGTTTTCACACTTACATAAGTTGGAGGGATCGGAGTACTGGAAGGTCAATGGAGTTCAGTGTTTAGGGGATGTTTATAATGACAATATGTTACTCAAATGATGGAGAAATATGATTTAAACCGCACCCAGTTCTATAGGTATCTGCAATTAAGACATGCGCTGACCGCACAATTCCAAGCGCAATCCCCGTCTTTCAAAGTTCCCGCTGATTGGAGTTCTGAAGACACAGGGACCGAAGGGTATTATCTCGGCACTATACACCCATCTCCTGAATGCAAAAATAGAGTCGCAAGCGCTCTCTGTGCAGATGGCATGGCAGGAGGCTATCCCAGGTTTGTCGGAGGCAGACTGGTTGGAGGCTCTGGAGACTCCTATACTGGTATCTCCTTCTGTTAATAATAGAATGACCCAACTGTACATTATACACCAGTGCTATCTTACACCGACTATTCTACATCGCATGGGTCGGATGCCAAACTCTGAATGCCACAGATGCCATTCCTCTGGGGCTGACTTCATGCATCTCATCTGGGGATGTTCGAGTGTTAGCTTATTCTGGGACAGGATACTTGAGGCTTTGAATAGCATTGTTTTGGTGCCCATACCCAAGACACCGGAAGTATGTTTGATAGGATTTTTGCAGGAGGAGAGCTGGACATTTCATACTCGGGTGTTTCTTAGGGAAACTTTATTCCTGGCTAGGAAGGCTATAGCCTTAAGATGGATGGCGGATAGAACTCCCACAGTTGAGCAATGGAAATCACTAGTTAATACCGTCATACCCTTTGAGAGAGTTGTATACAGAAATAGGAAATGTGAACATAAATTTGGGATGTTTGGCTTGCAACATTAGAAACCTTGGGAGAGAGAAGCAGTATGCACTCTTTATTGCATTGAATATCAGGGGAAGGAAAGGAGTGAGAAAGGTACGAAGAAAGTACCAATATACTTGGTAATTCTGTTTAGAACAATTCTTTCTAAATATATGTATAGTGGAATAAACCTTGATTTAAATTGGACATTTCCTGAACATGTAAGGCTCGGTTGTATTGTATGATCTGTAACATGTACTGTATGACAATGTATGGAATAATATGTGCCAAGTCTACCCTTACTATTGTATGATTTGCTGTAACATTGTATATTGTTTATTGCAAGCTTGAAGTTCAATAAAACTAGCTTAAAAAAAAAAAAAAAGATATACACTGCCTTCATAAACACGGGAGACAGATCTATATAGATCTATTTTTTTTTTTATTTAAGTGCTGTTGCATGACCAGAAGCAGACCAAAAAAATCAATACAAAATCATCCCTAAAACTGCATGGAATGAGGACTTGCAATGCAATTGAGAGTATTGCCAGTCTGTCGTTTTTAAAATACTGTGTGTTTATAACTTTTAGCATCATCTTGCCAGATTGCACTAAGGCCTCATGCACACGACCATAAAAAAAAAAAAAAAATACGGACCAGCCTGGTTCTATTGGCCACGGACACCTTTCCATATCGCTACGGAAGTGTGTCCGTGTCGGGAATTATGGAGCTTTTCCTACTTTTTGGATTTTATGGGCCGTGCTCCCATAGTTTGTATGGGAGCACAGCTCAGAAATGTGGCCTGCGGGAGTCCGGCCGTGCCCGCAATTGCGGGCCGTGATTACTTGCACGTGGCAGGAGGCCTTATAGTTACATTTAGTATCCACTTGAGTACATTGGGGTAGATTTACCATTTAAAATGCACCAGAATTCTGTAGCACAAGCCTTGCATCACATTTAAAAGTTTGACATTTTTGTGCCGCACTTATAAATGGGGTGTGGTCTAGCGGAAAGGGGCATGGTTTAAATAGTGGCGTCATGCACCAAAGTTTTGGCACAAACCCCCCCCCCCCCCCAAAAAAAAAACCTGTTGAACACCCAACCAACCAAGACGTGGTATAAGGAAGAGGAAAGTGGCTAACATGTCCAGCTGGACATGCTAAATTTATCATACGGCACGCGCCACTGATAAATTCAGCACATCTTCTGACTGTCTGGTCTAAGTTTAGGGTGTCCAAATATTAGACAGAATTAGTGAATCCCATATAGACCTGTGTGCATTTAGGGTCTATATTTGTTTTAAAGCATTAGTATATCTGCCCCATTGTGGTCGGTTTTGAGGTACAACCCATACATCCTAATAGGACTAATGAACTAAACGACACCTCTTGCTTCTCTAGGACGGTTTGAGGAAATTTTACTTTGGAGCGTATAAGTTTAGAAAGGTTTGCCTGTCTCTGAACAAGTTTAAAGTGAAACAGAAGCTGTGTTTCTTATTCATGTATGCAGCCTGCCAAGATGTTCATGCCAGTGCTCCTCAGTTGTCATGTAGTCATGGCCAGCACAGGCCTCAGCCTAGAAGAGGAAAGTAGGTGAATCGCTGAAAAGGCAGCAGTCAGGTAAGTAAAACCGTAGGGAGATGTAGCGCTCCATGAGTGGCCATAAGCTGAAGTTTACAATTTTGCCGGGAGTTTTGCTTTAAAAGGATGGAGCTTAAGTGAGGGCTTTGTGTGAGTTCACAAGTAGAGGGATGACAAGTGTGAACCTAAAGAATAAGCATAAGTAGCCATTCTAACTAACCTTAAATGTGATCTGCTGCTTAATGTAACTTGAAATAAAATATTTTGCACTATATGAGGGTTACCTCCTCATTGTAGAAGGATTGGTGTAAAAACAAAAAAAATGCATTTTGGTGATGGACACCCTATAACTAAGAACTATGTTAAATCTGGAGTGGTGAGAGAACTGTACCTGAACCAACTGTACCCCATCTTCATCAGCAGCAAATATGTCATTATGGCCACCAAGAATATTCCCATCAAGCAACTTGTGATCAGCTGAGTAATACAAGGTTTGCACCTGTAAAACAATAAAAGATATACCTATATGGATACCATTCCTATAAAAGAAGTTTTTTTTTTTTAACGGTGTTAATTCCACTTCCTGCCATCTTCACTGTCTTTAGTCTCCAGTTTGAAGGGAAAAAAAAACACTTGTGGCTAAAGTTCTCCCAAAGCCTCAGGCCAGCTTCACTTCTATATCTTCATTTTCCAAGCCTCAATAAAAAGGGGTATGGAGGAAACATTGATAGAAAATGATATTCTAGTGCAGGAAAACATGATGGGGGCACATAGGAAGGGGAACAAAAAAGCAAGAATGCACAAGGAGCTTAAAAATAACACATTTGGTACAGAAAACTAAAGATCTACAAATAAAAGGAAAAGTTATATCTACACAAAGTTATCTGGGAAAAAAATTAGAATTAAAAAAAAAAAAAAAAAAAAAGGAAATCTCACTGGCTTGAAAATATAAATGAAAAAGCACTGATGCATGATGTGCATCAGATCAGGAATGGATACAAATCTAGTCTTTTACAACTGCTTTAAAGAGGCTCTGTCACCACATTATAAGTGGCCTATCTTGTACATAATGTGATCGGCGATGTAATGTAGATTATAGCAGTGTTATTTATTTAGAAAAACGATTGACGGAGTTATGACCTATATTCGTTTTATGCTAATGAGTTTCTTAATGAACAACTGGGCGCGTTTTACTTTTTGGCCAAGTGGGCGTTGTACAGAGGAGTGTATGACACTGACCAATCAGCGTCCTACACTTCTCTCCATTCATTTACACAGCACATAGTGATCTTACTAGATCACTATGTGCAGCCACATACCTGAACGTTACTCAAGTGTCCTGAGAGTTAATAGACATCACTACCAGCCAGGACGTGATGTCTATTCAGAATCCTGACACTTCGCTAATGCTGGTGTATGATTTACAGCACAGCGAGATCACGCTGGGCTGTGGTGTAAATCACACACAAACGTTAGCGAAGTGTCAGGATTCTGAATAGACATCACGTCCTGGTTGGTAGTGATGTCTATTAACTCTCAGGACACTTGAGGGGTGTGTGTGTGTATATATATATATATATATATATATATATATATATATATATATATATATATAGTAAGATCACTATGTGCTGTGTAAATGAATGGAGAGAAGTGTAGGGCGCTGATTGGTCACTGATTGGTCAGCGTTATACACTTCTCTCCACAACGCCCACTTGGTCAAAAAGTAAAACACGCCCAGTTGGGCATTAAGAAACTCATTAGCATAAAGCTACAATAGGTCATAACTCCATCAAAAATTATCATTTTTCTAAATAAAACAACACTGCTGTAATCTACATTACAGCGCCGATCACATAATGTACAAGATAAACACGTATAATGTGGTGACAGCCTCTTTAACAATGGAATTTCTACTTCGTGCCAGTTTTAGCATACATGGCGGCAGTTAAAAGGGTTAAAAGTTAGAACAAACCCTGTCCATATGCACAACGTCTGGCTCCCAATCTGGCAGACTCTACACAGCAGAGTTCACATTCACACAAAATAAATCTGCAGCAAACTACAGTACAATGCAAGTAAATAGGGTTTAGAAAACTATTCACATGCAGCAGAAACAATCCGCATGATTTGAGGACATGCTGTGGATTTTAAAATTAGCAGCAAGTGCGGTTATGTTGCAGATGTCACCTACTCTAGAGGATTTCGGATTTTTACAGGGTGCCTTTTTCAGCAGCATGTGAACACACCCTTAAGACCTGTAAGACAGTCAACCACTCATTTGTGGCTGCTCACAGCTTGCACTGACAAAAGCAGATCGCAAGGAGTTTTAGCACTTGGGACCCACCAGCTCATTGCTGGGCTGGCACACCTTAAAGAAGGAGTCGAAATCTAACCATCTATTGCAGCTTATCAATAAACTATATCGTTTTTGGAAGTGTATTTCAGGTTCTCACATTTTTCTTTCCACTATGTAGAGATTGCCAAAAAAAAAAAACAGCTAGTAGTCTTATAGTTGTAGTTTTTCCATTGCAGCAATGGGAAATATTTGCTCACCGAAGAATGACGAAACAACCCAAATATCATTAAAGAGCAATTCTAGGACACGTCAGATGATCACATCATTTGAATAGGAGAACATCTAATTTCCAAAAGAGCACCAAATACTCTACCGAGAGGCCAAAGCCCTTAGGCATCACTCACATTTCTGACTAAATGGAAATCTGATAAAACAAATCCTAAGAAAACCAAACCAGTATTGGAAATCTGAGCAGTATAGAAGGGGTATGTATGCTCTATAGTTCTGGAAGTCAGCCGGGTTCCATCGTTATGGACCTGCCAGAATATCACTCTTGAGTGCTTTTCCCGCTTAACATTGCAGTTATTCCATTATGTATCACCCTCTCTAAGACGTGCTCTTGCATAATGTTAGTACATATACAAGAAGTGTAACATATCTAAGATGTTCCTTCAATGCTTCTAATTAGAAAGTTCCGAAATTTAGAATCTAAAAAATGTGAATTGTGGTACAATGCACACTGATCCTATAAAAGGAGTAAACACTGTTAAATCATCATCATGGTTCTCTGCCCACAGCGGATTTTCTTAGTAGGGCTAGGGCAGACTGGTGCTTCATTACGATTCTATTAACCTTGCTGTATCTTCATTGTTCTTCAGTCTTGGGTATCCTACTTTTGTTAAATAACCTATGGAAAGATAATCAATGGGGAGGAAAATCTGTTAGTAGGTTTCATCATAATGGGTTCAAGTTCAAGCAAACCTGTAAGAAAACATTAGAAGACTACAGCGATTTAAGACAAACAAAGCCCTCAGCACTTACACAAACTGTAAAAGAAAACGAAAAATTAAAATATATTTTGTGAAAAATAAGAATTCTTCTCACCTTTAAACCTACCAGTTCTCTAATGAAAACAGAAAGGCTCTTTATTTTGGGTTCTGATCGTCATAAAAGGACAATTTCAATTAGCAATGTAGCAGAACTTTTAAAACTATGCGTCCAAAACCATTTGCGTAAGACTAACCTCGTCCATCAAGGATTCCAAACTTTCTCCATGTTCCCATATGCTGCGCTGAACCCAGTTGATTACCTTTGTGTACAACTTGCCATTGCTTGGAAGAGAAACGTTTTCCGCAATCATTATTTCCAGCTACATATATAAAAAAATTAAAAAAAATAGGAAATTGAAAATCTGATTAGGACTTCACCCATTGACTTGTTTTGGTTTATTTATATCCAAGTTAGGCCTCATGCACACTTCAGTTTTTTTCGTCAGGGTGCTATCCGTTTTTTTTAACTGATCGCACCCTGACACATTAATTTCAATGGGGCCATGCACACTTCCGTTGTTTTAACGGTACCGTGCGGCCGTTCCGTCAAAAGTAGTCCAGGTCCTACTCCCGCCCGTTTGACGGAACGGTCTCGGTCCTTTGCATTGATTTGGTCCGTGAAATAACGGAGGGCTTCCGTGTGCGGTCCGTGATTCACGGTACTGGCATTAGCGGACGTTCAACGGCACACGGAAGTGTGCATGAGGCCTTATACCTTTCTCACCCAAACCACGTAAATTAAAAGAAGGTTGTCTCGTGTATAAGTCTGACAATTAAATTATTCCTTCTAGAAAAACGTATACATTTTCCCAATTGGAACCTTAAAAAAAAAAAAAAAAAAAAACAGATCCAAGATATTGCATTTACTAGCCCTGATTGGCGCCCCCTACTATTCCTATTAAACATCTCTGTGCAGCCGGTTCTAGCTATGCAATAGCGCATTGATCTAACTGTTCTTTCCCTTTCACTTCTCGTCGGTTTTCTCACTGCTTCTCAGTTAAAAAGGCTATTATGCACGTTCTTTTGATCACAGCAGGAGGGGGGGGGGGGTGGGGACGGGGACTATGCAAGCAGCGATGAGGCAGATGGAAGAGGGCCAATGATGAAGAGGAGTCATTGGAGTTGTAGTAAACGGCCTCTCTAGTGCTATCATGGGTGCCCCCTCTGGATCCCTCCCGCAATCTCTCCTGTTTGGCGTGGAATAGAGAAGTGGGGGACGGGGCGGGACTACCAAGAAAGCGCCAAAAAAGGTACATCTGCTAAACTTTACATACTGTACAGTGTGAAAACACTGGCCATTTCTACTAACAGTGGGACCCCCAGCGATCAAAAACTTAGCACCTATCCTGTGGATAGGGAATAGGATGTTGTTGTAGGACAGCACATTTAGAGCTAAAATAGGGTTTTATTCTCTTTTATAATTTGTTCTTGGTGCTATAGCAACGTCATACGTTCCTTTTTGTCAGACAGAATAGTAAAGTCGGCCCAGCAGAGAGACACAGACACACACACTTTAGTTTCTTTCATACAACTATACAGCGGCTGGCTGTCAGGAGATGCTACCAAGGATTGATTGCTTTAAGTGAAAGACTACTGTACGAGCAAGGATTAAATTGGACACTTGGTGGAACATAAAAATCAGGTCTGCATAAGAGAACCTGTCACCTGCCCAAAAAACAACAGCTGACATCTCAGTTAAACTGCAGGCGCCTCACATATTCTGCCGCTTTTATTCTTTTTCTTCTAGCCCCCACCATTGGAGATATCGGTGCCGTTCATTCTGGTGTCCGATATGCAAATAAGGCCTTTGACTGTCAAATGGGCGGGGTAACACCTATCACTTAAAGCGTAACCGCCCACTTGACAGTCAAAAGGCCTCAATTGAATATCGGACACCAGAACCAACAGCCCGAATATCTCAGGAACGGTGGGGGCTAGAAGAAAAAAAATGAAGAGCAACAGAATCTGTGAGGCGCCTGCAATCTAACAGATATCAACTGCAGTTTTTTGGGCCGACGACAGGTTCTCTTTAATGGCAAAATAAACTAAAAATAGTTACCCTGGAAGCCGGTTAGCAAGTCTCTGTAGCACGATATACATTTCTCAAAAGAAATACAAATTCCTATATTATTCTCCCCATTCAAGACCATGCGAATCAGTAAATGTACAAACTGGCCTGAAGAAATACAAGGCAATAGTTGAATAGCTCAACTTTTATTTGGAACACCATGTACTGCCAAATATATTTATAGCCTTACCCAAGATATATTTCTAGTAGGCAATGCTACCGGCTATATTAGGTATAGTGTTCTGAGTGTTCCACAACGAATGGAAACACTAAAGAGCATGACAAGATATCCGTAAGCTCCTCTTCAAAACGGAACGGAACATTCAAACAAACATGTAAATCTGGACTCACCTTAAGACGTGGAAGTTTGAGAAAATCATCTTGTTCAGAAATTGCAAGAAGATGCTCCTGAATATAAGTGTCAATTTTACTCAGCAAGCGCCAGTCTCCCATGGAATTCACAAAATTACGATAAGAGATACAGCTCGCCACATCCATTTTGGACAATAAATAATCTCCACACACCTTTGGAAAATAAATAAATGTGACGTTTAATTTTGCCAACCACAAACGAACCAACGCACTAAAGTTTCGTTTTCCAATCAGAATGAGCATATAGTGGGTACAAGTTCAGGGGTCATAGGTATTAAATGGTCAAGTCACCATATACACTATAAAAATTTAAATACAACAAAACCTACCAGTGTGAATCATGCTTTACCAATGGTTTAGTTATGACCTGCTGAACCTGTACATGCTACAAATTCTACCATAAAACATACCAAAATATGTACATTTTTCCCTTCTTAAAAGGGGTTGTCCACTTTTTATTTTATTAATTTGTAGAATATTTTGTCTGGTAAAACGATGGACACCATGGTGGAAACCCGACGGAACCCATTAAAGTCAATGGGTTCAGTCAGGCGCTAATGTAGTCCATCATGCAACAGATCCTGTTGCTCTGCTATTATGCCAGTAGAGCAATGGAAATACCAAACGCAGATGAGAATACGGTCAAATACATTTCTGTTTTGTCTTGAAACCGGTATCCATCTCCTCCCAATCCATCTTTTATGCAGTATGCATGCAGCATTTTTTTATCCGGATTAAAATTTCCAGTACATCCCTCATGACAGCACTACAGGAGGTTGCCCTATTGACCTCTGTAGGGACAGGAAGACAGAGAGGTTAAAAGGCCCCTCCCACCACCCACTTACCAGTGTTCTTCCTGTCCCCACAGGGTCAGGAGCAGAGAGCGTCTCTCCTGTGTTAGTGCAGGAAAGAAACTCTGGCAGGGGGCAAGATCGGGGGGTCCATGCACTCCCCCTTCTCTTCACCCTAAAGCCCAGGCTAACACCCCTCAAGCGAGGGGTCCCTTAGCTCCCTCCCTGAGACACCTACCTAAGGAATCCTAGGCAGGGTTCTGGTAGTGTGTGGGGGCTGGGGCTTCCCAAGCAGGCTTCGGCCGGGCCGCGGACCAGGCGGGGACCGGCAGCTCCATAAACATGGACGCACCGGCAGGAATCCTCGCTGCCCCGCATAGCAATAGCATATGGCGGCTGCACTCCAGGAACACGCTGGACGAATAGCCGACCGGAAATGACGTCGGGCTACTTCCGGTCCGCGGCCATCTTGGAAGGCGGGAAATTCAAAACGCCCGCATTTAAAGGGACACGCACAGCTATGTAGTTAGAGCTGATAACTCTAACTTGGATTATTTTTTTGTGGATTGCATATTGCATTGCCGGTTACCTGTCGCGGTATGGAACTTCCTCGTCCTGATGGAACTCCAGATATGTCCCAGGGTCACGTGAGTCTCACCCTTGGGGAAGGGTATGACCCCTTATGTATGTACACCATACTTTACCTACCTTCTGTTTTCTCTAGGAAAAAGATTCCTCTCAGAGACAAACTGATAAAAAGAAGGTTAAAAAATGTGAAACAATTGTGTCAAGATTGTATTGCAAAAATACTAAAAGGAGGAACAACCAACGTTCATGTCTTAACTTAGGACTATGATTCGTGAAGAAGTGGGTCAGTCAGTAGCCTCCCTCGCCCCTCCGCAAGAAAGTCCCTCACACTCCCGGGTTAAAAGACCACAGATTTAAGTGGATCAAAAATATTGTCCTCCTTCTCAGGGGTCTGACTGAGCAGGAGTGTTATTACCCATCGGAGGATGAGTTAGAAGAAAGAGAGGAACTCTTGCCTTCAACTTCTTCCACTCAAGAGTAAAAAATTCTCTTCTCTTCCGAGATGTCGGATACCTTAATTCAAGCAATACGTGAAACTATGGATATTCCCGAAGAAGACCAACCACATACCATCCAGGATGAGATGTTTGGAGGTCTAACGGGAAAGAAAACAAGGGTTTTTCCGGTAAACGAAAATCTCAAAAGAATGGTGACAACTGAATGGGAAGATTCAGAAAAAAGGCTCTTCATTTCAAGAGATTTTAAAAAACAGACTTCTCTTTGATCCAGAGGACACTAAGCCTTGGGATGAGATCCCAAAAGTAGATGTCCCAGTAGCCAGGGTTGCTAAAAAAACAACGCAATCCCATTTGAAGATTCCTCTCAGTTGAGGGATGCCATGGACCGAAAGGCAGACGGACTACTGAAAAGAGCGTGGGAATCTACCTCTGCCTTGATCTCAACTAATATCGCGGCCACATCAGTAGCAAGAGCAATGTTTATATGGCTAAACCAGCTAGAGACCCATTTGATGATGAAGACATCACGACAAAATCTATTAGAATCTCTACCTTTACTAAAAATGGCAACCGGATTCTTGGTAGACGCTTCAGCGGAATCTATTAGATTTGCTGCCAGGAATGGGGCTCTCTCAAATGCTGCTAGAAGAGCATTATGGCTCAAAATGTGGTCAGGAGATACGAAGTCCAAGAACAAGTTGTGTTCTATCCCATTTACAGGGTCTCTGATGTTCGGTCCTCTCCTCGATAACATGCTGGAGAGTGCAACAGATAGAAAAAAGGGGTTTCCTGAAGAGAAACCAAGAAAACCCTCTCGGTTTGGAAGATTTTGCCAACAGAGGGATCCTACCTCACAGAACTACAGCGGGAAAGGGAAGTCCAGTCGCTGGAGTTACCCCAAAGGGAAAAGGGGTCGAGGATATCTCCTTAACCCAAATAATTCATTCCAGCCCTCAAAGCAATGACGCCAAGAGCGTGGGGGGGGGGGGGGGAAGACTCCTACAATTTTATCCCAAATGGTCGAGAATAACCCAGAACCCCTGGGTTCTAAAGATCATTGAAGGATACAAAATAGAATTTTGCTCCATTCCTCCAGAGAAATTCCTAATAACCCAGTACCAAGCAAAAGATCTTCATCAGATCCTTATCCAGGAAGTCCAGAAACTACTCAGATTGAGAGCCATTTCTCCAGTTCCCCACAACGAAATATGCAAAGGCCACTATTCAAAAATACCAAACGGTTCCTACAGGACAATAATCAACCTGAAGGTCCTAAACAAATGGGTGAAATATCGAAAATTCAAGATGGAGTCTATCAGATCGACTATTCCTCTAATAAGGGAAGAGGCATCAATGTGTACGATCGATTTAAAGGATGCGTATGATCACGTTCCTATCCACCCCGCGTACCAGAGATTCCTCAGATTCGCAATTCAGGATGGTCCTTCCATTCTCCACTTCCAGTTTGTCTGCCTCCCCTTCGGCCTTTCCTCCGCCCCCAGAATTTTTACGAAAATTATGGCAGAGATCATGGCATTCATAAGAAGTCAAGGTATAGTAATTATCCCATATCTAGACGACTTCTTGTTGACAGCAGATACTCCGGCTATCTTAGCCCGTCATCGGTCACAGGTTCTTTCCCTACTACAGGAATTGGGATGGATAATCAACTTTCAGAAGTCGAGTCTTCCTCCCCAGAAACAGAAGGTCTTCTTAGGAGTACTGCTAGACTCCTCCCTTCAACATTCCTTCCTCCCAAGAGAGAAACAAATACTCCGACTGGCAGAAGTAAGGAAATTTTGGGGGAAAGACGTCTGTTCCATAAGGGAATGTATGCGGATGTTGGGAATGATGACGTCTTGCATCCAATCTATTCCATGGAGCCAATTTCACTCCAGACCCTTACAGAATCTGATCTTGTCCCAGTGGGATCGAAAACAAAACTCCCTGAATTTAAAAATTCAAATTTCCGAGACTGTGAAATCATCCCTCCTGTGGTGGCTCTGCACAAACAACATAGACAAGGGAGTCCCCTGGAGAACGTCTCCTTATGTAGTGATTACCACAGATGCCAGCAAACACAGCTGGGGGTCAGTAATCCAAGACCAACACTTTCAGGGCACATGGACTGTTCAAATGAAGATGATGTCCTCAAACTTCAAAGAACTAAGAGCCGTATGGGAGACACTTATAAGAGCTTCACCCACCATAAAAGGGAAGCATATAAGAATTTTATCGGACAACACGACAGCAGTGTCCTTTCTTCGCCATCAAGGGGGAACAAGACACACTCTTCTTCAGGCCCTCTCTGCACAAATTTTCAGTTGGGCAGAAGAAAACATCCTATCAGTCACGGCAGTCCACCTAAAAGGCTCAGAGAACCTATCAGCAGATTTCCTGAGTCGGGAAAAAGTAGACCCTGGAGAATGGTCCCTAAACAGGGAAGTCTTTCTGTCCCTAACCCGAAATTGGGGTTATCGACAAATAGACCTGTTTGCCACGAGGAAAAACACTCAAGTAGAGACATTCTTCTCCCTAAATCTCAGAGACAACCCATTGGGAGTAGATGCATTGTCCCAACCCTGGGACATGGATCTGGCCTATGCCTTTCCTCCATTTCCTCTAATACCAATGGTATTAAGAAAAATCCAGGAAGATTTGACAAAGCTCATCATTATTCTTCCCTATTGGCCAAAAATAAGTTGGTTTCCAATCGTACAATACCTAGCGTTGGAAGACCCTATCATGCTCCCAGTCAAGGAGAATCTTCTCTCCCAGGGTCCCTTATTCTTCCAGGGAATAGAAACTCTGAAAGGTAATTTTTTTAACACTCCTCTGGCTGAACATCGGTGGATCAGAAGATTCACCCAAGCGGTCTCTAAACTGAAACCTTCCCTAAAGAAATCAGTTCCTTCCTGGGATTTGAATGTGGTGTTAACGACTCTTTGTGAGCCCCCCTTTGAGCCGCTCGACAAAATTAGTATGCATTTTTTAACTCTAAAAGCTGCATTCTTAGTCGCTATTACTTCAGCAAGAAGGATTGGAGAAATCCAATTTCTGTCAATCATAGAACCGTACCTAAAAGTACAAGAGGATAAGATCATCCTAAAGCTGGATCCCTCCTTTATTCCAAAAGGTATCTACTGCTTTCCATAGAGAACAAGAAATAATTCTACCTTCCTTTTATCCAGATCCAAAAAACCAACAAGAAGAAAAATTCCATTGCCTGGATGTCAGGCGAACAATTCTTCAGTATCTGGATAGAACCTCCTCCTGGAGACAAGATAAAAATCTATTTGTCCTGTTTGGGGGAAAGAATAGAGGAAAGAAAGCCTCAAAAGGCTCTCTAGCGAGATGGGTAAAAACCACCATACAAGAAGCCTACAAGTCCCAAGGACTATGTGCCCCACAAGGCATCAGAGCCCATTCAACAAGGGCAGTCTCTGCATCCTGGGCAGAAAGAAGAGAAGCCTCTATGGACCAAATCTGCCACTTGGTCAAGCCATCATACGTTTTGCAAACATTATAGGCTCGATGTTCTGTCAGATACGGATTTAAGTTTTGGACGGAATGTCCTTCAATCCATAGTCCCGCCCTGAGCATTATAATCTGGTATTGCTCCTGTAGTGCTGTCATGAGGGATGTACTGGAAAATAGCAATTAGACCTACCGGTAATTGTATTTCCAGGAATCCATCATGACAGCACCATTACATCCCTCCCTGATTGAATTCTCTCTGTCTTCCTGTCCCTACAGAGGTCAATAGGGCAACCTCCTGTGGTGCTGTCATGATGGATTCCTGGAAATACAATTACCGGTAGGTCTAATTGCTATTTTATAGCTCGTCGATTAAAGGATACCTCCAATGTATCCGGTGTCTCTTCTTCCGCCAGACGTATAAGTTCCAGTTCACATCACGTTTCTGACTTACATTTGTCATGTACATCGGGTAAGCTCCGGCAGTACACGCTAAATGAGTCCATAGGAGTACATTAGTCCAATTTGACCTCCTAGCTGTTTTTCTTAACTTATGGGATAGCGTAGTTGACTATGCTATTCTATACAATGGGATCCCGCAGGAAAAAGTATACTGCATGGTATACTTTTTTTTAAAATATATATATATATATATATATATATATATAACATGGCAACCCATGGGTGGGTGACATGCCTACGCCACAGACATCTATTTAACATATACATCATGGGCATTTTAATAGCTTTTTATGAGGTCTACTTTAACTGGTTCCCGACCGCTGGCTGTGTTTTTACGGCCAGCGGTCAGGGTCCCTAAAACTAGAGCCATAGACTTTTTACGGCTCGGGTTTTAACTTGCTGCCCGAGCGATCGGGCAGCTGAATGCCGGGTCTCCGGCTGTCAGTGACTGCCGGGGCCCCTGAGGAGAGGATAGAAGCAGCTTTCGCTGCTTCTGTTTTCTCTGATCACTTGTACACAGCGCTCAATGAACGCTGTGTATAGGGATAGAGGCAGCGGCCGCGCCGCTGTCTCTTTTCCTCCCGGTGATCATGTGACTGGTCACATGATCGCCGGGTGCCGTTACGGAGACGACTGCTGCTGGGTCTTACTAGACCCAGCACAGCCCTATTAGTGACAATCGTCACTATGAGAGGGCCGATTTCCCCTGTAACTTGGGCTGCTGTTCAGCTCCAGTTACAGGGGAAAAGCATGGTGTAAAAAGAAAAAATATATATAAAGTTCCCCAGAGGTCTTTTTTGACCTTCGAGGGACAGACCATAGTAATAAAAAATAAATAAAAGTAAAGTGCAAAAAAATTTAATACACATTAAATACCCACCGCAAAAAATAAAATAAAAAAATAAAATAAAAATTTTGCCCTCCCGCCAATCATTGTCCAACGCTAGCACTGACCCAATTACCCTAATAGACATTTAATATATTAAAATTTACGGTAGACAATGACGATCACAAATAAAAGGTCTATTTTAGGGTAAAACTATGTTACCAAAAAAGAATAGCTGAAATGTAAAAAAGCTTATTTTTTTACTATTATTTACAAACTTTAAGAATAAAAATTCTAAAAAAGCAAAAAGGAGGTGTATAAAAACGATAAAAAAAGAAAAAAAAAAAAAGAAACCTGCATGTGCTACAGAAAAAAACAATCGCAAAAATCACGTCGTTAGCCCAACAAATAAAGAAGTTATAGCCATTTAACTAACGCATGCTAAAAATGGCTAAACTGTGTCTCGTCCTGAAGGCTCAAAATAGCCCGGTCCTGAACTGGTTAAAAGGATACCATAATATTCTATGGGTGACAGATGTCTAAGAGTGACATCTTTCACAACCATAGGCTATACAGGTATCTGTTCCACATAGACGTCATGGAAAGGGACATGACAGTTCATAACGTATATGTTTAACGGATCCCATATTAGCCTTATTAGTTAGTACTGTTGCCAAGGCAACCAAAATGCCAGTTACATTTGAGTTACTCTTTAACAGAACACACAGAAGTGTATGGGGGTGAAAGGAATTATTTTTTTTATACAGCGTCAACATATTATATCCATTACAATTTTGAAATCCAAAACTCCAGAATCGTTAAATGTGACCTACAATTTGGGGTATAAAAGTGGGGAACATATATTTATAAAGGCACTGAAGACATTACCTGTTTTACACGATCAATCTTAAGTTTTTTGGCAGCAGAGTAGACATCTTTTACCAGTTCTGTTTCAGCTTTAAGCCTTTAAAAAAAACAAAAAACAGAATTTAAAAGGCTATATAAACCTGTGAAGAGAATATAAGAGTTTGATTTTTGAGAAACAGCTTCTAAATATCCTGGAGACATAGAAGTTGTATATTGTGGTCACAGCCAAATCCATCAGTTCAGCGGGACTGACTGCTTCAGGGAGCGCTGTTTCTGAGATCCAGCTATCATTGATCACATCCATGAACTTGGAGGTGATCGATAAGGGTCTTTAAACGACAGCCAATCTACCTATTATCGGTGATAGTTATGGGCTGAAGTCTGCCTGTGTAGATCAGTCTTGTTATGGGAATAAAATTACAAATCACAAAGCGAAGAATACATTTCATCATATGTTTCTATAATGATAGTGTCCAAAAGAAAAACTACATTTTGTGATGGACGCTCTTTAAATATACTCAATTATTTTGCTGTCTGTCGCCAAGATGCTAAGACCATTGATGTATCAAAAGGCCAGTATCTCACACACAGTTTTGATGCAGTATTTGCCGCAGTTTGAGCCAAAAGCAGGAGTGGATTCCAAAGAAAGGAAAGATATAAAGGAATGACTGATGCATCTTTCTTTTGTGTCCACCTGTGTTTGGCTCAAAAAAACGGAGGCAAAAACAGCATCAAAACGGTGTGTGTGATTCTGGTCTAATACAACATACTGCCATTAGAGCTGACTGAGCGCTCAATGGGGCAATATGTAAGGAATACAACTACAAATAAATAACTTATTAAATCCTAGTGCCAGATGATGTTTTCGGTCATACTTACTGTGAAGTATATGCATAATTTAACAACACTTCCACTGCCTCTGGGTTCAAATCATCAAATTTAACATGAGACATTCCATGAGTCTCATTGTCATTATTAAAGATTTCAAACAAGAAGGGACTGCTGCATGCAAGAACTGCCCTGTGTGCCAGCATTTCATGTCCGCAAACCTGGAAGGAAAGAAAAACAAGGTATGATCAGAAGCAGTGCATATTAATCCTGCATACAGAATAAAACAAAAGCTGGCCATACACTAGAGATTATGGACATTCAAAAAAAATGTCAAATCCAACCTTTTTCACGTCAGAAATGTGACAGACGCCAACCAAAGACCGCTATCTGTCAGGTTTTGATTTTGTGGTCATGGTCAAGTGCAGTTTTGGAAAGTCAGTCACGCTAAATGACAGATATGCAACCCATTAACAGGAGCCCAGACTAAAGGAACAGGAGATTGGCGATTTGTCATCGTCATCTAGAACGACAACCTTCACAACCGTGAACTAGTTGCAGTATTTGTATGCAGGGTATTACCTGAAACTTCAGTTTTCAATTTCAGAGTGTATGGGATTTTACAAGAGCCTATTCATTTAAATGTAACAACAACGTCAAAACCAAGGTGTGTGAACATGGACTTAGGAAAAAAAAGTAGTATTTTCACTAGGACATTCGCATTGGGAATGTCAATTAGAAAGAAGGGGTTTTTTTTAAACGAACGATACAATTCATTTCTGGCTAACTGGCACACAGTTACTTCTGCACTACGGTCACTAAATATCCTGACGGAACCAATGGTCCTATGCCAGACTGACAAGCATTGCTTCTTGTAACATTGTATTTAAAGAAATACCTGGATCTTCACATCGCAAAACTGGCCACTTTTCCGTAAGGCATTTAATTTGGCAACAGATGATTCTATGAACTGTTCATCCTCAAAACTGAGATAACCGTTTGGAACCATTTTTCAATATGGGCTGTAAAATAGATTTCTTATGGTTACTTAGGACATAAAATAAAAATGAACGCAAAGATTGTTTAGACATGACAATTCACTGTATGCATGGTGTAAAATGTATTAAAAAAAACAAACAAAACAAACCACTTGGGTGCCTCTGTCTCCTTAATCTGAAAACGTAGGAGCCAAATTATCTTTTTGGTAATGTTTGTGTGTAACCGTCTCCATCGTAGTTCATGGAAGTTGCAAAATGCTCAGCTGTCTCATGTCGAAAGTGCTGAATTCGTGTCGAAAGTGCTGAATTCATCACATATATGGTCTATTTTTCCATAAAGATCTTTGATAGGAATACCGCTAAGGCTGGGTTCACACGACCTATTTTCAGACATAATGGAGGCGTTTTACGCCTCGAATTACATTTGAAAAAACGGCTCCAATATGTCGGCAAACATCTGCCCATCACTTTCAATGGGCTTCACGATGTACCGTGCCGACGACCTGTCATTTTACGCGTCGCTGTCAAAGGACGGCGCCTAAAATTACAGCCTCATCAAAAGAAGCGCTGGACACTTCTTGGGACGTAATTGGAGCCGTTTTTCATGGACTCCAACGAAGAACAGCTCCAAATTACATCCGTAAAAGACGCCACGCAAAACGCGAGTACATGCATTTACATCTGAAATTCAGGAGGTTTTCTCCTGATAACAGCTCCGTAATTTCAGACGTAAATGCCGTTATCGTCTGCACATACCCTAAGGTTTACTGCAACCGTTAGGCCTGACCAAAAAGGTGAGAGCCCCAGCTACAATATTAGGACTCTGAAGGGTGATCTCACTTATCCTTCCCTTTATAAATATCGATCACAGTGATTGTAGGAGCCATCCGCAGGCCTGAAACCAAAACGTGACCAGGAAATGACTGAGAACAGCCAAACTTACTCACAAAGGCAGGTACCTGCCATTGAGTACGTTTGGCTTTTTTCTGTAATTTTAAATTAATATTGCTCATTTTTGTAATTTGTTTGACCAGGGAATGAAAGTCATAAACGTTGCTCTATCTTATTTCAGAAAACTAAATATCAGTCTGCTCAGCTCCCCCTGATCTATAGCAGGTAAAAGTCCAGACAATAGTAAAGTTTTTTTATTTGAAAGTTTCACATGTACATACCTTTAAAATATAACTGGACAGAAACAGAGTTCAACTGGGGCACATTAAATCATTAACCGCTTCCCTCTTTCGGTTATCCAACTCTAAATGTCTCAAGAGACATAGAATAGCTTAAACCTGGGGAAAAAATAAAAATAAATCTGTTTCACATCAGTGGACTTGTTATACACGAGAACCATGCGAATAGAGATTAAAGGGATTGTCCCCACGAGGGACATTTATGGCATATCCATAGTATATGTCAAATGTGAGATCGATGCGGGTCCCACCTATCTCCAGAACGGGGCCCCTAAACCCCATTCGAACGGCTGACTTCCGACAATGGAGGTGAAAACAGCGTAGCTCGCTGAGCTACGCTGCTTCCGTAACTGCTATTCACTACTATGGGAGTTACGGAAACCGCGTAGCTCAGCGAGCTACGCTGTTTTCGTAACTCCCGACCATAAAGTCAGGATGGGCCGGGAGTCAGCGATAGCAGACATAACTAGAACAGGGTTTAGGGGCCCCGTTCTAGAGAGAGGTGCGGGTACCAGAGGTGGGACCTACATACATCTGACATTTATGACATATCCTGTGGATATGTAAAACATTCCTCATGGGAAAACCCCTTTAAGGTGGATTGCTAATTTGAAATCCAAAAGTTACATGATCATGCAGGTATTCTGATTGGCAGCATCAATCCCTACATCACTACTGTTAGGCCCCATGCACACAAACTTATTTTTGCGGCCGCAATTTACCCGCAAATCTGTTTGCAGGTTTGAAATAAATAAAAAGTCCGAAGTAACTATTTTTTTTTTTTTTTAAACGCATTTTCCCCTTACAAAATACTTAATTATATATAAAAAATATATATATTAAAAAGTTACACATTTGATATCGCTGCGTCCGCACGGTGAAGGCCGTAAAAATTCATTAAAAACAATGCCAGAATTGCTATTTTATCTTCATCCTGCCTTTAAAATGGTTTGATTGAAAAAAAAAAAAAAAATGTCGCATGTACTACAAAATTGTACCAATTAAAACTAGTCGTCCCCCCAAAAAAAAGCCCTCATACAGCTGCATCGGCAGAAAAAAATAAAGTTATGGCTTTTCATACATGGAGACAAAAACAAATAGTTTTGAAAAAAAAGTGTTTACTGTGTAAAAGTAAAACATAAAAAACCTACATAAATATAGTATCACAGCAATAGTAGCAAAAGTTTAAGAGGCAAAAAAGAATGGTGAAATTTCCATTTTTTTTTTACTCTACGCCACCATAAATGTTGACCAGTAAATTATAAGTACCGCAAAATGGTGAAAATAAAAAATACAACTTAAACCGCAAAAAAAAAAAAAAAAATTGCTTACACAGCTATATTGATGGAAAAAAAAAATGGACTGAAGTACCGGCCTCAAAAGCAAAAGGAGCACGTAGTGGATTTCAAGGCCTCCTTTTTTTATAATATATTTTTGGCATCATGTCAGGTTTGAAGAGGTCTTGTGGTGGCAAAACAGTCGAAACCCCCCCAAAAGTGACCATATTTGGCAAACTACACCCCTCAAGGAACTTATCGAGGGGTATCGTGGGCATTTAGATCCCACAGGTTTTTTGCTGCATTTTGTGGAATTAGGCCTCATGCACACTTCCATCACCAGTTTCACGGATCCGTGTGTCTGTGATTGGATCAGTGTGTACTCCGTGTACACTTCCGTGTTTCCGTTTGCGAGCGCCGAGCATGGTACTGTCCAGGGTGCTGAAAGAGCATGGTTGTTCAGCGCTAATCACTGTACAGGGTGCTGAAAGAGTTAAGAGCTCGATAGAATGGGCTGCTTCTTCCTCTTATCCGGCCTCCTGGGATGAGGTTTCAGCCCATGTCACTGCTGCACGCAATCACAGGCTGTAGTGGCGGTCACATGGGATAAGTCATAACAGAAGGCCGGACTGGGATGACGCTTCATCCCAGGTGACCGCCTCTGCAGCCAATCACAGGCTGCAGCGGCCACATGGACTGCGGTGTCATCCAGGGAGGTCGGACTGGATTTCAAGAGAGAGATGCGTCACCAAGACAACGGCCAGGGTACGTATGAACTGCTTTTTCTTTCTATCGCTGCCCCATGCTGGATAGAGAAGGGGCTGCCGATTAGTGCAGTGCAAATCTTTTGCCCGCCCGTTGCTAGGCAACGGCTCCATCACACACGGACGGCACACGGATGCCTTCCATGTGCCTTCAGTTTTTTTGACGGACCCATTGACTTGAATTGGCCCCACGGTCACGGAACCTCGGAACAAAGTAGGACATGCTCTACTTTTGTCGGAACGGAGCAACGGGATCGTCAAAAAAACGGAAGTGTGCATGGCCCCATTGAAATTTATGTGTCAGGGTGCTAGCCATCAAAAAAACAGCTAGCACCCTGAAGGAAAAAACTGAAATGGCTGATCCTCCCGTGACGTACTATTAGGTCATGGAGAGCGAACGATGCAGTTACCATGACCTAATAGTACGTCAAGGAGCAGGAAGGGCTTAGAGGCGAGTCCCTCATTCCTAACCTCTATCAGTTCGCTAAAGCAGAGATCGGGCACCATGGTGGCTAAGTGGTTAGCAACCAAGGCCAACATCTGCATGGAGTTTGTATGTTCTCCCCGTGTTTCCATTGGTTTCCGCCCACACCCCAAAAACATACCGATAAGGAACGTACAGCGCTGCGGAATATGCTGGCCCTATACAAGTAACAGAAATAAACAAGAGCGGCTACAAAAGTGGCTCTCTCCCTGAAGAACCCAGCAGTTCCCAGTATTACACAGGCATAATGTAATGATCTAGTTTCCCTATGGTAGCGCTGTAGGGTAATTGAACACTTGCTGCTGGGTTCCTCCGCAGATTACATGTGATCGTAAACTACCATCAGCAGAATGATCCGTGAACAACTTATTTTCAGGGGATCTTTCTAACACAAAAGGAATTGTTCAAGACAGAAAACCCCCTTCGGATACAGGTCACTCAGTAGTTATGTCCAGTTACAATACAGGAAAACTCTTGAAAATTCTGTCACAATAAGCATATAAAGCTTCACCCACATCTGTGTCGGGACTCTGTTCATGGGTTCCGTCAGAGATTTCCATCAGGGTAACCCACGAACGGAATCCAAACCATAGGTTTCCGTTTGCATCACCATTGAAATCAATGGTGACGCAAAGTGAAAACTATGGTTTCCGTTTGGATTCCCCTGAAAGAAAGGTCCGACCGAACCCACGAACGGAGTCCCGACGCAGATGTGAACGAAGCCTTATAAAAGCGTAATTGCCTGACCGCAGTTGGTTTTCTGGTGTGATAACACAGACAACCAAGGTAATAGAAATGACAAATATTTTGAGTATAAATATCCAGACTGAAGCATAGAATGCAGACTGGTCCAGTTGTTGCTCGCTCAAAGCTGCGCTAGTGTTGGATTGGACTGGGCCTAGAGCAAACTCGCTGTTACCAGTTCAGATTAGATCTCAATGTTCTGATAATTTCTTCAGTCACAGCTGAATAGTCAGATCTCAGGCAGTTTCAGTGTTTGTGACCTTGAGACTACAACCCTGGAAAGGTTACATAGCACACGTGAACAGCATGACATTAGAAGTTCCACCTGAGGCGAATGGCAGACGTGCGCTACAACACATGCTGCTCTTCTGCGCAGAGAGATAAACATACCCCTAACAATATACAGCAAAAGGGAAAATCAAGCTGCTCATGTCAGCTGTGAAAAGCCTGCTACCTGTCAGGGATTCCTTCTTATTCCAATGCATGTCACCAAGCAGTTCCAATGTGCCGGGTCAGCATAAAACATTGATCCAGCATAAAGGATCAATGACTTAGTTAGGTCTTGCCTCAATTTCCAGATCTGGGGCTTCAGACCTCCGTTGTAGGAAACATGCTGCAGTAATGGTTAGAATGGGAGTGCATTTCTTTTCAGAATATAGTTCCCATCCACACAGCTTCCCTGCAACAAACAAGGGAATCCTGGGAGACAACTTCTGATAAGTTGTCACTGGTGGGAGTCCGGGTGCCAAGATCCCCCAAAAGATCCATTAGTATGAAAGAACGATGGCGCTCTGCTGTCAAATGCCCTTGGACAGCTAAAGATTTATTACACACATTATATGGCCGGTCTGGAGGTGAAGCCGTACGCGGCAGCCACTTCATACGTCTGACTCATCAATGGCAACCTCCCACGTGTTATAGACAAGAGTCCATGACATGTCAGAAATCACATGTACTTTAAAGCGTACTAATAAATCAATAAGATATTAAACTTTATAGTATAACTTATTAGGGGAGTGCGTAATCTTCCCGACATTCCAGTAGCTCCCACTTTTCTCTACCTGTGGGAGTATAAGGACATCACTGAGGCGAGCCCACCGCTATTAATAGAAGCAGAGAGATGCCAAAAAGAAGATCAGCAGCTTACTATGCATGGCCATTTTTTACATTGCCTATGATCCATTCACCCCCCACCCCCCACCCCACCGTACTGAAACTCAGTCTACCACACTGATCAGTGCAGAGGGATCCCCAAAAGAAAGCTATGCCACGAGATATACTATTCTTTTGCATTGGATTCTATGGGCCAATGTATGGTACACTGTGGCATACCCCAGGATTTCCCCAGCATATGCGCCCAACGTAGAACTTGAACGCCATGAGCAGAGCCTTTGTACCAGAATTAACAATAACCTATCCAGGTATGGGTGAAAATTGTCTGATCGCTGGGGGCCCCGCTGATCGTGAGAACAAGGGTCACAAACCCCCGGCTCCTCCCCAATGCTCTCAACCATAGTAAGGACCTTGAATAGGGTGGCAGTCGACCATGCGCTCTGCTGCTCCATGCTAAAAAAGGTTTTCCCACCTCTCCTGTCTTGATAAGATTATATTCACACAGTGCCGTTTTTGAAGCCTCAAGGATTGGATTCAAGAAGGAGTTTTTCTATATACTTGCCCCATCCCTTAACGATCCACACCTGGTTGTGTCATAAAAAAACACTGCACCGTGTAAATAAACTCTACCAATTTTTTTCAACGATCCAGTCCACTGAAAGCCTAGGACTTGGCTGAACCATCCAGACACTAGTGACGTTTCTTGCCACTGATCAAAGTCCTGACTTGTACCGTGACCGATCACGCGGACATATTGTACATCCTGGATTCTCAGCAGATCAGTCACGTGTTTCTTCTGTGGGACTCGACAGGTTTATTGATAAGAACACCCATCTTTTAGGGTATAAAGTCACATGAACCACCAATAACCGCGCATATGCCGAGCAGACGTCACCAAATGTACAACAGGCACAGCTACATCTACCCGCACAAATGAAGACAGCGGAAACTACCCCCGCAACTTGTGTCCATCGCCACAAAGTGAATGCGCCTCTAAGAACAAGTCACAGTACAGCCACATAGGATACCCACCTCCATCCTGAACCGCTGCGAGCTGATACCAGGAAACAACAAAGTCAACTCCGCTTCATTATAACTTGGCCTAAACCGTAACAAATAGATATGGCGCCAACGACCTCGCACACCAGCTAGCACAAGCTGCACGGCAGCCCAGCAACGAATGACGCAACTGGCGCGCCCCTAGTCAGCAGCTCTGATTGGAGAGTGTGGGCGGAGAATCTTTCTGGAAGAGGACGGAATGCAAATTACCTTAATGTCGTCGCTCAGGAAATCATTTTGCTGGAGACGTCCGCTCCATTTACAATGAGTTTCGTGCTCCGGGAAAATGGCGGCATTTATGCATGCATCTAAAAGTTTATGGGGGAAGGACTTAACATACAGGCTCGCTCTAGTGCTCGTATTCTTGTGCGCTGACAGGCGTTTGCGGTGCTGGCTCCTGTGGCATGTTATGTGACTAGCGCTGTAGTTGGTTGCAGAAATGACGCACATGTCCTCTCCTGATGCTGCCAATGAGGGACAGCCAGCAGAATCCTACTCCCTGATTCCATTGGCCGAGGAGAGTCGTGGTGATTTATGTATACACTGGTAGAAAATAACCAGTAATATGGACGGTTAGTAAACAAAGGCAGTCTTGGCGCGCGTGTGACGGACATGATGGTTTCGTCTGGAATGTTCTTTCACCCCTCTGTAGATAGCGCGGCCACCATCTTCGGTCACACTCCAAGTAACAATTCAAAGTTCACACTTTGTTCTGCCTCGGCTTTTTTGTTCTGCAACCTACCTAAAAAATAAAACAATACCTTAGTATTTTGATGTTACCATTAACATAAATGTCCAAAAATAAAGTAAAAGGAAGACTGGCACAAACTGATGGTTTCACAGGATCCATGACCACTATGACGAATGCCTCATGATTCGTTATGACCTATTGGGATCCCCACCATGCTTTGTGTTTTTATTAGGCTTTGTTCACATCTGCGTCGGAGGCTACGTCATATATTCTGTCATATTTGCTGGAAGTTTTTCACGTAGTGCTATTTTTTTCCATCAAAATGACGGATCGGCACACCGTCAATCTAGTTTTTCTGCTCCTATGACGACGCAGAACAACGAAATAGCAACGGAGATATGAACGGAGCCTAACCGGATAGCACAGCATGCTTCTCTATGCTGACCAAAAGCAACATGAACTTGATGGAGAAATAACACAATTGTGAACAGAGCTGTCCGGAATGGAGTATGAATGGTATAATGGATCCATGTTCAAAATCATCTAATCTTATTGACTGTTAATAGGGTCCAACAGGCATCTGTCAAAAATTCTCTGCCACCTTAGGACATGCCTACCGATTAGACATACAGAAATCTACAAGCCATTAATACTCAGCAACTCATAGACAGTCTACAGTCCTCATTGTCCCCTATCTTACCTCTCCTGTCCCAGTCTGGCTGACAAACATCACAATGAAACTCTAAAAACTGCCCTGGATAAAACAGCCACCCCCCCCCCCCTACGCTCCGAACCTCCCGACACAGACAACGACAACCTTGGCACATGCCTCAATCTTGATTTCGGTCAGCAGATTTTCTCTATTTCAAATTCATTCTCAAAACTTAGACCTTGCAAAACAAGTCTATTTCACCTCTCATCTTCACACTAATAATCCAATATGACTCTTACTACTTTTCACTCAGTCCTTATTAGTCCCAAAGTGCAGACGCCTGTCACAGATCTCAGTGCTGAAGACCTGACCACTTAAAGGCTACGTACACCTTTTGAAATCCTTTTTTTTTTAAATAAAAATGTCTATCAGTGTGTTTTGTGTAACTTTCTAAATACATTTTCTTAAAAATTATTTTAACTTTGAGATACAGCTGCTTTGTAGCCTGTATACAGAGCAGTGGCGTAACTACCGCGGTAGCAGCAGTAGCGGCTGCTACGGGGCCCGGGGCTTGAGGGGGCCCGTGCCGCCAGCCGACATGCCCACCCAAATGGCCGGTGGCGCCGCTAGCAGCCGTTATGGCTGCTACAGCGGTAGCGCCGCTACTGTGGGGCCCGCGCCGCCGAGCCTTACACAGGCCCTCTCCTCATGCCTGTAGGTGTCGCTAGCACCGGAGGGGGCCCCAGTGCTAGCGGCAGCCAAATACATGTATTAGCACTGAATGGCCGGGCATGTTCCGTGCCTGACCATCCAGTGCCTTACAATGACACTGATTGGCTAGCGGCGCGATGACATCATCGCGCCGTTTCCATGCTTGGAAGGTGCTGATTGGCGGGGCAAGTCATTCTGCCCCGCCAATCAGCGTCATTGGAGGACGCTCGTTCAGCTCCTGCAGACATGCTCAGAAGAGAGCATGTCTGCATCGCCAGTGAACAGTGTGGGAACGGGATCATGTGAGTATGCCAAGTTTATATTTTTTTTCCCCTCAAAAATGTGAATGGCATTATCTATAATGGGGGGGGGGGGTCGTCTTTATGTGGGCTATTATATATAGGGGGTCTATATGTGGGGCAGTAGCTACAGGGGGGTCTGTATGTGGGGCAGTAGCTACAGGGGGGTCTATATGTGGGGCAGTAGCTACAGGGGGGTCTATATGTGGGGGTGTGGGCCACTATATACAGGGGGCTCTATATGTGGGCCATTATATACAGGGGGCTCTATATGTGGGCCATTATATACAGGGGGCTCTATATGTGGGCCACTATATACAGGGGGGGGTCTATATGTGGGGCACTAGCTACAGGGGAGGTCTGTATGTGGGGATGTGGGCCACTATCTACAGGGGGGTCTATATGTGGGGCAGTATATATGAGACACTATACAAGGGTGGGCTATATGTAGAGCACTATCTATAGGGGATCTATTTTTTAGGGTACTTTCTATAGGGGTGGGCTATGTGTGGGACACTATATACAGGGGTGGGTTACCTGTGGGGCACTAGCAACAGGGTGGCTATATGTAGTGCACAGTCTACAGGGGTGGGCTATATGTGGGACACTATATACAGGGGGAGCTATATGTTAGACACTATCTACAGAGGTGGGCTATACGTGGAGCACTAACTATAGGGGAAGCTATATGTAGGGCAGCACGGTGGCTCAGTGGTTAGCACTATTGCCTTGCAGCTCTGGAGTCCATATGTGGGCACTATCTACAGGGGCTTCTGTGTGACAGTTATATTTAGATGTGTTGAGAATTTTAACTTTGTTTATAGGTGCAGAAATGTTTTAAAAGTGAGAAGCTGAAGACATCTAAACGGAAAACTGCAGAAATGGGTCATGGCCGGGAGAAATCCATCATAGATGTCTGAACCGGAGGGAGAAGAAAAGAACTAGAATCTGAGACGTCACCGGTGAGTCACTTAATGTAAATGTTTATTCTGCCTCTAATCAGTATTGTAGTCACTGTATAATCTGCAGCGAGATGATGGGTGGTATGATTTTTTTTTTGTGAAACCGCATCTCCCAGCATATCCTTACCATTGTTCCGGCCATGCTGGGAGCTGTAGTTTTACACCGTACAAACCTATACGCAGTGGCGTAACTACCGCTATAGCAGCCGTAGCGACTTCTACGGGGCCTGCAGCATAAGGGGGCCCGTGGCACCCGCCGGCACGGCCCCCTCCCATGGCCGCAGGCTCCGCTAGCAGCCGCTATTGCCGCTACAGCGCAACGCCACTGATGGGGTTGTTCCTACAAAAGACATGCATCCCCTATCCACAGCATAGGGGATACATGTGGGATCGCTGGGACGCCCAGCGATGAGGAGAACGGGGGACCGAAAGTCCCCCCTAAGTTCTCCATGACAAACCTCGGACTTCCGGGGTCTGTGTCGGCAGCTCCGTAGAAATGAATAGAGCGCCGGTCGCGCTTGTGCGCATGCGTGACCAGCGCTCCTTTCATTTTTATTGAACTGCGCAGACGCCAGAAGTCCGAGGTTAGTCATGGAGAACTTCTGGGGACTTTCGGTCCCCCGTTCTCCTTATCGCTGCCAGCGATCACACATGTATCCCCTATCCTGTGGATAGGGGATGCATGTCTTTTGTAGGACAAACTATAGGCAGTTTTTTTTTTTGGGGGGGGGGGGGGTCTGTATGGCGTTATCTACAGGGGGCTGTGTATGGTGCTATCTATAGGGGGGGCGCTGTGGTGGAATCTATAGGGAGGCACTATCTACAAGGGGGGGGGGGGTTGTGTGATACCCAGCAGAGGGGGGCCCCAGTCAAAAGTTTGCTATGGGGCCCAGTCTTTCCTAGTTACGCCCCTGATACAGAGCATCTGTGTCTAGCGCTGAAACCTGTATCCGTCATGTCAGCGGCAGTACGGGTATGTGCACACACACTAATTACGTCCGTAATTGACGGACGTATTTCGGCCGCAAGTCCCGGACCGAACACAGTGCAGGGAGCCGGGCTCCTAGCATCATACTTATGTACGATGCTAGAAGTCCCTGCCTCGCTGCAGGACAACTGTCCCGTACTGTAAACATGATTATACTACGGGACAGTTGTCCTGCAGCAAGGCAGGGACTCCTAGCGTCGTACATAAGTATGATGCTAGGAGCCCGGCTCCCTGCACTGTGTTCGGTCCGGGACTTGCGGCCGAAATACGTCCGTCAATTACGGACGTAATTAGTGTGTGTGCACATACCCTAACGGGTTCATAACTTAGATGTGATTGATAACAGATGGATCCTGCATGTCAGACACCCAGGACCCTCTGTCACTAAACCCGTCAGTCCCGCTGACCTGACGGATTCAGGTCACGGCGAGATACAACTGCTCTGTATGAAAATACAAAGCAGCTGTATCTCAAAAAGTTAAAATAATTTATAAGTGTTTAGAATATATCACACAATATATTACGAGGAGAAAACAGCTCCTGCATTTCAGACGTAATTGCTCGTACTGGCGTTTTGCGAGGCGTCAATTACGGACGTAATTTGGAGCTGTTCTTCATTGGATTCAATGAAAAACGGCTCCAATTACGTCCCAAGAAGTGTCCTGCACTTTGACGAGGCTGTTATTTTACGTACCGTCTTTTGACAGCGAAACATAAAATTACAGGTCGTCGGCACAGTACGTCGGCAAACCCATTGAAATGAATGGGCAGATGTTTGCCGACGTATTCGAGGCTTGTTTTCAGGCGTATTTCGAGGCGTAAAACGCCTCCAATACGTCTGAAAATAGGTCGTGTGAACCCAGCCTAAGCCTACATATATCTGGGGATGGTAGGAACCCGCATTGAACTAATTAAAATCACCCAGGGCAGAATGAGAGGCGTACAAGAACAAAAAATGGAGGCAGTCACTAACCCCACACATATATGGATCACATAAACAACACAAAGGTTTGAATGGCACAGTCCAACAAAATGAAACAAAACGTGCATGCAAAAAAAATGGCGACAGCACACTGCGAACATCAATGTCACCTAGACCGTCAAATATAAATAAATATGCATTACTGCTATATGTAGGCTTAGTCCCAGTTCTGGGTGTATGTGCAGCTTAGGTTCCCACCTTACAGAGGTCGCCTTGTCGTGGCAGGTGGGCAAACACAATTTGATCAAAATGTGCGCTAAGAACCTCCCTATTATAAGTAGATTTAGCAGTAATGCATATTTCTTTATATTTAGCGGTTTAGGTAACATGAGCGTTCGCAGTGTGCTGTCGCCATTTTTTTGGTGTGCCATATAAATTTGAAATACATCATCTTTATTTGCCATACCAGAGTGCTGCGGGATTTCTTTATATATTCATTATCCTTGGATCAGGAGTACCTGCTGGGCACCCAAATCCATTTTGGAATTTATCTTTGAGTGCTGCTTTTTTCTATTATATATATCTATAAATATATATATATATATATATATATATATATATATTTATATATATATATATATATATATTTATTTTTTTTCAAAAAAACAGGCAGCACTCAAAAAGTTCTAGCAAAATTAGAAAAGGTGCTTTATTCCATCAATCCAATACAGCAACGTTTCAGCTCTTCAATAGAGCCTCATGGCTCGTCCACACGTAACGGAAATGCTGCAGACATTCCGCTGTGGAAAAATCGCATAATTTCCTGCGTTTTTTACTGCAGAAAATGGTGCAGATTTTGGGGTTTTCTTTTCAATGTTGGGAGATGGTGATATCGCCTGAAAAACGCAGCAATTCAGTCTACTTTCCGCAGCAGAAATTGAAATGTTGCAGAACAGGAAAAAACGCACCGCAGGTGAATTTCAGGACGGAAATTTTACACAGCGTGTGGATGAGATTTGTTAAATCTCACCCACTATGCTGCTACTGTATTCTGCTGCGTATTTTCCGTCCGCAATTCTGGATGTAAAATAAGCAGCAATTCCGTTACGTGTGGACGAGCCCCAAGGCTTTCAGGGCCCAAGTTTTGCATGATTGGTTCAACAGCCCCATTTGATCTTTGAAGAGACTTTGATCCCCCAGAACGATGGAAAACCCCCAGAAATGACCCCATTTCAAAAGCTACACCCCTAAAAGAATTTATCTAGGTGTAACGATAGGGGTAGGGAAACGAACAAGTGAGCCCTAATCTACCCGCCACTCTGTCCCTGCCTACTTGCAACGACCCGCCCTAGGCGACGGGGTACAACTGGGCGGCGGTCCCTACGCTCAGTAAGTGCACGAGACAAACATACAAGGGAATACAAAGCAAAGGGAAAGGGGCAGTTGCCCACGGCAACACCGTGAGCAACAGAGTGGTGAACGAGCCAAGTCAAACCAGGAGAGAACGAGGTACCAAACGCAGAGCAGAAGAGTAGTCAGTAAGCCAGGGTCAGTATGGAGCAGGATCAAATAGTTAGGAGCTGTAGCTGGGCCAGGAAACCACACGGAAAGAATCACAAGCAAGGGAGAAACAGGAAAGGCAGGTATAAATAGACAGAGGGCGGGAGCTAGCTCCGTCTGGCCAGGCTGCAATAGGCTCTCCCACTCCTAAGCCTGCCATCCTGAGTGGTGGAAGAAGGAGTCAGTCTCAGAGACGTAGATTCAGGTGTAGACTGATTACCTATGGGAGTTAACCCCGAAGCTGTGCCTGGCAGATCCTTTACAGTACCCCCCTTTTTATGAGGGGCCACCGGACCCTTTCTAAGTGGACCTGGTTTACTGGGGAAACAAAGGTGGAACTTCCTGACCAATACCCCAGCGTGAACATCCCGGGCGGGTACCCAAGTCCTCTCCTCAGGCCCGTATCCTCTCCAATGGACCAGGTACTGGAGGGAGCCTTGGACCATCTTGCTGTCCACAATCTTGGCCACCTCGAATTCCACCCCCTCAGGGGTGAGAACGGGAACAGGAGGTTTCCTCGAGGGAGCCAAGGACGGGGAGCAGCGTTTAAGGAGGGAGGCATGAAACACGTCGTGTATACGAAAAGATGGGGGTAACTCCAGCCGGAAGGAGACTGGATTGAGGACTTCAATGACCTTATACGGCCCAATAAACCGGGGAGCAAACTTCTTGGACGGGACCTTAAGACGCAAGTTCCTAGACGATAACCACACCAGATCCCCGACCATAAACAAGGGGTTAGCAGAACGTTTTCTATCAGCCTGAGTTTTTTGTACACTCTGGGACGCCTCTAGGTTCTTCTGAACCTGGGCCCAGACTGTGCACAGTTCCCGATGAACGACCTCTACCTCGGGATTGTTGGAACTACCAGATGAAACGGAGGAGAACCGTGGATTAAACCCAAAATTACAGAAAAAGGGGGAGACCCCTGACGAGTTACTGACCCGGTTATTAAGGGAAAATTCAGCGAGGGGAATGAATGAGACCCAATCATATTGACAGTCAGAGATAAAACACATTAAATATTGTTCTAGAGATTGATTAGTCCTCTCAGTTTGGCCATTGGTTTCAGGATGGAAGGCAGAGGAGAAGGACAGATCAATCTCCAACTTCTTACAGAAGGCTCTCCAAAACAAAGAAACAAATTGTACCCCTCTGTCCGAAACAATATTGACAGGGACCCCATGGAGACGCAGGATGTGTTTGACAAACAAGGTAGCTAACGTCTTGGCGTTGGGTAGTTTCTTGAGGGGCACAAAGTGGCACATCTTACTGAAGCGGTCTACTACCACCCACACCACCGACTTGCCTTGGGATGGAGGCAAATCGGTGATAAAATCCATGGAGATATGTGTCCAAGGTCTCTGGGGAATGGGCAAAGAACGTAGTAAGCCCGCTGGTCGGGACCTGGGACTCTTGGACCTAGCACAAACCTCACAAGCGTAGGCCTTAACGTCTTTAGGCAACCCAGGCCACCAATAGTTTCTGGCAATGAGGTGTTTGGTACCCAGGATGCCTGGATGACCAGATAGTGCGGAGTCATGATTTTCCCTAAGTACCCTTAGCCGGAATTGCAGGGGAACAAACAGCTTGTCCTCAGGAAGGTTCCCGGGAGCTGAAGCTTGATGAGCCGCAATTTCGGAGACTAAATCAGAATCAATAGAAGAAATGATTATACCGGGAGGCAAAATACAAGCAGGATCTTCCTCCGAAGGAGGGCTGGCCATGAAGCTACGCGACAGTGCATCGGCCTTAATATTTTTAGACCCAGCCCTATAGGTAACCAAAAAGATGAATCTGGTAAAAAATAGTGCCCATCGAGCTTGTCTCAGGTTTAGCCTCCGGGCAGATTCTTGTGGTCGGTAAGGACCGTTACCTGGTGCCTAGCCCCCTCCAGGAAGTGGCGTCACTCTTCAAATGCCCATTTAATGGCTAAGAGTTTGCGGTTGCCAATATCATAGTTACTCTCAGTGGGCGAAAACTTCCTGGAGAAGTAGGCACAGGGGTGGAGATGGGTGAGGGACCTGGTACCCTGGGACAAGACAGCCCCCACTCCCACCTCGGATGCGTCAACTTCCACGATAAATGGCTCCATTTGGTTGGGCTGAACCAGCATCGGGGCCGAGATAAAGCACTTCTTAAGGACCTCAAAAGCCTGGACAGCCTCAGGAGACCAGTGGAGGAGATCAGCACCTTTGCGAGTGAGGTCCGTAAGGGGCTTAGCGATGACCGAGAAGTTAGCAATAAATCTCCTGTAATAATTAGCGAACCACAAAAAACACTGTAACGCCTTCAGCCTGAACCTTGGCGGGGTCCATGCGGAATTCATGAGGAGTGAAGATTTGACCTAAAAATGGTATCTCCTGTACCCCAAACACACATTTTTCGGTTTTTGCAAACAGTTTGTTTTCCCGAAGGACCTGGAGCACCTTCCTGACATGCTCAATGTGGGAGGGCCAGTCCTTGGAAAACACCAGTATGTCATCAAGGTACACTACAAGAAATATCCCCAGGTAATCTCTCAAAATCTCATTTATGAAATTCTGGAAGACCGCCGGCGCATTACACAACCCAAAGGGCATGACGAGGTATTCGAAATGTCGTTCGGGCGTGTTAAACGCAGTCTTCCACTCATCCCCCTCTTTGATGCGGATAAGGTTATATGCCCCCCGTAGATCAAACTTAGAGAACCATTGGGCCCCCTGAACCTGATTAAAGAGATCAGGAATCAAAGGAAGGGGATACTGGTTCCTTACAGTGACCTTATTCAGGTTACGGTAGTCAATGCATGGCCTAAGACCACCATCCTTCTTCCCTACGAAGAAGAAGCCAGCACCTACCGGAGAAGTAGAGGGGCGAATGTAACCCTTGGCCAGGCATTCCTGGATATACTCTCTCATGGCTTCACATTCGGGACAAGAAAGATTAAATATCCTACCCTTAGGAAGCTTAGCTCCTGGTACCAATTCGATAGCGCAATCGTATTCTCTATGAGGAGGTAACACTTCGGAGGCCTCCTTAGAGAAAACATCAGCGAAGTCCCGAACAAACTCAGGTAGCGTGTTCACCTCCTCAGGGGGAGAAATAGAATTAACAGAAAAACATGACGTCAAACATTCATTACCCCATTTGGTAAGCTCCCCAGTATTCCAGTCAAACGTGGGATTATGCAACTGCAACCAGGGAAGGCCTAAAACCAAATCGGACGATAATCCCTGCATCAACAGTACAGAGCACTGCTCCAAATGCATGGAGCCAACAAGGAGTTCAAAAACAGGGGTATGCTGTGTAAAATAACCATTATCAAGAGGAGTGGAGTCGATACCCACTACCGGGACAGGTTTAGGCAAATCAATCAAAGGCATAGCAAGAGACATAGCAAATTCCACAGACATGATATTAGCAGAGGACCCTGAATCCACGAAGCAGACCTACCACCAAAAGAGACCTGAAAGGGAAGCAAGATCTTATTACGTTTCATATTTACGGGAAATACCTGTGCGCCCAAGTGACCTCCCCGATGATCACTTAGGCGCGGCTGTTCTCCGGCAGCATTCTTACGCTTAGGACAGTTGTTCACTTGATGCTTGTCATCCCCACAGTAGAAGCAGAGACCATTCTTCCTGCGGAAATCTCTACGTTGTTGGGGGGACACGAAGGCCCCGAGTTGCATAGGTACCTCTGAGTCTCCCGGGGAAGAACGAAGCAACGGAACCTCGGGAGGCATCATGGGGGAGTCGGAGGAGAAATATACATAAACGTTCGCGTTGTCGTTCCCTGAGACGTCGGTCAAGTCGTACCGCTAAAGCCATAACCTGGTCTAGGGAGTCAGAAGAGGGATAGCTAACTAGCAGGTCTTTCAGGGCATTCGACAGACCCAACCTAAACTGGCACCTTAAGGCAGGGTCATTCCACCGAGAAGCTACGCACCACTTCCTAAAGTCAGAACAATACTCCTCAACAGGTCTCTTTCCCTGACGTAAGGTCACCAGCTGACTCTCGGCAAAGGCAGTCTTGTCAGTCTCGTCATAAATGAGTCCGAGAGCAGAAAAGAAAAGATCAACGGAGGAAAGTTCAGGGGCGTCAGGAGCCAAGGAGAAGGCCCATTCTTGGGGCCCGTCCTGGAGCCGGGACATAATTATACCCACTCGCTGGCTCTCAGAACCTGGGGAGTGGGGCTTTAAGCGAAAGTAAAGCCTACAACTCTCCCGAAAGGAGAGAAAAGCCCTCCGGTCCCCTGAGAACCGGTCGGGCAACTTGAGGTGGGGTTCAGGAGGTGAGGGGAACTATCAAGGTAGCATCAGGCTGGTTGACCCTCTGAGCCAGGGCCTGGACCTGTAGGGAGAGACCCTGCATTTGCTGAGCCAGGGTCTCAAGGGGGTCCATAGTGGTGTCAGGGACCAGGGTAGACTAGGTATGGGCTTGTGATTATGTAACGACGGGGGTAGGGAAACGAACAAGTGAGCCCTAATCTACCCGCCACTCTGTCCCTGCCTACTTGCAGCGACCCGCCCTAGGCGACGGTGTACAACTGGGCGGCGGTCCCTACACTCAGTAAGTGCACGAGACAAACATACAAGGGAATACAAAGCAAAGGGAAAGGGGCAGTTGCCCACGGCAACACCGTGAGCAACAGAGTGGTGAACGAGCCAAGTCAAACCAGGAGAGAACGAGGTACCAAACGCAGAGCAGAAGAGTAGTCAGTAAGCCAGGATCAGTATGGAGCAGGATCAAATAGTTAGGAGCTGTAGCTGGGCCAGGAAACCACACGGAAAGAATCACAAGCAAGGGAGAAACAGGAAAGGCAGGTATAAATAGACAGAGGGCGGGAGCTAGCTCCGTCTGGCCAGGCTGCGATAGGCTCTCCCACTCCTAAGCCTGCCATCCTGAGTGGTGGAAGACGGAGTCAGTCTCAGAGACGTAGATTCAGGTGTAGACTGATTACCTATGGGAGTTAACCCCGAAGCTGTGCCTGGCAGATCCTTTACACTAGGAGTGTCATTACTTTTTTGAACCCGGGCTCCACTTGCCTTCGGGCATTTAGTTAATGGTAATTGTTTAAGTGCCCAGTCATTTTGTGTTGTGGATGTTCCACCACGCACAGGTACACGAGAGCAGGTGGCATCATGTATGGATGTCAGCATTAGGACATCCTTTTGGCCCTGAATTTTTTTGGTTTATGCGGACTTTCCCACACGCCACTGTTTTGCTCTGCCAGGCACTTGAACAGGGGTACACTCGTGTACCAGTTGTCAATGTATGAATGGTACCCCTGATAAACAGTGGGTGCAGTAGGTCCCACACAATCTTCCCAGTTTTTGTCAGGACAGGGGGACTGTTTGGGGGCTCAATTTTTTTTGGCCCAAATAAGATATAAGGGGTCTAAATTTAAAGAATCGGGTGAAATTGGGGACATCCTGGGGGGGCACTGGGAATTATCATTGTAGTGGATGAATTTTTGAATTGCCTCAAATTGAGCCCACGGCATTGTGATGTGGTATAGGGGGCAGTAGTCGAGCACATCAGTGGACTAATAGACCCTCACTGATGTCTTCTTAGTTAGGCCCATATTCAGGACCAATCCCCAGTATTGCAGCATTACTGCTTAGTTGGTGGGATGCCACCTGTATGGCCTGGTATAAAAAGTACTGGGGTTCAGAGCAAGAAATTGTTGAGCAAAAAGATTTGTCTGCTTAAAGGGAATGTGTCGCTAGAAATTATTATAATTTTTTTCAGTTAAACAATTAGTATTTAAGTGTGTAATGCCGGGGTAGGGAGACAGACAGGTGAGCCCTAATCTACCCGCCACTCAGTCCCTGCCTACTTGCAACGGCCCGTCCTAGGCGACGGAGTACAACTGGCGACGGTTCCTACGCTCACTATGTGCACGACAGATAAACAGACAAGGCTACACAGAAGCTAGGGGAACAGAGCAGTTGCCCACGGCAACACCGTGAGCAACAAGAGTAGTGAACGAGCCGAGTCAAACCAGGAGTGTACGAGGTACCAAACGCAGAACAGGAGAGTAGTGAACGAGCCGAGTCAAACCAGGAGTACGAGGTACCAAACGCAGAGCAGGAGAGTAGTCAGTAAGCCAGGGTCTATATGGAGCAGAGGACAAAAGTACAAGCAGCAGCAGCAGAGACAGGAAACAGACAGAATCACAGGCAAAGGAGGAGGAGGAAGTGAAGGTATAAATAGACAGAGGGCGGGAGCTAGCTCCGTCTGGCCAGGCTGTGATAGGCTCTCCCACTCCTCAGCCTCCCAGCCTGATTGGTAGGAGGAGGGGTCACTCGATCAGACTTAGGAGCAGGTGCAGACTGACTAACCACGGGCGTCAACACAGAAGCTGTGTCTGGCAGATCCATTACAAAGTGATTACACATTGTTTTAATTTTTTTAATTTTTTCACAAGTCAGGAAATATTATAAATTAGATTCTAATTTATAACATTTCCATGTGCTGGCCACTAGAGGGAGCAGTTCCCAAAATTGCAGCATGGTCACTGTGGTAAAGCAACCTCATTGATTTATGCTGCAAATTTGGGGTGGACACACTCTCCTCTAGTGTCCTCACACAATCCCCCCTCCCTTCTTCTGGCTAGTGCCAGGAGAAGGAGGGGTTTGAATGTCTTCAAACCTCCTACACTGTGTGCCGCCATTTTCTGAGCAACTGCACAGTGTAGGAGGATTAGATACAGGGCTCAGCAGACAGTATCACACAAACATACACGCACATAATATACACATCATACACGAGCATAATACACACATCATACACGAACATAAATTACCTGCTACTGCCACCGTCTCCGCTGGTTTACGGTCCTCTTCCTTGCGCCTTCGTTTAGTTGAACATATGGCCGGAAGCCGCGGCCGCGAGTCGTCATCTTACTATCCGGCAGCGGCTTCCGGTCCACATGAAAATGTCGCCGGATTTCGCTCTACGAACGAGCTTTGTTTTGATCTGTGTGGGAGCGGCGCATGCGCCGTTCCCACACAGACGGCACGCACTTCTGAGAATGGAACGGCTCCCGTTCACATTCTCAATGTTGTTGTATGTGCCGTATAGCATCTCCGTATGTGTCGTTAAGAGATGAAAAAGCAAATGGCAGCCCCCCAAGAGAAGTAAAAGTAAACACAGTAAAAAGTAGAACATGAGAACACAAATAAATAAAATTTATGTTAATATCATATTAAAAGCAATATAATAATAATAATAAAAAAAAAAAATCATGACACCTTCGCTTTAACAATTTTTTCAACAAGGCTATCAGAAAAGAAGATCTGCAAAAATTTTATTTCTGACAGCCCTGCTGGCTGTACTTGGACCCCTGCAGCAGCCTTAAAGAGGCTCTGTCACCACATTATAAGTGCCCTATCTCCTACATAAGGAGATGGGCGCTATAATGTAGGTGACAGCAGTGCTTTTTATTTTTTTAAAAATATCTATTTTCACCACGTTATTAGCGATTTTAGCTTTATGCTAATGAGTTTCTCAATGGACAACTGGGCGTGTTTTACTATTGACCAAGTGGGTGTATGACGCTGACCAATCAGTGACCAATCAGCGTCATAGACTTCTCTCCATTCATTTCCTCAGCACATAGGGATCCTTTTAGATCAGTATGTGCTGTCTTATACTTACACATTAACAATACTGAAGTGTTTAGACAGTGAATAGACATTCCACGGGATGTCTATTCACAATCTCTGCACTTCGTTACTGTTTCTGTGGTAGTTACAGCAAAGCAAGCGTAATCCCACGAGATTACGCTGTAAATGACATGTTACAATGATATTACGCTTGCTCTGCTGTAATTACCACAGAAATATTAAAGAAGTGCTGGGATTGTGAGATCAGAGCCTGTCGTAAAGTTTCAGTGTACTACTGAGCTCTGATTGGTTAGTCTGTACAGACCAACCAATTGGAGCGATCTGCGACAAGGGACCGCTTTTATAGGTCCTTTCTACTTAGCCTGGAGACAAGGGCAGATGCTCTGTGCAGTTTACCGCCGCTGTGTTGTAGCGTGCGCAAAGTTGCTTCTCACCTAGACGTGCAGTTACGTCAAGGTGCGGGAAGAGATTAAGGGTAAGTTCACACAGGACGGATACGCTGCGTAAAAGCACACAGCTTACCCGCCCTGGGCGCCACTTGGAATTCCGGCCGAAAAACCACACCAAATTATGGTGCAGTTTTTCGGCCAGAATGTCTGCTGCGGAAAACTACACGTAAAAAAAGTTTCACACTTAGGGCGGATTCAAACTAATATGAATTGCGTCCGTGCAGGCCGCGTGGTTTTCACACGGCTCGCATGGACCAATAGAAGTATATGGGGCAGTACAGACAGCCCGTGCTTTTTGCGCAGCGTTTGTCCGCTGCGTAAAAAGCGCAACATGTTCAATATCTCTGCTTCCGTGCGGCATGCATGGTTTTCACGCACCCATTGACTTCAATGGGTGCGTGATGCGCGAACAGCGCACAAAGAAAGGACATGTCGTGAGTTTTACGCAACGCACCCGCGCTGCGCAAAATTCACGCACTGTCTGCACTGCCTCATGGCCTAATATAGGTGCGTACGACACGCATGAAAAGCACGCGCGTCACACGCGCGTATATTACGCTCGTATAAATGATGCCTTACACATAGCCATGTGACAGCTGCAGCCTGTGATTGGTTGCAGCAGTCACATGGGATGAAACATCATCCCTGGAGCCTGGTGTGGACGCAGGAGTAGAGAATTCTGGGTTAGTTAAGGGCATGCCCCCACGTGGCGGATTTCCTCCGCAACTGTCCGCATCAATGCCGCACAGAATCTGCGTTGCAGATTCTGCTGCGGATCTGCCCAAAATGTGCAGTAAATTGATGCGGACTAGCTGCTGCGGACTGCGGTAAAAGTACTTCCCTTCTCCCTATCAGTGCAGGATAGAGAGAAGGGACAGCACTTTCCCTTGTGAAAGTCAAAGAAATTCATACTTACCGGCCGTTGTCTTGGTGACGCGTCCCTCCTTCGGCATCCAGCCCGACCTCCCTGGATGACGCGGCAGTCCATGTGACCGCTGCAGCCTGTTATTGGCCTGTGATTGGCTGCAGCCGTCACTTAGACTGAAACGTCATCCTGGGAGGCCGGACTGGAGACAGAAGCAGGGAGTTCTCGGTAAGTATGAACTTCAATTTTTTTTACAGGTAGCTGTATATTGGGATCGGTAGTCACTGTCCCGGGTGCAGAAACAGTTACTGCCGATCGCTTAACTCTTTCAGCACCCTGGACAGTGACTATTTACTGACGTCTCCTAGCAACGCTCCCGTCATTACGGGAGCCCCATTGACTTCCTCAGTCTGGCTGTAGACCTAGAAATACATAGGTCCAGCCAGAATGGAGAAATGTCAAGTTAAAAAAGCAAAACGCAACCGCAGCACACATAACATGTGCATGACAGCTGCGGACTTCATTGCGGAAATTAGAATCTCCATTGAAGTCAATGGAGAAATTCCGCCATGAGTCCGCAACCAGTCCGCCACTGCTCCGCAACAGACAGAGCATGCTGCGGACACCAAATTCCGCTCCGCAGCCTATGCTCCGCAGCGGAATTTTACGCATCGTCTAAACGAACACTGCTAAATTAAAGTGGAAGTCAATGGAGAAACGGCTCCGCTGCGGATTAACGCTGCGGAGTGTCCGCAGCGGAATTTAAGTGAAATTCTGCCACGTGTGAACCCAGCCTAAATCCCTTTCCTTTTTTTTTTCTGTGTTGCGTTTTTTTGCGGTGGAATCACAGTTTTTCCCTTGCAAAAATCGCAACATCTGCGATTGACCTCTAGTTTTTATTGTGGTGCAGGGAAGAAGACAGAAGTCTGCTGTAGGTGAGCATGTTTGTTTTTTTTTCATCCTGATTTTTTTTGGCAGGTTCTGCTGGACCATCTGGGCTGCGTCGTAGATTTGTTGGACTACTTCGATGATCTACTTTTTTTTTATTTTTTAAATAAGATGGTCAAAGAGGGTTGTGTGGGGGAGTTTTTTATTTCAATAAAAAAACGTTTTGTTTTGTCTCTGTGTTTTTTTGATACTTTATTATTCCCTTTAGGACATAGCCTGTTTTGGCCTTGTAGAGACAGATGATTTTTTCAAATCTGACATGTGTCGCTTTATGTGGTAATAACTTTGGAATGCTTTAACCTATCCACACGATTCTGAGATTGTTTTCTCGTGACATATTGTACTTTATGTTAGTGAAAAAATTTGGTCGATAAATTCAAGGTTTATTTTTGAAAAACTTCAAATTTTAGAGAAAATTTCCAAAAATTTTCATTTTTCTAATTTTAAATGTATCTACTTGTAAAACAGATAGTAACACTACACAAAATAGTTACTAGTTAACATTCCCTAGATGTCTACTTTATGTTCGCATCGTTTTTTTCACGTCCTTTTATTTTTCTAGGACGTTACAAGGCTTAGAACTTTAGCATCACTTTCTCACATTTTCAAGAAAATTTCAAAAGGCTATTTTTTCAGGGACCCGTTCAGTTGTGAAGTGGCTTTGAGGACCTTATATATTAGAAAGTCCCATAAATCACCCCATTTTGAAAACTGCATCCTCAAAGTGTTCAAAACAGCATTCAGAAAGTATTTTAATCCTTTAGGCTTTTCACGAGAATTAAAGCAAAGTAGAGGTGACATTTACAAATTACATGTTTTGTGCTAAAATTCATTTGTAATAAAAAAAAAAATTCTGTAACTCAGAAGGTTTTACCAGAGAAACTCAACTCAATATTTATTGGCCAGATTCTGCAGTTTTTAGAAATATCCCACGTGTGGCCCTAGTATGGTAATTGACTGAAGCATCGGCCTCAGAAGCAAAGGACCACCTAGACAGATTTTGGGGCCTCCTTTTTATAGGAATATATTTTAGACACAATGTCAGGTTTGAAGAGGTCTTGTGGTGCCAAAACAGTGGAAACCCCCCCAAAAGTGACCTCATTTTGGAAACTACACCCCTCAAGGCGTTTTCCCAGGGGTATAGTTAGCATTTTGACGCCACACTTTTTTTGCCGAATTTAATTAAATTAGTCTGTGAAGATGAAAATCTACTTTTCTGCTAAAACATCAAATTTTTACAAGGAATAAAGGAAAAAAGCACCCCAACATTTGTAAAGCAATTTCTCCCGATTACGGCAATACGCCACATGTGGTCATAAACTGATGTTTGGCCCCACAGCAGGGCTCAGAAGGGAAGGAGCGCCTTTTGGATTTTGGAGCGCAGATTTTTCTGGAATGGTTTTCGGTTCCATGTCGCGATTGCAACGCCCTAAAGGGACCAAAACAGTGGAAACCCCCCAAAAGTGACCCCATTTTGGAAACTACAGCCCTCAAGGAAATTTTCTAGGGGTATAGTTAGCATTTTGACCCCACAGGTTTTTTGTAGAATTTAGTGGAATTAGGCTGTGAATATTAATATCAACATTTTTGTTCACAAGGGATAAAAGAGAAAAAAGCATAAACAACATTTGTAAAGAAATTTTGTCCCGAGTACACCAATACCCCATATGTGGTCACAAACGGGTTTTTTATTTGAAATTAATTAACCCTTTCAGGATTGATCCTTTTTTGCTTTTTTATTTTAGTTTTTCACTCCCCGCCTTCCAAGAGCCATAACTTTTTTCTTTTTCCGTCAGTAGAGTGATGTGAGGGCTTATTTCTTGCGGGAGGAGTTGTAGTTTCTATTGACACCATTTAAAGTACCATATAATGTACTGGGAAACGGAAAAAAAAAATATTTGTGGGCTGAAATGGGAAAAAACTGTGATTCTCCCATGGTTTTTGGGGTTTTATGTTTACGTCTTTCACCGTCTTTTTAAAAACGATATCTTAATTTTATTCTGTGTCTCAGTACGATTACAGTGATACCAAATTTATATAGTTTTTTTTTTAATTTTACTACTTTTACAAAGAAAAGACTATTTGTTAAAAAAAATAAATTGTTTTCTATCACCACATTCTGAGAAGCATAACTTTTTTAATATTTTGGTCGATTGAGCGGTGTGAGGGCTTATTTTTTGGTGGGACGAGCTGTAGCTTTTATTTGTACCATTTTATGGTACATACAACTTTTTGATTACTTTTTATTACATTTTATTTAGAGCTAAGGTGACCAAAAAACAGTGATTTGGGCGTTTTAAATTTTTTATTTCTTATGGTGTTCACCGTGCGCAATAAATTACATTTTACCTTATTCTGAAAGTCGATACGATTACGGTGATACCATATGTATATAGTTATTTTTATGTTTTGCAGCGTTTGAACAATAAAATCACATTTTTATAAAATTATTTATTTTTTGTGTTGCCACATTCTGAGAGCCATAACTTTTTTTTTTTTTCAGTCAAAAAAGCTGTGTTAGGCCTCATGCACACGACCGTATTTTTTCCCACCCGTAAATACTGGCGTAAATACGGGTCCGGTGTCACACGTATTCCACCCGTTTTGCACCAGTATTTACGAACCCGTGCTCGTAAATATGGGTCCGGTGTCACACGTATTCCACCCGTATTTACGAGCACGTTTTTGGCGGCAAAATAGCACTGCACTAATCGGCAGCCCCTTCTCTCTATCAGTGCAGGATAGAGAGAAGGGACAGCCTTTTCTGTAATAAAAGTTAAAGAAATTCATACTTACCCGGCCGTTGTCTTGGTGACGCGTCCCTCTCTTCACATCCAGCCCGACATCCCTGGATGACGCGGCAGTCCATGTGACCGCTGCAGCCTGTGATTGACCTGTGATTGGCTGCAGCGATCACATGGCCTGAAACGTCATCCAGGACGTCGGGCCGGATGTCGAGTGGGACGCGTCACCAAGGCAACGGGCGGGAGACCGGACTGGAGGAAGCAGGAAGTTGCCGGTAAGTATGAACGTCTTTTATTTTTATTTTTTACAGGTTTATACTGATCGGTAGTCACTGTCCAGGGTGCTGAAAGAGTTACTGCCGATCAGTTAACTCTTTCAGCTCCCTGGACAGTGACTATTTACTGACGTCGCTTAGCAACGCTGCCGTAATGACGGGTGCACACATGTAGTCACCCGTTATTACGAGAGCTCCATAGACTTCTATGGACTGTCCGTGCCGTTATTACGGCCAGAAATAGGACATGTTCTATCTTTTTTAACGGAACGGGCACCTTCCCGTGAGAAAACGGGAAGGCACCCGTCGCCAATAGAAGTCTATGAGCCCGTTATTACGGGTCGTGATTACGACCCGTAATAACGGGAGTTTTTACGGTCGTGTGCATGAGGCCTTAGGCTATGTTCACACGGGGTCTTTTGCCGAGTTTTTTGACGCGGAAACCGCGTCGCAAAACTCGGCAGAAACGGCCCGAGAACGCCTCCCATTGATTTCAATGGGAGGCGTCGGCGTCTTTTTCCCGCGAGCAGTAAAACTGCCTCGCGGGAAAAAGAAGCGACATGCCCTATCTTCGGGCGCTTCCGCCTCCGACCTCCCATTGACTTCAATGGGAGGCAGGAGAAAGCGTGTTTTATGCCCGCGGCGCTCAATGGCCGCGGGCGAAAAACGGCGCGATAATTGCTGTTCACACGGAGTATTTTGGGGGAGGAATATCTGCCTCAAAATTCCGTTTGGAACTTTGAGGCAGATATTCCTCCCCCAAAATACTCCGTGTGAACATAGCCTAGGGGCTTGTTTTTTGCAGGGCGGGTGTTAGGTTTTACTGGTACTATTTTGGGGTACATGCAACTTTTTGATCACTTTTTATTCTATATTTTGGGAGTGGTCGTGACCAAAGAAATAGCGAGGCTGGCATAGTTTTTCATTTTATTTTTTTTGCGGTGTTCACCTCGCGGGAAAAATAACATTATAGTTTGGGTTGATACAAACGTGGTAATACCAAATATGTGTACTTATTTTTACAGTTTTCATTTTTTCCCTATATTAAAACACTTATTATAGGAAAAAAAGCCACTTATTTTTACACTTTAATAAAACTTTAATATAAATTTTTTTTTATGCTTTGTTTTTTTTATAGTTTACAGTCAACATCCTCGTGTGCCTCTTCTGGTTTCTGCTATCTCCAAAGTTCCTGCAGATAATGTTTCCTATGGAAGTTTCCTTCAGATCTGGCAACAAACCAAGTCAGCAATCTTGCAGGCGGTTTTTTGAATGAAGAAATGCGCTGACAGGAAAAGAAGGCCATCTCCTCAGTTCTCTCCTGGAGTTAAATGGAAGGTGTCATGATTTTTTACATTTTTTTATTCTATTGCTTTTAATAAAATATAAAGAACATTTTTATTTATTAGTGTTGTCACGTTCAAATTTTTACTGTGTTCAAACTTTTACTTCTCTATGGGGACTGCCATTTTTTTTTCATCTCTGTATGTGTCGATTAACGACACATACAAAGATGGAATACGGCACATACAACCCCATAGGGAATACAGACCAAAACGAAGCTCGTTTGCAGAGCGAAATCCGGCGCCATTTTCATGTGGACTGGAAGCCAATGCCGGACAGTAAGATGACGACTTTCGGCCGCAGCTTCCGGCCATATGTTCAGGCGCAAGGAATAGGAGCATAGACCAGCTGAGGTGGCGGCGGCAGGTAATTTATGTTTGTGTATGTGATGTGAGTATTATGTTCGTGTGATACTGTCTGCTGAGCCCTGTATCTAAGCCTCCTACACTGTGCAGTCGCTCAGAAAATGGCGGCACATAGTGTAAGAGGTTTGAAGATTCAAACCCTTTCTTCTCTTGGCACTAGCCAGAAGAAGGGAGGGGGGATTGTGTGAGGACACTAGAGGAGAATGTGTCCACCCCAAATTTGCAGCATAAATCAATGAGGTTGCTTTACCACAGTGAGCATGCTGCAATTTTTGGAACTGCTCCCTCTAGTGCCCAGCACATGGAAATGTTCTAAATTAGAATCTAATTGATAATATTTCCTGACTTGTGAAAAAATTAAAAAAATTAATACAATGTGTAATCACTCAAATATTCACCTAATAAGCTCTCCCTACAAATTTGCTCCCAGGTTTTTTGGTCCCTTTGAAATCTTACGACAAATCAATCTCAGGTCTTACAAACGACATCTGCTTCCTACTCTCAAGATTCACAACTCCTTCCATGTTCCCCTCCTGAAACCTGTGGTCCTCAACCGGTACAGTAATTCCTCTAACTCTGCGTCTCCTCCCAGGGGTTCTTCAGATGTATTTGGATTTTGGACTACAAGAAGTTTGGAGGGAATGCTTTCTACCTTGTGGATTTGAAATGTTTTGGTCCTGAGGAGAGATCTTGGGAACCTGAAGAGAACATCAATGACCCTGGGCTCATCAAAAAAGTTACTGTACCGCTGATGGTCCGAGTCTTACTCACCCCAGAGGATGCCAGCCTCCCTGTCCTCTGTGCCGGCATCTCCGCTCTTTCCACCACTCTGTTCCCGTAGGATGCGCACGCTAGTCCCTGTTCTTGAAGGGCCAGTGTGCGCACCAGGAATATTCCTCCAAACGTATTCCAGCACATCCTGGACTTTATAAGGAACTCTGCCTACTTCCTCCGTGCCTGAGCAATGTGGTTGCTAACCTTGTGTTAGTCTACAAAGGTTCAGTAGTCTGTTCCTCATTTTAGTGTCTGTGTCAAGTCCAGTGTCCGTGACGACTTCAGTATTTTTGTCTGGTGTTCGTGTCAAGTCCAGTGTCCGTGATGACTTCGGTATCCTTGTCCAGTGTCCATCTCAAGTCCAGTGTCCGGAACAAGTAGGTTATCTGCGTCCAGTGTCCCGAGACCAGTTTTGTTTCTGTCAATCCTGTTTTAATATTCCTGAAGAAATTTTGATGCAGATGATCTTTTCTGCCTGACAAGAAACTCAGTGCCTGAGCAATGTTGCTAACCTAATGTTAGTCTACAAAGGTTCCGTAGTCTGTTCCTGATTTCAGTATCCGTGTCAAGTCCACTGTCTGTGACGACTTCAGTATCCGTGTCTAGTGAAAGAAATTTTGAGGCAGATGATTTTTTCTCTCTGACAAAAAACTCTGTGTGAACTAGGCCTAAATGGTCCATCTAATAGACTTTGTTCTACACTCCTCAACATTGCAACTGAAATGGTAGATGGTACCTTGGTGGCAGCTGGACACAGAGGGATTGCAGGTAGCGGATACAAGCTGGTGCCGGATTATTGTAAGCAGGCTGGTGCCGGATTACTGGTAGCAGGCTGGTGACTGATTACTGGTAGCAGGCTGATGCCGAATTAATGGACTCAGGATCCAGGACTGGTCACAACACAAGACTGGTCACAGACACAGGACTCAGGAAACAGGACTGGTCATGGACACAGGACTCAGGATAGAGAGCTAGTCACGGGCACAGGATTCAGGAAACAGTATACGTAACTAACCCTGGTTAGTAACAAGATTGCTCAGAGTTGATTTAATAGACCAGGGTATCCAGGGATGGGCTGGGGACACTTTTAATGGTGCGTGCTGGCCCTTTAAGAGATCGTCAGAACACGGGCGCACCCTACGTGCAGATTGGCTCAATGCCTGATCGCCAGCGTTCCGGAGGAGGCGGGTGCCAAGGAGTGCAGTCCAGCTGGCGGCCGCCAGCAGGAGTGAGGCATCAGCGGCCGCAGGTGCTACAGTACCCCACCCTTACGCCCCCTCGTCTTAGGTTCAGAACGTAGAAGGAATTTTTTGATGGCAGAGGGAGCATTAATGTTCTCTTTAGCTTCCCAGGATCTCTCCTCAGGACCAAAACCTTTCCAGTCCACAAGTAAAAAGGTCCTTCCTCCAACCGGAATCTCTTTAATTTCAAAGACATCAGCCGAACTTCTAGGAGCATTAGAAAAATTAGAGGGCTTGCTGTAACGGTTGAGGACCACAGGTTTCAGGAGGGACTCATGAAAGGAATTGAGAATTTTGAAAGTAGGAGGCAAACATAGCTTGTATGACACAGGATTGATCTGCTGCAAGACTTCAAAGTGACAGAGAAATCTAGATGCAAATTTGTAGGAAGGAATCCTAGGCGAATATTCTCAGCAGATATCCAGACCTTAACACCGGGAAGGCGGCCCTCTTTTTCTATCAGCCTACTTCATGCGATCCACTGCATGCAGGTTCGCAGACTTGGTTTGCTGCCATATCTGGAGAAAATTTCCATAAGAAACATTAGCTGCAGGAACTTGAGATGAAGCAGGCATCGGAAGAGGGACACGAGTTCCCTCTAGAACTTGGATGTGAATTGGACCCCCCGATCAGATACAATAAGTGCAGATGAAAGACATGCTGAACAAATAGACTTGCCAGACGAGGAGCTGAGGGGAGGCTGGACAGCAGAACAAAATGTGCCATTTTGGAAGGAAGATCAGTAATAAAATCCATGGCAATGTGTTGCCAGGGGCTGTTTGGAACTGGCAGAGGTTGGAGTAGGCCCGCAGGTTTGGAATGAGAAATTCTATTTTAGGCACACTTGGTACAAGAAAAGAAAAAGTCCAAAAGTAGCGTGGGCCATCAATAATGACTAGAGATAAAGTCCCGAGTTTTGTGAATGCCCGAGTGACCTGCCAACTTGAAGTTGTGACCCCAGGCAAGAATTGTTCGTCTGTCTGTAGGAGGAACGAAAATGTACCCAGGAGGAATGTCTTTGATCTGCAGAGGGTTAACTGGAATAATACAGGAAGCGTCAATGATATGCTGAGGATCCTCTTCTAGGTCATCTGTTTCAAAAGAAAATTTTTGTCGGCTGGACGGAAATGGAGTTGCAAATTGAATCTGGTGAAAGAAAGTGACCACCTGGCTTGATGTGGGTGTCATATCCACTGGGAATGTGAACCCACTGGGCTACTCCACCGTAACCGAGTAGCATCTGGCCAGACAGATATAGGACAGTCACTGGTGGATGGTACCTTGGTATCAGACTACACATATCAAAGAAAAAGACCCTAATAGTTGGCAGGAATTAGAACATAATATATACAAAATTGCCAACGGCAAAAAACCCTTCTTTCCCAACTATCATAAATTGTAGAAATAAATAACTTTATTGTGCTTTATTAAGCAAAAGGACTAACCACATATATGTTATTCAAATTTGTACATGTCCTCCGTTGGAGAATAGTAATGGACAGTGGCTATATGGTAATTAGTACAAAATGACGATACGCCGGCGACAGCAGAACGCAAGGACCAACTGACAGTATATCTATAAAGAACCAGCAGAGGTACATGTTAATTAACAGGTTCCCGACCGCTGGCCGTATTTATACGGCCAGCGGTCAGGGTCTCTAAAGTCCGCCGTATAGACTATTTACGGCGGCACTTCAGAGACTGTGCACGCGCGATCGCGTGCACACAGCTCTGTGCCCTGGCTGTTGCTAACAGCCATGGGCACTGGGCAGAATGTCAGGGGTCAATCTTTTGGCCCCTGAACATGTGATCGCTGTGACAACCAATCACAGTGATCACATGCATTTCTGCATAGAAAACAGTGTGCACGCGATCGCGTGCACACAGCCCTGTGCCCACGCTGTTACCAACAGCTCTGGGCACTGGGCAGAGTATCAGGGACCAATCTGATGGTCCCTGAACATGTGGTCGCTGTGAAAACCTATCACAGCGACCACATTTGTTTTATTTTGACTTTTCTGGCAGTAAATCTCCTGCCTCTTTTCTTCTCCTCAAACATTGTTTCAGTTTGAGGAGAAGAAGAGACTCGGGAGAATTGCTGCCAGAAGATTACAGTTACAGTTACACAAAAAATACAGTTACACTCTAAAACATTCTCTGTATAGATAGATTTCTATCTATCTATACAATCTATCTATCCATCTATCTTTTTTTCTATATATCTACCTTTCTATCTTTTATTCTATTAGAATAGGCAGGTAGGGAGTATATAATTATATATATATCCACATATATATAATATATATAGCAATAGCGGTTTATTTTTTTGTTAGCGGTAGTGTAGATATATATAGCAGTTAGTTTGTGTGTTTTATATAAAAAAAACAAAAAAAAACAACTATTTGTTTAGTTAGTGTTAGTGTTAGTTACGTTATGGCGAGGAAGTTGTTTAGCGCCGAGGAGGCATACGCCATGCTGTGGTCTGAGTCGGAGACCGCATCAGAGATGGCGTCCGAGATGGAACCTGTTTTAGGTAGTGACGATGACAGCGTCACTTCAGGTTCATCTTCAGGGGACGTTGTCCCTGATGCAGTTGAAACTGCAGAACTTGAAAGCGCAGGGCCAAGTAGCGCTGTAGCACGGGACAGCCTGGTCCCTTCAGTCCAGGCTCTTGTATGGGCACCTGCCCCATCTTTTGGGCCTAGAATCCACGGATTTACTGCCACTCCTGGCATAACCGTGGACAATACAAATTTTGTCCAAATGGATTACTTCCATTTATAACGGACGACATCCTAAATCAGATTGTCCACGAAACAAATTTATATGCCACTCAATATATAAGGCAGAAACCTTCATCCACCCATGCCAGAGATTAGACGCCCACCAATTTGCTGGAATTAAAAAAAAATTTGGGGCTCACCCTAAATATGGGTATTGTCAAAAAGCCCTCCATTAGGTCTTACTGGTCAACAAGACCCGCCCAAGCCACCCCAGTATATTCTGCAGTAATGCCCAGGTCTCGTTATGAGACAATAATGAGGTTCCTCCACTTCAATGACAACGCACAGGCCCCCCCAAGTACCGATGCAAACCGGGATCGGTTGTTCAAAATAAGACCGCTAATAAATTCCCTGAATAATTTATTTCTGCAACTCTACACCCCTGAGCAGAATGTAAGTGTGGACGAATCCCTCCTCAACTTTCATGGCAGACTTAGCTTTCGCCAATATCTACCTTCAAAAAGGGCAAGATATGGCGTTAAGCTCTACAAATTGTGTGAAAGCGGCTCAGGATATACCACCGCCTTCAGAATTTATGAAGGGCGGGACCGCACAATAAATGTTCCTGGATGCCCCCCTGATCTTTCCACCAGCAGTAAGATCGTGTGGGAGATAATGCAGCCTCTGCTTCACAAGGGGTACCACCTGTACTGTGATAATTTTTATTCGAGTGTGCCCCTGTTTAGGCATTTGCATGCTGCAAGGACTGGGGCATGTGGTACCATGCGCAAAAACAGAATTGGTTTTCCACAGCAATTAGTGGGGAAGCGCATGGTAAAGGGGGACTCCTGTGCTTATGCATCTGAGGAATTGCTGGCGGTCAAGTTCAGGGATCGCAAAGACGTGTATGTGCTAAGCACGATTCATACCGCAGGAACAGTGGCAGTGAGGGAAAGGGGGGCAACATCGGACAAGCACAAACCAGTGAGCGTGTCCGAATATAACAAGTACATGGGGGGGGGGTGGATTTAAGCGACCAGGTTTTACAGCCCTATTTAGTAAAACGCAAAACTAAAACCTGGTACAAAAAGGTGGCCATTTATTTGTTACAGGTGGCCATCCACAACTTATTTGTGCTCTACAAAAAAAACAGAGGCAGAGACACATACCTGGATTTCCAGGAAAAAATTATTGAAGGCCTCATTTTTGATGTTCAGGACACCCGAGAATGCCCCCAGTCTGAGGATGTCACGCGACTGACTGAAAGACACTTCATCAGTCGGATTCCCCCAACACCAACCAGAAGCAACCCTCAGAAAAAGTGCCGCGTCTGCAGAAAAGACGGGCACCGCAAAGATTCCCGATATTTCTGTCCCTCATGTCCCTCACAACCAGGCCTGTGCATTGAGCCATGTTTTAAAAAATACCACACTGTTCTGAATTATTAGATTTTAGTTAATTCGTTGAAAATATATTTGCCCTACATTACGTTTTTATTTTTCCCCTGATTTTACTCCAAGGGTGAGGGAGGGAATGGGTGGGGGGTGGATGTCATGTTTGCATATTCTCTAATGTTCATCTGCTGGAGAGCTCCATTTGCATAAACCTGCAATTTCTTATTTTAGAAAACCCAAAAAAATAAATTCCCATTATACCCCTAGATGAATATTTTGGGATTTCTGCTTCAAGAGCAGATATTTTGGAAGTGTTATAGAAACTCTGTTGAGTTTTGTAAAACCAGCTTTGAAAAAAAGCGATTTGTGAAATAATCTTCTTCTATCGTCCTCCCTCCTACTTCTCTATGTGATAAATAAGACACACATATTTGGTATCCCCATGCTCAGGAGAAGTGGAAGAATGTGAAAGGAGATGAATTTTGGCCGTGGTCTATGCCGTGTGTGAAAAATGCTGGTATAAACTGACGCATTTGCTAAAAAATTGCTAATTTTATTTTGATCCATCTTATTCAAGAAACTTTCAGAAGAAAACTGGACTGTCTAAAAATATGATAAACCCCTTGAAGAAAACCTTGTGGGGTCTACTTGCGTGAATAAAGTAATTTATGGGGTGATTCTAATCTTTCAGCAGCATTAGGCCCCCCAGAAAACAGTATGCGGCTATAAAATCAAGTGCAGAATTCCTGGACCGAAAAGGCCAAAAAGCCTCCTTTTATGCCAAGCCCTGGCACATGCCCGTGAATAAAGCACACATATTTGGTATCCCCATGCACAGGAGAAGTGGAAGAATGTGAAATGCGATGAATTTTGTCCGTGGTCCATTTTGTGTGTGAAAAAGCTAGCATAAACTGACGCATTTGTTAAAAAAAAAGGTAATTTTATTTTGTTCCATCTTATTCAAGAAACTTTCAGAAGAAAACTGGACTGTCTAAAAATATGATAAACCCCTTGAAGGAAACCTTGTGGGGTCTACTTGTGTGAATGAAGTCATTTATGGGGTGATTCTAATGTTTCAGCAGCATTACGCCCACCAGAAAACAGTATGCTGCTATAAAATCAAATGCAAAATTCCTGGACCGAAAAGCCTCCTTTTATGCCAAGCCCTGGCACATGCCCGCACAGTGAATAAGGCACACATATTTGGTATCCCCATGCACGGGAGAAGTGGAAGAATGTGAAAGGAGATGAATTTTGTCCGTGGTCTATGCCGTATGTGAAAAATACTAGCCTAAACTGACGCATTTGCTAAAAAATAGCTGAATTTTTTTTGTTCCATCTTATTCAAGAAACTTTCAGAAGAAAACTGGACTTGCTAAAAATATGATAAACCCCTTGAAGGAAACCTTGTGGGGTCTACTTGTGTGAATGAAGTCATTTATGGGGTGATTCTAATATTTCAGCAGCATTACGCCCCCAGAAAACAGTATGCGGCTATAAAATCAAATGCAAAATTCCTGGACCGAAAAGGCCGAAAAGCCTCCTTTTATGCCAAGCCCTGGCACATGCTCGCACAGTGAATAAGGCACACATATTTGGTATCCCCATGCACGGGAGAAGTGGAAGAATGTGAAAGGAGATGAATTTTGTCCGTGGTCTATACCGTGTGTGAAAAATACTAGCCTAAACTGACGCATTTCCCAAAAAATAGCAGATTTTTTTTTGTTCCATCTTATTCAAGAAACTTTCAGAAGAAAACTGGACTTGCTAAAAATATGATAAACCCCTTGAAGGAAACCTTGTGGGGTCTACTTGTGTGAATGAAGTAATTTATGGGGTGATTCTAATGTTTCAGCAGCATTACACCCCCCAGAAAACCGTATGCTGCTATAAATTCAAATGCAAAATTCCTGGACCGAAAAGGCCGAAAAGCCTCCTTTTATGCCAAGCCCTGGCACATGCCCGCACAGTGAATAAGGCACACATATTTGGTATCCCCATGCACGGGAGAAGTGGAAGAATGTGAAAGGAGATTAATTTTGTCCGTGGTCCATACCGTGTGTGAAAAATGCTAGCATAAACTGGCGCAATTGCTAAATTCTTGCATTTTTTTCCAATTTTGCCCACTTTAGAGAAAAAAATAAAAATGATATATACTGACAAATGCCACTAAAACAAAGCCCTATCTGTCCTTTAAAAAGAGTGTAAAATTCAAAGATGAACTTTATTCACCTGCTGAATTATAGTCATCTAAAGAAGTGCATAGCAAAATTGTGAAATTTGCTCTGGTCATTTAGCTGTAAAACAGCCTAGTCCTTAACCGGTTAAAATAGGATTGTCAAAGCCCCCCCGACATGTTTCGCTACATGAGGCAGCGTCCTCAGGGGTACCGGGCTAATGATAGCGTGCCGAAAAATTCCCACAGTAATATGACAACCGGAAGACACAGCAGACACTAGGTCAGCCAACCACAGCCTGTCATTTCGGACAGGCCTCCCATTCACTAAACTGGCACATGAGTAGGCCAATCGGACTGCTGTGTCGGGATCCAATAAAATCGCACGAATGCTAGCCAATCAGGTCTCGAGACGAGGAACGAGCCTCTCTCTCCCCCTGACAGACATCAGGATCGACCAATGAAGCGATGATTCCATTAGTTAACACACTTAGTGCATACATACGGATAGGACAGTTCCGTGACTTACGTGAAGATGACCTGTCAGTTAATAATGTTTAAGTTAATGCCAGGGGACCCCGGCATTACTTAAATGAAGAACATCGAAAAATTGCAGGGTGATATTAAAGAAAGAAAACACTGCAAATATATAAGGGATAAAAGAGACTTTGACACGGGTCAGGCTTATACATTTAGAACAAGTGCATACCCTGCACCCATACGTACTACTACACACACTACTGACCCTTCAGAATCTGATATCTCGGGTACCGACGAATCCACCAGTTCTAGAATTCGCACAAAGCGTAAAATTAAGAACAATAAATACAGCTCCTCTAAGAGAATTTCGACACAACCTAAATCAGTTGTACCATGTCAAAGCAATCCGATCTCTCAATATCCTGTCACTGGTTCCAACTCCTTATCTGCATGTCCCTATACATCTATTATTCCGAATGTACCATCAACTCCTCGCCCAGTGGGCACAAACTCAAATACAGGGAATATCAGATGTCCAACCTGTAAGAGTATTACCAACACCGGAACCATCAATGGGTTTCCTTTTTTAGGACTACCCAATCTACGTTGGGGTCTGAACCAATGACAGCGGTTATCTCTCATACCAATACTGGAGGGGATGAAATGCAAATATGCAACTTCTCCTCCATACAATTGAGTCTGCATCATGAGACCCTTTTACGTAGGGGACTATCCTACACCCCAACCCCAGCAATCGATGAGTTCAATTGGGTAAAGGACATTAATTTGTTCGCTAGGAAGTTGGCCTTAGGCAAATTCCTTAAAAATAATACACAGGGCAGTAGTGATATCAGTAGGAGTGAGAACAATACTCTAAGAGATTTTGAAAATGTATTGCTCGAAAATGAGGTGGGTGATATAGGTGCACAAGGTCCTTTTTTATCTCTACGACCCAAGTCTAAACTTACCCCTCCCTTTTCTCAATATGCCCTGATTGATATTTTCGTTAAGATGGTAAGTGCGGAACTAAAGAAATTAAAAGCTAACAAATTGAGGGCTTCTGGTAATCTTAGTAAGATGGAGAGAGTGGTGTTAGAGGAATTATGCCAAAACGAACGGCTTGTCGTAAAACCATCAGACAAGGGAGGTAACATTGTGGTCATGGATGAAAAAGACTATGTACACATGGTCCATAGACTACTCGATGACGCTGCTACATATGTTACCCTTAATAGAAATCCTACAGACTCTTATCTAACGGAACTGAATACTCTTCTTAGTGATGCGAAAACCCGCAACATTATTACAAAAGACGAGTTTAGATCTCTATTTAATTCTAGCCCCACAATCCCCACCTTCTATGCATTACCAAAAATCCACAAGATCTCTCGCCCTGTCCCTGGCAGACCGATTGTATCTGGGAATGATAGCCTCACACAAGGTATCAGTTTATACGTAGACAAAATACTCTCACCTTTTGTCACCTCTTTACCATCGTACCTTAGGGACACTAAAAACACTATCACTAGGATACAGGACATTCATGTTAGTTCATCCACTATGATTGCCAGTATTGACATTGAGTCATTATACATAAATATACAACACGAAATTGGTCTCACTGCAGTCAGTCATTTTCTTAGCACAAAAGGCACACAATTTCACTTGCACAATAAATTTGTGTTGTCAATTCTCCGGTTTTTGTTAACCCAAAATTATTTCATTTTTGATAAAAAATTATATTATCAGTTGAAAGGCACAGCAATGGGCACAGCATGTGCCCCCACTTACGCCAGTTTATTTTTGGGGTGGTGGGAAGACACTATTGTCTTCTCTGAAGATTTAATTTGTTTCACCTGTCACATTTTATTTTGGGGTAGATATATAGACGATACATTGATCCTTTGGGAGGGGGACTCCTCCACCTTCACGGACTTCATGTCGGTACTGAATAGCAATTCAATTGGAATGAAATTCACTTATGAGATACACCACACTGAAATCACATTTCTAGACCTCCGAATTTCCTTGGATCCTAGTGGTAGTGTCCAAACCAATATTTGTCGTAAACCCACAGCTACAAACAGTTTCTTACATTGAGACAGTCATCCCCCCCCCCGCTTTGAAGAGGGGTATCCCAATAGGTCAATACCTGAGAGCGAAAAGAAACTGCTCTGATAAACAATCATTCAAAACTGAGTGTGATGGCCTGTTCTCGAAACTCCTTGCTCGTGGCTATCCCAAAAAATGTCTACATAGAGCATATGCCAGGGCGACAGATAGGCGAAATCTTCGATGTGAATCCAACCATGGGATCTCCTTAGATCGGTGGTTCCCAACTGGGGTGAGCCGTCCAGGGGTGCCGCGGCACTCCGCTCATCCACTGCAAAAATAAATAAATAATAATTAAAAAAATAAAAATTTTTTGTGCTACAAGCTCCGCCCCCGACGTTGTAGCAGACGTGACGCGCGGACGTCTGTTACGAGTACCGCCCACCGCTTCCCACTAGAAGCCTGACGGTTGGAGAGGAGCCATTAACGCTGGGCAGGGTAAGTGTTTTTTTTCCTTTACTGGAGCCAGGGGAATGCCGGAAGTTGTAGTCCTCTCCTCTTATACCTCCTCTCTGTAATGTCCTCTGATATTCCATAATAACATCCTGGACATGCTGGTAATTGTAGCTCTCTCCTCTTATACCTCCTCTCTGTAATGTACTCTGAATTCCCATAATAATGTCCTGGACATGCTGGTAGTTGTAGTCCTCTCCTCTTATACCTCCTCTGTAATCTCTGATATCACATAACAGTCTGAACATGCTGGTAGTTGTAGTCCCCTCCTCTTATACCTCCTCCTGTAATGTCCTCTGATATCCCATAATAACGTCATGGACATGCTGGAAGTTGTAGTTCTCTCCTCTTATACCTCCTCCATGTAATGTCCTCTGATATCCCATAATAACGTCCTGGACATGCTGGTAGTTGTAGTCCTCTCCTCTTATACCTCCTCCCTGTAATGTCCTCTGATATCCCATAATAACATCCTGGACATGCTGGTAGTTGTAGTCCTCTCCTCTTATACCTCCTCCCTGTAATGTCCTCTAATATCCCATAATAGCAGCCTGAACATGCTGGTAGTTGTAGTCCTCTCCACTTATACTTCCTCCCTGTAATGTCCTCTGATATCCCATAATAACAGTCTGGACATGCTGGTAGTTGTAGTCCTCTCCTCTTATACCTCCTCCTGTAATGTTCTCCGATATCCCATAACAGCCTGGACATGCTGGTAGTTGTAGTCCGCTCCTCTTATATCTCCTCCCTATAATGTCCTCTGATATCACATAACAGTCTAGACATGCTGGGAGTTGTAGTCCTCTCCTCTTATACCACCTCCTGTAATGTCCTCTGATATACCATAATAACAGTCTGGACATGCTGGTAGTTGTAGTCATCTCCTCTTATACCTCCTCCCTGTAATGTCCTCTGATATCCCATAATAACAGTCTGGACATGCTGGTAGTTGTAGTCATCTACTCTTATACCTCCTCCCTGTAATGTCCTCTGATATCCCATAATAACAGTCTGGACATGCTGGTAGTTGTAGTCCTCTCCTCTTATACCTCCTCCTGCAATGTCCTCTGATATCACATAATAACGTCCTGGACATGCTGGTAGTTGTAGTTCTCTCCTCTTATACCTCCTCCCTGTATTGTCCTCTGATATCCCATAATAACAGTCTGGACATGCTGGTAGTTGTAGTCCTCTTCTCTTATACCTCCTCCTATAATGTTCTCTGATATCCCATAACAGCCTGGACATGCTGGTAGTTGTAGTCCTCTCCTCTTATACCTCCTCCCTGTAATGTCCTCTGATATCACATAACAGTCTAGACATGCTGGGAGTTGTAGTCCTCTCCTCTTATACCTCCTGTAATATCCTCTGATATCCAATAATAACAGCCTGGACATGCTGGTAGTTGTAGTCCTCTCCTCTTATACCTCCTCCCTGTAATGTCCTCTGATATCCCATAACAGTCTCGACATGCTGGGAGTTGTAGTCCTCTCCTCTTATACCTCCTCCTGTAATGTCCTCTGATATCCCATAATAACAGTATGGACATGCTGGTAGTTGTAGTCATCTCCTCTTATACCTCCTCCCTGTAATGTCCTCTGATATCCCATAATAACAGTCTGGACATGCTGGTAGTTGTAGTCCTCTCCTCTTATACCTCCTCCTGCAATGTCCTCTGATATCACATAATAACGTCCTGGACATGCTGGTAGTTGTAGTTCTCTCCTCTTATACCTCATCTCTGTAATGTCCTCTGATATCCCATAATAACAGTCTGGACATGCTGGTAGTTGTAGTCATCTACTCTTATACCTCCTCCCTGTAATGTCCTCTGATATCCCATAATAACAGTCTGGACATGCTGTGAGTTGTAGTTCTCTTCTCTTATACCTCCTCTCTGTAATGTCCTCTGATATCACATAATAACAGTCTTGGCATGCTGGGAGTTGTAGTTCTCTCCTCTTATACCTCCTCCCTGTAATGTCCTCTGATATCTCATAACAGCCTGGACATGCTGGAAGTTGTAGTTCTCTCCTCTTATATCTCCTCCCTGTAATGTCCATTGATATCACATAATATTAGCCTGCACATGCTGGGAGTTGTTGTTCTTATACCTCCTTATTTATTCCTTCCCCAGGGATAAGCACACTTTCTCTCTGTGATGGTCACTTTATTGTGGGGAGGGAGGGACTGAGGCTGATGGTGGCTTTACTGGAGGGGCTGATGGTGACTTTACTGGGTGGGGGGCTGAGGCTGATGGTGACTTTACTGGGGGGGGGGCTGAGGCTGATGGTCACTTTACTGGAGGGAGCTTATGGTCTCTTTACTGAGGGGTCATTATACTGTGAGTGGGGGGCTGATGGTAATTTTACTGTGAGTGGGGGGCTGATAGTCATTACTGTGAGTGGGGGGCTGATGGTCATTACTGTGAGTGGGTGGCTGATGGTCATTTTACTGTGAGTGGGGGGCTGATGGTCATTTTACTGTGAGTTGGGGGCTGATGGTCATTTTACTGTGGCTGGTGGCTTTACTGGAGGGGGCTGATGGTCATTTTACTGGGGGGATGGAGGCTGATGGTGACTTTACAGGAGGGAGCTTATGGTCTCTTTACTGTGGGGTCATTATACTGTGAGTGGGGGGCTGATGGTAATTTTACTGTGAGTGGGGGGCTGATAATCATTACTGTGAGTGGGGGGCTGATGGTCATTACTGTGAGTGGGCGGCTGATGGTGATTTTACTGTGAGTTGGAGGCTGATGGTCATTTTACTGTGAGTGGGGCGCTGATAGTCCTCGAGTGGTTTCCGCCTCTGACCTTCCATTGAAATTAATAGGAGGCAGAAAAAACCTGCGGCGCTCGTTTGGTGCTTTTTTGTCTGCGGTTTTTGCATTCACTTCAACGGCTTAAAATTTTTTGGGCCAATAAACACAACAAAAAAAAAAATCAAACAACGCAGTCAATTCAAAATCTGCCTCAAAATTCCTAAATTAATTGGAGGCAGATTTTTCGTTTCTGCCTTACAAAAAAAACGCTGTATGAACATACCCTAAGAGTGTAGTGCTTGTTTTTAGTCATTTTTTGTCGTTTTGTAAACAATTTTTGGTAGGGGTGCCCTGAGAATTTTATTTTTTCCTGGGGTGCCTCGAGCCTGAAAAGGTTGGGAAACTCTGCCTTAGATACTAAATCCATAGGGTCCTCTTCAATCATCAGATATATTGGTACCTACGATGCGTGTTCCTCTCAAGTGAGGAAGATTTTACAAAAACACTGGCCAATCTTGAGTGCTGATTCTGATTTTCGTGACCAAATCTCTCCCATTCCTAGTATCACGTACAGAAGAGGGAAGAACCTATGTGACTACCTTGTATACAGTTATTATTCTAATTCTTCATCAACATCTTCATGCTGGCTAAAATCGTCTGTCACTGGCTCTTTTTGTCCATATATGCCTACCACTAAAAGTTTCTGTAACCCTTTGGATAATAAAATCTATCAGATCAAACAACTGTCAAAACAGTGGAGTGCTCTATGTGGTGAAATGCCCTTGCCCTAAATTATATGTAGGGAAAACCATACAAGAACTTAGTAGAAGGATTTCCAGACACTTCTTCTCTATAAATAAAAAAGAGGATACACCCTTGTCGAGACATGTTAGATCTTTCCATAATGGCGAAACTCGATAATTGAACTTTTGGGGCGTCTCTCAGATTAAGATGGGCCCACGAGCTAGGAATCTTGATCGCAAACTCTTGCAGGAGGAGGCAAAATGGATCTACCGTCTGAATACTCTTAGTCCGATTGGATTAAATGAGGGCTTTACATTTGCAGCCTTCCCCTAATTAATAGCTTACTGTTAATAATCCAAATTTGTCTGGTTGGGTTTATAAATATACCAATCTCTCTTGGGCTGTATTACAGTAAATACTTCCCGATTGAGAATTCCCTCTCCGAACGTTACTTTATTAACTTTGGTCGACTCCCTTATTCTAACCACTTTGTTTTAACCTGTCATTTTCTATAGCATGTTATTTCCCATTTAATCCATTGACCTATATATTTACACACTGATATTTGGCACTGTAAAGGTGACGGCAGAATCTGATGTAAATAGAACATTAATATAGAACGTTACAATAAATCTGAACCTTCATAAAGTAATGCTGGGGTCCCTTGGCATTAACTTTAACATTATTAACTGACAGGTCATCTTCACGTAAGCGTGTTGACATGTGTTGTTTCCCTGCATCTTATCCGATACAGTCACGGATATGTCCTATCCGTATGTATGCACTAATTGTGTTAACTAATGGAATCATCGCTTCATTGGTCGATCCTGATGTCTGTCAGGGGGAGAGAGAGGCTCGTTCCTCGTCTCAAGACCTGATTGGCTAGCATTCGTGCGATTTTATTGGCTCCCGACACAGCAGTCCGATTGGCCTACTCATGTGCCAGTTTGGTGAATTAGGAGGCCTGTCCGAAATGACAGGCTGTGATTGGCTGACCTAGTGTCCGTTGTGTCTTCTGGTTGTCATATTACTGTGGGAATTTTTCGGCGCGCTATCATTAGCCCCGGTACCCCTGAGGACGCTGCCTCGTGTAGCGAAAAATGTCGGGGGGGGGGGGGGCTTTAACAATCCTATTTTAATTAACGTGTACCTCCACCGGTTCATTATAGATATACTGTCAGTTGGTCCTGGCGTTCTGCAGTCGCCGGCCTATTGGCATTATGTACTAATTACCATATAGGCACTGTCCGTTACTATTCCCCAACGGAGGACATGTACAAATTTTAATAACATATATGTGGTTAGTCCTTTTGTCTTGATAAAGCACAATAAAGTTATTTATTTCTACAATTTATGATAGTTGGGAAAGAAGGGTTTTTTGCCGTTGGCAATTTTGTATATATTGGTATCAGACTGGACACGGTCAGAAAGCCGGTAGTGGAAGCAGGCAGGTGCCCGATGATTGGAAGCTGTCTGTTGCCGGATTACTGGAAGCAGGCTGGTGCCGAATTACTGGAAGCAGCCTTGTGTAGGATAGCTGGAAGCTGGCTTGTGCAGGATAGCTGGAAACAGGCTTGTGAAGGGTAGCTGGATGCAGGCTTGTGCAGGGTAGCTGTAATTCACTGAAGTGATGAATGAGTAAAACGTATCAATTTTATTTCATAACTCTCTAAAAACAGGGGTACAATCACCACTGTGAAAAGGCCCCACCGTGTGCATTAAAAACGTATTAAACACATACTCCAATTACTGGTTCATTTGTGAACCCTCTCTAACTGGGTATACTTGAAAGATACAAATATGGGATCAGCGTTTTAACATTGGTGTAGCAGTGGATTAGACCCTAAAACACACCAGAGTCTGCAGTTACCGCTCCTAAATCACCTGGTGCTAGGGTGAACAACTGTGCCACTGTAACCTACGCTATGATCCCTCACTAACCTGACCCTACGCGTTTTTATACATATATTTCATCAGGGGTCTGTAACTTGGTCATTCTGGCTAGGGTGCCAGCGATATTCAAACATTAGCAGATATTCTGCTGTACAACACGGAAGCGTGCGCGCATGGATGTCAGCGGCACGCTTCACTCGGAACCCAGAGTTAATATAGCTAATACTCCTCCCCCCGGGCTTCGGCAGTGCACTTCGAAACAGCCAATCACACTGGCCCACCTCATTCGTGACGTCTGACCATGTGACTCCCGGCCGTCAGCTGACGTACCCGGAAGCAACATTGACAACATCAGCCGAACGCGCAGGCGCAGTGGGAGGCTGAAAGCGCATCTCCTTACTGCACATAAACCCATACTCATCAGGGATAGAGTATGATAATAACATTAGGGTAAAATATGCGGATCAGCTCAAAACCGCAACTCAGCTGCCGTAAATAAAGCATCTTCTCTGTGAATACGCTTTGCATGGATGAATAAGCGATATTCATATTTGCCACACTTTAGGATCTGAATCACTTATTTGGAAAGGAACAACTATACCTGTTAGACAATAAATGGTGTACTGCAAGTAACTGTATGATATCCAGGAATAACAACTACACACACACACCTTGACAACCGTAAGTTGTAGAATTGGGATATCTATTTAAATAAAGCAGGTATAGTTTGTTTGCTCATTAAGACCCTCAGGCTGTACATAAGCCAGCCTATAGATCCACTGGGCCTCTTTACGCAGAATAAGATTGTCCCAGTCCCCTCCCCGTTTTGGAGGACGCACCAGTTCAATCGCCTGAAATTTTAAACATTCTGCTCTGCCCTGATGTTTTGCATGTACATGTTTGGAAATGGGAGTATCTCTTTCATTAATAACATCTCCAACATGTTCTCTAATCCGGCGCCGAATCTGCCGCACCGTTTTGCCCACATAATTCAGTGGGCATGGACATGTTATCAAATAAACCACCCCTGCTGTTTTGCAGTTAACAAAGTCTCGAATGTCATACTCGACCTTGGTGGTAACACTTTTAAATTTTCTCCCATTCTGGATAAAGTCACAAGCTTTACAACTGCCACATCTATGTGTGCCTGGTAACTGCCTGTTCAACCAAGTTCCTTTTTGTGTTATAGGGTCAAAACAACTATGCATCACCCTATCTCTGATGTTTTTGCCTCTACGGAACGTAACTGAAGGCCATTGTGTAATCTGATCCGCCAAGTCCACATCTGCACTAAGGATCCGCCAGTATCTTTTTAATATTTTCATAATCTCAGATTGTTTGGAGTCAAAGGTACCAATGAGTCTCGTAACCTTTTCTACCTTCCATTGTCTAGGGACTAAAAGACTCTGCCTGTCTGAATCCCTCGCTCCCTCATAGGCTTTTTTGATTACTCCCTTGGGGAAGCCTCTCTCTTTAAATCTATTTGTGAGATCTTGTGACTGTATCTCAAAATCATCCATAGAGCTACAGTTCCGGCGTACTCTCATAAATTGGCCTCTGGGGATACCTCGTTTGAGGGGATAAGGGTGACAACTATCCCATTGTAAAAAGCTGTTAGTGGCTGTCTCCTTACGGTGTACTTTAGTACGAATTGTGCCTTCCTTAGTTTTCATGATCTTGAGATCTAGAAAATATAATTCCTGATCACTAATTTCACATGTAAACCTCAGCCCTAGATTATTTACATTAAAGGCTGCCACAAAGGTGTTAAATTCCTCAACTGTGGAATTCCAAAGCAACAACACGTCATCAATATATCTAATCCAGATGCCTATTGATGAAGTCCACTTTGCAAATTTTTCCCCAAACACTACTGTCTCTTCCCACCAGCCAAGATATAAATTCGCATAGGTGGGAGCAGTAGGACTCCCCATTGCTGTGCCACGTTGTTGATGAAAAATGCGATCCTCAAAGATAAATACGTTCCTTTCTAACACAAAATGTAACAGTTGCAACACAAGCTGGTTGTGAGCCATATATTGAGTGCCTCGAGATTTAAAAAAATATTATTCCACTGCCTCACAGCCAAGCCCATGCGGAATAGAGGAATACAATGCCTCCACATCAAGGCTAGCCAACAACGTATTTTGTTTCAGCGTAATACCATCAATTTGTTTTAAAACATCCATAGTGTCACGCACATATGATGTAAGGCCTAGCACAAAGGGACGCAACACTTCATCTATATATGTACTCACATTCTGGGTTAGATTATTAATACCTGATACAATAGGTCTGCCACGTAAGGGAGGGTACCCTTTATGGATTTTGGGCAGGCTATAAAAACATGCCATGATGGGAAATTGTGGAAACAAAAAGTTGAATTCACTAGCACTAATCAAGGAACTACTCTTTGCATCACGCAAGATGCCTAAAAGCTCCTTTTTGAATTGTGCTGTGGGGTTCTCCTTTAAAATGGTGTAACAGTCAGGATTGAGCAAGATGTCCTCACACATCTTCTTGTAGTCTTCTCTACTCATAACCACAATATTCCCACCCTTATCGGATGCTTTAAGAATAATGTTTTGTCTCTTTTCTAAAGTGGTAAGAGCTACACGTTCAGACCAAGACAGATTGTTGTCTATTCCACTCCCATCCTGACCCAAAGCCTTAATCTCATCTCCCACCAAGTCAACAAACAGATCAACATTTGTAAAGTCTCCCAGTGGCGGTAGTCTCCTACTTTTAGTTTTTAAATTGGTAAATGGACCTAGTCCTGGAGCTCTACTTGATTCCTCAAGCAACCCTTCCAAGGCTTCTAGGCCTTCCAAATCAGATTCTTCTAAACCCATTTCCAGACATTTCTTTCTATTGTGATGCTTAAAGAGACTCTGTCACCACATTATAAGTGCCCTGTCTCCTACATAAGGAGATGGGCGCTGTAATGTAGGTGACAGTAATGCTTTTTATTTAAAAAAACGATATTTTTTCACAAAGTTAGGAGCGATTTAAGTTTATGCTAAAGAGCTTTCTTAATGCCCAAGTGGGCATATTTTTACTTTCGACCAAGTGGGCGTTGTACAGAGGAGCGCATGACACTGACCAATCGGCATCATGCACTCCTCTCCATTCATTTACACTGCACTAGCGATATAGATATATCGCTATGTGCAGCCTCATACACAAACCCTAACATTACTAGTGTCCTGATAATGAATACACATGACCATCCAGCCTGGACGTCATGTGTACTCAGAATCCTGACACTTCTGAATCTTTTCTGTGAGATTCCAGCAACGGATACGAAATCTCGCGGGATCTCGGAGCTAAACGAGATTTGGTTTCACTTGCCGGAATCTCACAAAAAAGAGTCAGAAGTGTCAGGATTCTGAGTACACATGACGTCCAGGCTGGATTTCATGTGTATTCATTATCAGGACACTGTAGTAATGTTAGGGCTTGTGTATGATGCCGATTGGTCAGCGTCATGCACTCCTCTGTACAACGCCCACTTGGTCGAAAGTAAAAGTACGCCCACTTGGGCATTAAGAAAGCTTATTAGCATAAACTTAAATCGCTCCTAACTTTGTGAAAAAAGATCGTTTTTTTAAATAAAAAGCATTACTGTCACCTACATTACAGCGCCCATCTCCTTATGTAGGAGATAAGGCACTTATAATGTGGTGACAGAGTCTCTTTAAAGAACTTTATCCATTTCAATTTACGAGCAAACAAATTCAAATCCTTCACCCAGGTAAATGAATCAAATTTCACTGTGGGGACAAATGAAAGCCCCTTCTCCAGAAGCATGATCTCAGATGGACTTAAACTGTATTCTGATAAATTAATAATTTGTAATTTATCTGTTCCTCTTCCCTTTATAAATCCTTTTGCCCCCTCAGCATGTAGCGGGAAATGGGGGGATTGTGGCACCACCCCTATATTTTTGTCTACCGCCACTAGTCCCAAAGAATGGGCCCACTCTTTCAGAGTCTGTAGTTTCACTCTCAGATGTGGAGGGGTCAGATTCTCTTAAACCCCTACTTTGCTGCTGCTGCTGTTGTTGTTGTTGATTTACAAAGTCGTAAGCTTTTTTCTCCCTGAACTCCTGCAAGTCTCTTTGGAACTGGAAGTGCTTACGCTCTTTTAGATGATTAGTAAACCTCTCTAAAGATTGTTGCAAGGTTTTATCTTTCTTATCAAAACCTGGGGTATCTACCAGAGTCTTAAAGGACTAGTGGCGGTAGACAAAAATATAAGGGTGGTGCCAGAGGCAGGAATAGAATCCTGTAATTCTTTTGGATTCCTGGCCCCACTGCTGCTTGCTCCAGCCTGCTTCTGCCGTGCTTCTGCCTTGCTGCTGTTCTGCTTAACCCGCTTTGCTTTGCCTCCGGCTTGCTTCCTCCTCCGTGCTCACTTGGGTATACTCCACTTCATCCTGGTCCTGACAACTCATTCACCGCTCCGTTTCCTCGCGGCGTTCCGTGGGCTACTGCCCCTTCCCTTGCGTGTTCCCTGTTTGTTCTCCTGTGCACTTAGACAGCGTAGGGACCGCCGCCCAGTTGTACCCCGTCGCCTAGGGCGGGTCGTTGCAAGTAGGCAGGGACAGGGCGGTGGGTAGATTAGGGCTCACTTTCCCTTCACCTCCTTCCTGCCACTACATAATTACAAGCCCATACCTAGTCTACCATTCTCCTACGCTGACGCTATCATGGACCCCCTTGAGACCCTAAACCAGCAGATGCAGGGCCTCTCCCTACAGGTCCAGGCCCTGGCCCAGAGGGTCAACCAGGGTGACGCTGCCTTAGTAGTACCCCTCACCTCACCTCTAGAACCTGACCTCAAGTTACCTGACCGGTTCTCTGGGGACCGTAAGACGTTTCTCTCCTTCCGGGAGAGTTGCAGACTGTATTTCCGCCTTAAACCCCACTCCTCAGGTTCCGAGAACCAGCGGGTGGGTATCATCATATCCCGACTCCAGGAAGGGCCCCAAGAGTGGGCCTTCTCCTTGGCTCCTGACGCCCCTGAACTTTCCTCTGTTGATCGTTTTTTCTCTGCCCTCGGACTCATTTACGACGAGACTGACAGGACTGCTTTAGCCGAGAGTCAGCTGGTGACCTTACGTCTGGGTAGGAGACCGGTTGAGGAATACTGTTCTGATTTTAGAAAGTGGTGCGTAGCTTCTCGGTGGAACGATCCGGCCCTAAGGTGCCAGTTTAGGTTAGGATTATCTGACGCCCTGAAGGATCTGCTGGTTAGCTACCCCTCTTCTGACTCCCTTGACCAGGTTATGGCCCTAGCAGTACGACTTGACCGACGTCTCAGGGAACGTCAGCTTGAACGTTTCAATGTGCTCCCCTCTGACTTTTCTGCGATCCCCCCGAGGTCCCGGCCCCTCGCCCCTCCACGGGGGACTCGGAGGTACCTATGCAACTCGGGGCCTCCATGTCCCCTCGACAACGTAGGGAGTTTCGCAGAATGAATGGTCTCTGCTTCTACTGTGGGGACGACAAGCATCTACTGAACACCTGTCCCAGGCGCAAGAATAAAAAGCCGCAAAACTTCCGCGCCTAAGTGATCATCGGGGAGGTCACTTGGGCGCACAGGTATTTCCCGTTAATGGGAAACGCAATAAAATTTTGCTTCCCTTTCAGGTCTCGTTTGCTGGCCGGTCTGCCACGGGCAGTGCTTTCGTGGATTCTGGCTCATCTGCTAATATCATGTCTGTGGAATTTGCTAGGTCTCTAAAAATGCCTTTTATTGATTTACCTTATCCTATCCCTGTAGTAGGTATCGACTCAACTCCCCTTGCTAATGGTTATTTTACTCAGCATACTCCTGTTTTTGAACTCCTGGTTGGCTCCATGTATTTGGAGCAGTGCTCTGTACTGGTGATGCAGGGATTATCGTCTGATCTGGTATTAGGTCTTCCCTGGTTGCAGTTGCATAATCCCACGTTTGATTGGAATACTGGGGAGCTTACCAAATGGGGTAATGAATGTCTTATGTCATGTCTTTCTGTTAACTCTATTTCTCCCCGGGAGGAGGTAAACACGCTTCCTGAGTTTGTTCAGGACTTCGCCGATGTGTTTTCTAAGGAGGCCTCCGAGGTGTTGCCCCCCCATAGAGATTACGATTGCGCCATCGATTTGGTGCCTGGTGCCAAGCTTCCTAAGGGTAGGATATTTAATCTTTCATGTCCTGAACGTGAAGCTATGAGGGTGTATATCCAAGAATGCCTGGCCAAGGGTTTCATTCGCCCCTCGACTTCTCCTGTAGGTGCTGGCTTCTTCTTCGTGGGGAAGAAGGATGGTGGTCTTAGGCCGTGCATTGATTATCGTAACCTGAATAAGGTCACCGTAAGGAACCAGTACCCACTTCCTTTGATTCCGGATCTTTTTAATCAGGTTCAGGGAGCCCAATGGTTTTCTAAGTTCGATCTACGGGGGGCATATAACCTTATCCGCATCAAAGAGGGGGATGAGTGGAAAACTGCGTTCAACACACCCGAGGGTCATTTCGAATACCTGGTCATGCCCTTTGGGTTGTGTAATGCTCCTGCTGTCTTCCAGAATTTTATTAATGAAATCCTGAGAGATTACCTGGGTAATTTTCTTGTTGTGTACCTTGATGACATACTGGTGTTTTCCAAGGACTGGTCCTCCCACGTGGAGCATGTCAGGAAGGTGCTCCAGGTCCTTCGGGAGAATAATCTGTTTGCTAAGACTGAAAAATGTGTCTTTGGGGTACAGGAGATACAATTTTTAGGGCAAATCCTCACACCTCATGAATTCCGCATGGACCCTGCCAAGGTTCAGGCTGTGGCGGAATGGGTCCAACCTGCCTCCCTTAAGGCGTTACAGTGTTTTTTAGGGTTCGCCAACTATTACAGGAGATTTATTGCCAACTTCTCGGTCATCGCTAAGCCTCTTACGGACCTTACTCGCAAGGGTGCTGATGTCCTCCATTGGCCCCCTGAGGCCGTCCAGGCCTTTGAGACCCTCAAGAAGTGCTTTATCTCGGCCCCCATGCTGATTCAGCCCAACCAAGAGGAGCCATTTATTGTGGAGGTTGACGCATCCGAGGTGGGAGTGGGGGCCGTCTTGTCCCAGGGTACCAGCTCCCTCACCCATCTCCGCCCCTGTGCTTACTTCTCTAGGAAGTTTTCGCCAACGGAGAGTAACTATGATATTGGCAACCGCGAACTTCTAGCCATTAAATGGGCTTTTGAAGAGTGGCGACACTTCCTGGAGGGGGCCAGACACCAGGTAACGGTCCTTACAGATCACAAGAATTTGGTTTTCCTAGAATCTGCCCGGAGGCTTAATCCTAGACAAGCTCGGTGGGCACTATTCTTTACCAGATTTAATTTCTTGGTTACCTATAGGGCTGGGTCCAAGAATATTAAGGCTGATGCCCTGTCACGTAGTTTCATGGCCAATCCTCCTTCCGAGAAGGATCCTGCTTGTATTTTACCCCCTGGTATAATCGTTTCTGCCACGGATTCTGATTTAGCTTCTGATATCGCGGCTGATCAGGGTGCAGCTCCCGGGAACGTCCCTGGGGACAAACTGTTTGTTCCCCTGCAATACCGGCTAAGGGTACTCAGGGAAAACCATGACTCCGCTCTATCTGGTCATCCTGGCATCTTGGGCACCAAACACCTCATTACCAGAAACTATTGGTGGCCTGGGTTGCCTAAAGACGTTAGGGCTTACGTCGCCGCTTGTGAGGTTTGCGCTAGGTCCAAAACCCCTAGGTCCCGACCTGCGGGCCTACTACGTTCCTTGCCCATTCCCCAGAGACCTTGGACCCATATCTCCATGGATTTTATCACCGATTTGCCTCCATATCAGGGTAAGTCGGTGGTGTGGGTGGTAGTAGACCGCTTCAGCAAGATGTGCCACTTTGTGCCCCTTAAGAAGCTACCTAACGCCAAGACGTTAGCTTCTTTGTTTGTGAAACACATCCTGCGTCTCCATGGGGCCCCAGTCAATATCGTTTCTGACAGAGGGGTACAATTTGTTTCCTTATTTTGGAGAGCCTTTTGTAAAAAGTTGGAGATTGATCTGTCCTTCTCCTCCGCCTTCCATCCCGAAACTAATGGCCAAACGGAGAGGACTAACCAGTCCCTGGAACAATATTTAAGGTGTTTCATCTCTGACTGTCAATTCGATTGGGTCTCATTCCTTCCCCTTGCTGAATTTTCCCTGAATAACCGGGTCAGTAACTCGTCAGGGGTCTCCCCGTTTTTCTGTAATTTCGGGTTTAACCCAAGGTTCTCCTCTGTTTCCCCTGGTTGTTCCAATAATCCTGAGGTAGAGGATGTTCATCGGGAACTGTGCACTGTCTGGGCCCAGGTTCAGAAGAACCTAGAGGCGTCCCAAAGCGCACAAAAGATTCAGGCGGATAGTAGACGTTCTGCTAACCCCCGGTTTGTCGTCGGGGATTTGGTCTGGTTGTCGTCCAGGAACTTGCGCCTTAAGGTCCCGTCCAGGAAGTTTGCTCCCCGATTTATTGGGCCTTATAAGATCATTGAAGTCCTCAACCCTGTATCCTTCCGTCTGGAGCTGCCCCCATCCTTTCGCATACATGACGTCTTCCATGCCTCCCTCCTTAAACGCTGCTCCCCGTCCTGGTCTCCCTCGAGGAAACCTCCTGTTCCCGTTCTCACCCCTGAGGGGGTGGAATTCGAGGTGGCCAAGATTATTGACAGTAGGATGGTCCAGGGCTCCCTCCAGTACCTGGTCCATTGGAGAGGGTACGGGCCGGAGGAGAGGACTTGGGTACCTGCCCGTGATGTTCACGCTGGGGTATTGATCAGGAGGTTCCACCTTCTCTTCCCTACTAAACCGGGTCCTCTTAGTAAGGGTTCGGTGGCCCCTCATAAAAGGGGGAGTACTGTTAGGGATCTGCCAGGTACTACATCTCGGTATACTCCTGGGATTAATCAATCCACACCTGAGGCCAGACCTGTTCGACTGACACCATCTCCCACCAACCAGGGTGGCAGGCTCAGGAGTGGGAGAGCCTATCGCGGCCTGGTCAGTCGGAGTTAGCTCCGCCCCCTGTCCTTTATTACCTGCTGTGTTCTCCTCCTCAGTGCTTGTAATTCTTTTGGATTCCTGGCCCCACTGCTGCTTGCTCCAGCCTGCTTCTGCCATGCTTCTGCCTTGCTGCTGTTCTGCTTAACCCGCTTTGCTTTGCCTCCGGCTTGCTTCCTCCTCCGTGCTCACTTGGGTATACTCCACTTCATCCTGGTCCTGACAACTCATTCACCGCTCCGTTTCCTCGCGGCGTTCCGTGGGCTACTGCCCCTTCCCTTGCGTGTTCCCTGTTTGTTCTCCCGTGCACTTAGACAGCGTAGGGACCGCCGCCCAGTTGTACCCCGTCGCCTAGGGCGGGTCGTTGCAAGTAGGCAGGGACAGGGCGGTGGGTAGATTAGGGCTCACTTTCCCTTCACCTCCTTCCTGCCATTACATTTACACCAGTTCACAAATCCCTAGACACCTTTCATCACTATAAGGGTCTCCATACAGTATATACAGTACCAGCAGTGGCGTAACTATAGGGGTCGCAATTGCGACTGGGCCCCGAAGCCAGGGAGCCCACGGCCCCCGCACCACATCTATAAAAAGTTACTATAGTAACTGGGGCCTATGTAATAAATTACACAGACCCCTGTTACTATAGTAACTGACAGTACTTACCCTCCTCGTTCCCTCTTACTATAGTAACTGACAGTACTTACACTCCTCGTTCCAGAGCGCAACGGAGGTCCGGACATCATGACGCTGTGCGCTGCGTACAACATCCCGACGCTGGATGGAATGGGGATCTCCGCTGCGGCCAAAGAGTTTAATATTACTGTCTGCTGAAGCTGATAGGTTGGGGTCTGACCCTCACTAATCAGCTGTTTTGAATGGACCGCAGCACTCACAAGAGCGCTACTTTCCCTTCATTCCGGTCACTTGCTCACACTGAATTCACAGTGGGAGCAAGTAAGGCAAATAAAGGGGAAGCCCCGCTCGTACAAGCGCTGCACCCCCTTCAAAACAGCTGATTGTGGAACCCACCCCTGGGAGTCGGACCCTGACCCATCATCTATTGATGGCCCATCCTGAGGCTCTATGGCAGGCATTATCTACAGGGGGCACGGTGTGTGTGTGTGTGTGTGGGACACAGTGTATGGTGTATGGTACGCTATTATATTTAGGGGCGTAGTGTGTGGTATAATGAAAACTTTATCTTTGTTTTTAGGTGTAGAAATGTTGGAAAAGTTCGAAGCTGAAGACATCTGGGCGGCAAACTGCAGAAATGGGCTGTGACCGGGAGAAGTCATCATAAAGGTCTGGACCGGATGGAGAAAAAGAACTAGAATCTGAGATGTCACCGGTGGGTGAGTCACGTAATGTAAATGTTTATTCTGCCCCTAATCAGTAATGTAGTCACTGTATGATCTGCAGCGAGATGATGGGTGGTATGATTATGATATGATTTATTTTTTGTGAAACAGCATCTCCCAGCATATCCTTACCATTGGTCGGGCCATGCTGGGAGCTGTAGTTTTACGCCGTACAAACCTATACAGCAGGGGTTGCACTAAATTGAGCTGTATTTGTGCTGGTGTTGTTTATATGTACTGAGCTTGGTTCTGGGGCTGTATTTATGTACTGAGCTTGTTTCTGGTGTATAGAACTATATTGCTTGTAAAATGCACAAATGTTTTTATGCTCGAGTTACATAAAAAGAAATGTGGAAAAGAAATGACACGTCATTGATTGGTAGAGAAAACAAACATGGCGAGGGGGAAGGAGATGTCAGGAAAGAGGTTGGGGGGGGGGCCCAAACTGAATCTTTGCCCCGGGTGCTAGAGAACCTAGCTACGCCTCTGGGTGTAGATACATGGCCCATGTGTGATCCTGTCTGATGGGACCTGTATTTAAGCCTACCACATGGTAGGCTTAGATACAAGGCTTTAGCAGACAGTTATCTTATACTTACATACAGGGCCGCCATCAGAAATTTATGGGCCCCTTACAGCCAAGGAGTCTGAGGCCCCCCTCACTATTGGGACAGGCACAACGTAAAGGGGTGGGACACTGGCGTAGCTATAGAGGTCGCAGCGGTCGCAATTGTGACCGGGCCCCGAAGCCAGGGGGGCCCACAGCCCCCCGCGCCACATCAATAAAAAGTTACTATAGTAACTCGGGCCGCGGGCCCCTGTTACTATAGTAACAGACTTTACTTACCTTCCTGGTTCCGGATCGCAGCGGAGGTCCTGTCGTCACAGCGCTGTGCGCCGCGCATGATGTCACAGCGCTATGCGCCGCGCACAGCATCGAGACGACAGAACTACTGCCGCGGCTGAAGAGGAAGGTAAGATTAGCCCTGACTGGCGGGGTCTGACTCCCGGGACCCGCCAATCAGCTGTTTTGAAGGGGCCGCAGCACTCGTACGAGAGCTGCTCCCCTTCATTCCGGTCACACTGTGAATCGGTGTCAGCGATTCACAGTGTGAGCGAGTAGTGAAATGAAGGGGAAGCAGCTCTCGTACGAGTGCTGCGGCCCCTTCAAAACAGCTGATTTGCGGGTCCCAGGAGACACATCAGCTATTGATGGCCTATCCTGAGGATAGGCCATCAATGTTTAGGGACTGCACAACCCCTAAGCCTACGAAGTAGCAGGCTTAGGGGGCCCATGAGACAGGATCACAGATTGTGTGATCCTGTCTGCTGGGCCCTGTAGTAACACATGTGTTACTAATCGTTTTTCTTGTGTGTTTTCTTACAGGTTCGGTCGTTGGACTACGGCGGATTCCAGGACTTCTTCGATGACGGCTTTTTTTTTATTATCAATAAAATGGTTAACGAGGGTCGTGTGTTTTTTTTTTATTTCAATAAAATATTTTTTCTATGGCTTTGTGTTTTTTTTAAAACTATATTACTACCGCCTTAGTAATGGCCGCCGGTTGATTGACAGCATCCATTTCTAAGGCGGGGCTTAGTGTTAGCCGATGCAGAGGCTAACACTTACCCCCTTTATTACCCCCGTACCCACCACCACCAGGGGTGCTGGGAAGAGCCGGGTACAATCCAGTACTTGACCATCTGTAGTGATGGTCGGGCACTGGGGTGGCCGCAGGCTGATATTATCAGGAGGGGAAAGGCCAAAAACAGTGGCCCGTCCCACCCTGGTAATGCTAGCCTGCTGCTGCTTTATTGTATCTGGCTGGTTATGAAAAATGAGGGGGACCCCACGTCATTTAAAAAAATAAAAAATAAAAAATAATTGGAAAGAACGATGTCGGGTCCCCCCCAATTTTCATAACCAGCCAGATACAACTCAGCAGCAGCAGGCAGCATTACCAGGGTGGTAGGGGCCACTGTTTTAGGCCTTCCCCAGCCTAATACTACCAGCCTGCAGCCACCCCGGTGCCCGACCATCACTACAGATGGACGGGTACTGGTTCGTACCCGGCTCTTCCCAGCACCCTTGGTGGCGGTGGGTACCGGGGTAATAATGGGGGTTAGTGTTGGCCTTTGCACCTGCTAACATTAAGCCCCGCCTTAGTAATGGAGGTTGTCAATCAGCCAGCGGCCATTACTAAGGCGGTGATAATAAAGTTTAAAAAGATACAAGCACATAGAAAAAATATTTTATTGAAATAAAAAAACACAACCCTCATTAACCATTTTATTGAGAATAAAAAAAACGCCGTCATTGAAGTCCTCGAATCCGAAGTCCAACAACCGAACCTGTAAAAAAAACACAAACACACAAAAATAATCAGTAACACATAAAGAAGCAAAATTATTATTCTTACCTTTCCTGGGTCCAGCGCTGGAGCCGCAGTGTCAGCGAGCTGAGTCCTGTATCTAATCCAATCATGTGTGATACTGTCTGCTGGGCCCTGTATCTAATCGTATCATGTGTGATACTGTCTGCTGGGCCACTGTATCTAATCCTATCATGTGTGATACTGTCTGCTGGGCCCTATATCTAATCCAATCATGTGTGATACTGTCTGCTGGGCCCTATATCTAATCCTATCATGTGTGATACTGTCTGCTGAGCCGCTGTATCTAATCCTATCATGTGTGATACTGTCTGCTGAGCCACTGTATCAAATCCTATCATGTGTGATACTGCCTTCCGAGCCACTGTATCTAATCCGATCATGTGTGATACTGCCTTCCGAGCCACTGTATCTAATCCTATCATGTGTGATACTGTCTGCTGGGCCCTGTATCTAATCGTATCATGTGTGATACTGTCTGCTGAGCCACTGTATCTAAACCTATCATGTGTGATACTGACTTCCGAGCCACTGTATCTAATCCTATCATGTGTGATACTGCCTTCCGAGCCACTGTATCTAATCCGATCATGTGTGATACTGTCTGCTCAGCCACTGTATCTAATCCTATCATGTGTGATACTGCCTTCTGAGCCACTGTATCTAATCCTATCATGTGTGATACTGTCTGCTGAGCCAATGTATCTAATCCTATCATGTGTGATACTGTATGCTGAGTGATTGTATCTAATCCTATCATGTGTGATACTGTCTGCTGGGCCACTGCATCTAATCCTATCATGTGTGATACTGTCTGCTGGGCCACTGTATCTAATCCTATCATGTGTGATACTGTCTGCTCAGCCACTGTATCTAATCCTATCCATAGTTTATAGGGTCGTAGTGCTATAGATATGCTATGCTGTCTCCTATACACACATTTTTTTTTGGGCGGACACATATATATTGGGGCTATTTCCCCTGACATTTTAAGCGCTGAGGGTATGTTCACACGGCAGCGTCCGTTACGGCTGAAATTATGGTACTGTTTTCAGGAGAAAACAGCTCCGGAATTTCAGACGTAAAGGCATGTGCAGGCGTCTTTCACTGCGTCCATTACGGACGTAATTGGAGCTGTTTTTCTATGGAGTCCATGGAAAACGGCTCCATTTACGTCTGAAGAAGTGACATGCACTTCTTTGACGCGGGCGTCTTTTTTACGCGGCGCCTTTTGACAGCGGCGCGTAAAAAAAATGACCGTCGGCACAGAACATCATAAAGCCCATTCAAATGAATGGGCAGATGTTTGCCAACGCTTTTGAGCCGCATTTTCGGACGTAATTCAATGCTAAAATGCCCGAATTACGTCCATAAATAGTGTGTGTGAACCCAGCCTTAGTGACGCCCCGACTGCTAGTGCTGCATTGTTGGGTCACTTAGGAGACCCAGTGATGCAGCTGAAAGCTGCAGACCGTCGGCCATGAGGAGTTTGCGGGGGGGGGGGGCCCAATAAGAACTTTTGCATCGGGGCCCATGAGCCTTTAGCTACGCCCCTGGGGTGGGAGGTAAAGCAGCGGTGAAAAGCAAACTAGTAGGGTCTCTTTGGAGGGGCAGGGCAGAGAGCTGGTGGGTATCAGGGGGCAAGGTGGAGAGACTAAGTGCCAGGGCTCAGTGGAGGAAAGAAGAAGGGATTTCTGGGAGAACAGAAAGTGGCCAGTGTGGCGACACTGGGCATGAGGGCGCCCATGCCGCCCGTCGGAACGGGCCACCCTATGGCTGGTGGCGTACTATAGCAGAGCATAAATGGACACAGACGACAGGGGCTTCTTTTGAAATGGAATCCCCGGTCACAGCGTCGGCAACGCTGTGGACGGGGATTCTGCTTCAGGAGTTGCCCCTGATGTCACTGTCCATATATGGACAGGGACATCAAACGGAGCACTCCAGGAGCGGTATCCCCAGTCACAGGGGGATTCTGCTCCTTCAGTGAGCTACAGTGGCACTATCTACAGGAAGAGGGATGCTATCTACAAGTGGGCTGTGTGGCACTACCTGCAAGGGGGCTGTGTGGCACTGCCTGCAAGGGGGCTGTGTGGCACTACCTACCATGGGGCTGTGTGGCACTACCTACAAGGGGGCTGTGTGGCACTACCTACAAAGGGGCTGTGTGGGACTACCTACAAGAGGGCTGTGTGGCACTACCTACAGGGGGCTGTGTGGCACTACTTACAAGGGGTCTGTGTAGTACTACCTACAAGGGGTCTGTGTGGCATTACCTACAGGGGGAATCTGTGTGTGACGGGCTGATGGTCATTTTACTGTGAGTGGGGGGCTGATTGTCGTTTTACTGTGAGGGGGGGGGGGCTGATGGTTATTTCACTGTTAGTGGGGGGCTGATGGTCATTTTACTGTCAGTGGGGGCTGATGGTCATTTTACTGTGGGTGGGGGGCTGATGGTCATTTTACTGTGAGTGGGGGGGCTGATGGTTATTTTACCGTGAGTGGGGGACTGATGGTCATTTTACTGTGGGTGGGGGGCTGATTGTCATTACTGTGAGTGGGGGGCTGATGGTTGGTTTCCACCTCTGAGCTCCAATTGATATTAATAGGAGGCAGAAAATACCTGCAGCGCCCGTTTAGAGCTTTCTTGCCTGCGTCTTTTGCATTCGCTTCAACGGCTTAAAAAAACACAAAAAAAAAAAAAAAAAAGGTCAAACAACTCTGTCAGTTTTGAGGCTGATTTTTTTTGCCTTACAAAAAACGCTGTGTGAACATTCCCTACGAGTGTAGTGCTTGTTTTTAGCCATTTTCAGTCTTTCTCTAAACAGTTTTTGGTAGGGGTGCACTGAGGAAATTTTATTTTTCCAGTGGTGCCTCGAGTCCGAAAATGTTGGGAAACTCTGTACTCGGCTACAGGATCACGCCGGCCTACGCAAGGATCCCGTCATGGAGCAGCTCAGTTCCTCGTGGGAACGGGGCCTAGGTGAGTACACTTTTTTTTGGTTTGGGAGCACGGTCTACAAGGGGGAGGTGGGGGCCTGTATGGCACGATCTACAAGGGGGAGGTGGTGGGATGTATGGCACTGTCTACAAGGGGGAGGTGGTGGGATATGGCACTATCTAACGGAAGGCTGTATGGCACTATCTACAGGGGGGCTGTGTGTGGCAGGAAGGGGAGGCCACTAAGTGGACATTATACTGTGTAGGGGCATTACAGGGGGCAATATACTGTGTGTGTCACTTAGGGGGCATAATACTGTGTGGGCACAATTAGAGGACAAAATACTGTGTCCTTGAAGGGGTTATAATATATTATTATTATACTGTATGGGCGGAACTAAAGGGGCATTATACTGTGGGAGGCATTATACTTTTTTTGTGATGAGGGTGGGGCACCGAAAGATCATTTCGCAAGAGGCGCCATCTATCCTAAGACCGGCCCTGTCACTACCCACCACAGGTTTGAAGGCTATATAAACCTTTGAATGTGGTTTTTGTTGTTTTACCAGTATTTTTTGTGCTACTTTGTAAATACTTTTTATTAAACATTATTTTTACTTTATGAGATACAGCTGCTTTGTATCCTGTATACGGAGCAGCTGTATCATGCACTGAAACCTTTATCTGTCAGGTCAGCGGGACTGATGGGTTCAGTGTCAGCGGGTCCTGCGTGTCCCTGTTTATAATTTAGATTTGATCGATAGCAGGTGGATCCTGACCCACCGACATTGAACCCATCAGTCCGCCAGACCTGACGGATATAGGTCTCAGTGCACGATACAGCTGCTCTGTATACAAGATACAAAGCAGCTGTATCTCCAAAACTAACAATTATTTTTAATAAAAAGTATTTACAAAGTTTCATAACACAATAATAAACTTTTTTATATATAAAAAAAGGAGTACATAGCCTTTAAGATATCTCCCCCTCCCTTCAGATATCCTCTTTTCCCCCAGTTATCTTCCCCCTAGTATAATGTCTCCTTTAGTGTCATCCAGCCTCCATTATTATCTCCTACCCACTACACCATCATCTCCCTGTCCCCATGGTCATCTAACCCACCCCCATAGAAAGCAAGTGTCTTACCCAGGTCTGTATGACATCCTCCGGACACTGAAGCACCGCATTGTATCACTAGCAGCAGCTCTACCACGGCTCTTATCTCCTGTGCTGCATACCGGACAATAAACCTGTTTTCTCCCTCTGCTTACACAGCCCGGGAGATAAGAGGTAAGAACTGCTGCTGGTGATACAAGACCATAAAGCAGAGCTCAGAGTGTATAGTGCCCACATGGGTAACATTGCTTTTTATTGGGGGGATGTGATGTGAGGAGGCTCCGGGCAGCAGCAGCCTGACAGACATTGCATATTGACACAGATATCACATACTCACGGTGTCAGAGGTGGTCTTCTTCTTCTGCTGCTGCTGTTGCTGCTGCTGCTTGACACCTCCACTTCATTCAAACCTCCCGCTTCCTTCATGACGTCTCCCTCTTCATCACCTGAACACACGCTGTCACGCCTCTGTGGAGGAGGAGGGGTGGGCACTATATGAACAGCGGGCCCTTATGATTTTACTTTGATGCAAAGAACGGGCCCCAGCTCTGTGATGGGACCTGTTCCTTTCACCAAAGTGAAATCATAAGGGCCCGTGAGCAAATTAATTCCAGCAGTGGAGCATGGGCCCCCGTTTTTTCACATTTATGACCGGGTCCCCGACGGCAGTACCGCCAGTACTGCCCTGATGGCGGCCATGCTTATATATAGAACAAACCAATAACTGAACGACCTCCTTAGTAATGTCCGCTGGTTGATTGACAGCATCCATTACTAAGGCGGGGCTTAGTGTTATCCGGTGCAGAGGCCAACACTAACCTCCCCATTATTACCCACCGCCACCAGGGGTGCCGGGAAGAGCCGGGTGCGATCCAGTACCAGACCATCTGTAGTGATGGTCGGGCAATGGGGTGGCCGCATTCTGGTATTATTAGGCTGGGAAAGACCAAACACAGTAGGCCTTTCCCACCCTGGCAATGTTAGGCTGCGGCTGGTTATGAAAAATGGGGGGGACCCCACGTCATTTAAAAAAATATATATATATATATTTGGAAAGAACAATGTGGGATTCCCCATTTTTCACAACCAGCCAGAAACAACACAGCATGCAGCCTAGCATTACCATGATCGGAAGGCCCACTATTTCTGGCCTTTCCCAGCCTAATAATATTAGCCTGCGGCCGTCCCAATACCTAACCATCACTACAGATGGTGCCCGGTACCCCCGGTGGCGGTGGGTACCGGGATAATAATGGGGGTTAGTGTTAGGGTTTTAATGGCTAACATTAAGACCCGCCTTAGTAATGGACGAGGTCAAACAGCCAGCGGCTATTACTAAAGAGGTAGTTTTAAAAAATTCAAGGACATAGAAAAAATATTTTATTGAAATAAAAAAAAACACACAACCCTCGTTAACCATTTTATTTAGAGTAAAAAAAACGCCGTCATCGAAGTAGTCCTCGAATCCGAAGTAGTCCAACAACCAAACCTGTAAAAAAACCACAAACACACACAAAAAAAATTGTAATACATAAAAAAACAAAACATTTATTATCTTACCTTTCCTGGGTCCAGTGCTGTAGCTGCAATGCCAGTGAGCTGGGACCTATATCTAAGCCCATCATATGTGATAAAGTCTGCTGAGCCACTGTATCTAATCCTATCCATAGCTATAGGGTCGTAGTGCTATAGATATGCTGTCTCCTATATATATATATATATATATATATATATATATATATATATACACACGCACGCATACACTTTTTTTTTTTTTGGGGGGACACATATGTATTGGTCCCCTGACATTTTAAGACCTTACTGACGACCCGGCTGCCAGTGCTCCATTGTTGGGTCACTTAGGAGACCCAGCGATGCAGCTGAAATCTGTGGGCCGTCGGCCATGAGAAGTTTGATGGGGGGCCCAAGAAGAACTTTTGCATCAGGGGCCCATGAGACTTCAGCTACGCCCCTGATGCAAAAGTTTGGACAACTTTTTTCATCCCATGTGTTTTTTTTTTTCTACAGTGTAGATTAATATGAAAAGACATGAAAACTATGAAGGAACACATATGGAATTAGGTGGTAAACAGAAAAGTTGAACCCTTTCATGACCAAGGGTCATTGATGTCCCTGTGTCCAGGTCAAATTTTAAATTTTTGATATGCACTTCTTTAAATGATAATATAGACAAATCACTAAAGATTAAAAAAACAAAAACATTTGTAATTTTTTATCTATCTATCTATCTATCTATCTATCTATCTATCTATCTATCTATCTATCTATCTATCTATCTATCTATCTATCTATCTATCTATCTATCTATCTATCTATCTATCTATCTATCTATCTATCTATCTATCTATCTATCTACATACACTGTAGAACTCTGTAACAATTAGACCTCTCCTTTCTCCGTCACCCTGGATCGATGTGAGGGGAGAGTGATGAGGGCTTTATACACACGACCGTGAAAAAATGGCAGTCAACAACGAACCAGTTTTTCATAGCTGTTTTGCATCAATGTGTCTCAAAATTTCAATCCATTTCCCGACTGTCTGACCGTTTTTAACCGGTATTTGCCATTTGTTTGTCATGGACGTTAAAAAAATGGATGAATTTTATTTGTTAGGGTTGTTTTTTTGTCCCAATCCCCTGAAAACACCACAGTGCACATGTAGATAATGATGGAATACCACTGTAGATAGTGCCATATTGCCCACATAGGTGTGCCAGTGCCTGCATGGATGGTGCCCACTGTAAATAAGGCCACAGTGCCCACATAGTGCCACAGTTCTCCCTGTAGATAATGCCCACATAGTGCCACACAGTGCCCATGTGGATAGCGCCACAGTGTCCCCTGTAGATAGTGTCAATATAATACCACAGTACCCATGTAGATCGTGCCACAACCCCTGTAAATAGCGCCACCCCCTGTAGATAGCAACATCCCCCTGTATTTAGCAATATCCCCGCTGCAGATATCACCACCCCCCCCTGTAAATTGCACCCCCTTCCTTTAAATAGCACCACTGTAGCTCCCTGTAGGAGCTGAATCCATCTGGCCGAAAATTCTGGTGGCACGAAGGGTCTGTGGACCCACTGGGCCGTACCGCCTTGGCGGTAGGGCAGCTGGCCAACAGAGCACAGGTCACAGTCTATGGTATATAGGGTACCTGTGGCAGCACGGACAGTAGCTTGGCAGGAACTAGGCAGCGGGTGGACGTCAGGCGTGGAGAAGCAGGCAAGCGTGGTATCCAGCACAGCACGACTATAGCAAGCACGGCACTAGATCGAGATACAGGTACAGGAACGGGAACAGGAACACTGCGAGCAGAAAACACTAGGGGGCCATTTGCATAGACAGACTTAGGCCTCATGCACACGACCGTGCTCGTAATTACGACTCGTAATTACGAGCACGGCCGGGCACGGCCGGCCACGGGCAGCCGGCCGTTTTTCCGAGCCGTGCTCCCATTATAAAGTATAGTAGCACGGGCCGTAAAATAAAAAATAGAACATGTTCTATCTTTTTAAGGGCACGTTCCCGTGAGAAAACGGGAAGGTACCCGTGGCCAACAGAAGTCTATGGGCCCGTTATTTCCGGTCGTAATTACGACCCGTAATAACGGGTGTTTTTACGGTCGTGTGCATGAGGCTTAAGGGATACACAACAATGCTCAGGCATAGAACTAGAGGGCTGGACCCCTCTTATAGTCCAGGGTACTCACGGGTCAAAGTTCGTCCATCCGGTTCGGTGCGTGCGCTGCCCCTTTAAGAGCGTGCACGAGCGTGCGCGCGCACCCTACGGGATCTGTCAGAGGTGAGTGGACGCGAGCGCTGGCGTCTCCTGAGGAGAAGGCTGGGGCCAGCGCTTGCCGACTCGTGGCTGCGGCTGTCAGGGGAAGGTTGGAGCTGACAGTCCGCAGCCACGGACATTACACCGCTCCTACAGGAAGCCCCTGATGTCTCTGTCCATATATGGACAGTGACGTCAGGGGTTAACTCTAAAAGCGGAATCCCCTGCTAGAGCGGGGATTCCACTTCAGGAGTAGCCCCTGACGTCACTGTCCATATATGGCTAGTGACACCAGGGGCTTCTCCAGTAGCGGAATCCCCGACACAAAGCAATCTGACACTGGGGATTCTGCTCCTAAAGGGAGCCGCTGACGTCATTGTCCATATATGGATAGTGACACCAGGGGATTCTCCAGTAGCGGAATCCCCGGCACAAAGCAATCTGACACTGGGGATCTACAGAAAGTTTTGCGCTGCCTATGGAGGGTTGTGGGTGGTACTATCTACAGTGGGGGGTGTATTCCGGGGCTCTCAAAGCCCCGGCCGACATGAGAGGGCAGTGCTGCTCACACTGAAGTAGCACTGCACTCATTAAACCCAATCCAGGCTGTCAACGTTTATACACATGCTAAGTGCACGGGGCATCTGCAGTTAGAATGTATATAGCCATATGGCAGTCGTGAAGGGGTTAAACAAACCAGAATTTGTTTTTTATTTTAGATTATTCAAAGTAGCCCCCTTTTGCTTTGATGACAACTTTGCACACTCTTGGCGTTCTCTCAATCAGGTTCGTGAGGTAGTCACCTGGAATGGTTTTCAATTAACAGGTATACCTTGTCAAGAGTTAATTTGTTAAATTTCTTGCCTTCATAATGTGTTTGAGCCCATCAGTTGTGTTCTGCAGAGGTAGGATTGGTACACACTTCCATACAGTGTTTAGCACTATTCAACTACTGTTCTAATCCACATTATGGCAAGAACCACTCAACTAAGTAAAGAGAAACGACAGTCCATCATTACTTTAAAAGATGAAGGTCAGTCAGTTTGAAAAATGTCAAGAACTTTGAAGGTACCCTCAAGAGCAGTCATAAAAATCATCAAACGCTATGATAAAACTTGCTCTTATGAGGCCCGCACAAGGAAAGGAAGACCAAGAGTTACCTCTGCTGCAGAGGATAAGTTCATTAGAGTTACCAGCCTTCAGAAATCGCAAATTAGCAGCACCTCAGATTAGAGACAACATAAATGCTTCACAAAGATCAAGTACCAGACACATTTCAACATCCACTGTTCAGAGGAGACTGCGAAAATCAGGTCTTTATGGTCAAATTGCTGCAAAGAAACCACTACTGAAGAATACAAAGAAGAAGAGAATTGCTTGGGCCAAGAAACACAATGAATGAATATTAAACCAGTGGAAATCTGTATTTTGGTCTGATGAGGCAAAATATGAGATTTTTGGTTCCAGCTGTCATGTCTGTGTGAGATGCAGAAAAGGTGAGCGGATGGTTTTTACATGTGTTTTTCCCTCCGTGAAGCATGGAGGAGATGATGTGGGGGTGCTTTGCTGCTGACACTGTTGCTGATTTGTTAAAAATTCAAGGAACACTTAACCAGCATGGCTACCACAGCATTCTGCAATGACATGCCAGCCCATCTGGTTTGCGCTTATTGGGACGATCATTTGTTTTTCAACAGTACAATGACACCAAACACACCTCTGGGCTATGTAAGGGCTATTTGACCAAGAAGGAAGATGGTGGAGTGCTGTGTCAGATGACATGGCCTCCACAATCACCCGACCTAAACCCAATTGTGTTGGTTTGGGATGCGTTGGACCGCCAAGTGAAGGAAAAGCAGCCAAGTGCTCAGCACCTATGGGAACTCCTTCAAGACTGTTGGCAAAGCATTCCAGGTGACTACTTCATGAAGCTAATTGAGGGAATGCCAAGAGTGTGCAAAACAGTTATCAAAACAAAAAGGGGGCTACTTTGAAGAATCTAAAATATAAAACATTCTGGTTTGTTTGACACTTTTTTTTACTACTTAATTCCATATGTGTTTCTTTATAGTTATGTATTTAATATGATTCTACAATGTAGAAAAATGTAAAAAAAACATGGAAGGTGTGACTGGTACTGTGCATTCCTTAATATTAATCCTATTAAATACTTTCTCTTCTTACTCCACTCCTCGGTGCTCTTTAAATACCACCAAATATTTGTTTTTTTATTACTAACTAACTCAAAAAGAATACCAAACCTTTGGCCCTTACCACTTTGAACACAGGTGCTGAACCATACCCAATGCACCTGGTTGTATTTCTACTCTTTATTCAAATCTACTCATCATTTTTCCAGCGCCCTCTAACCAATACCACCCACTGGGAAGATATTCGTTTTACCCTTTCAGACACAGTGGAATCAAATATGGTAAAAAATCAGCTTAAAACTCCATTAACACATCATTTAAAGTACTACTAAGTATCGAGTTTGAACATGTATAGTTGATGCAGCCCTTGGCTACCCTCCCAAATGTTATTGAGGAAGCCCTTAAAGAGGTGACATTTTCCACACCTGGTGGAGCTGCCCCAAGGTCAGCCGTTTATGGACTAGAATTTATCACCTTATTTACACAAATGCAAAACACAATTTAATTAAGAATCCTTGAAATGCACTAACTGGTAAAGAACTAGAGGGAGTCCCTCTTGCGAATAAAAAGCTCATGTCCTTTTTCTTTCTAGCGACAAAGCACATAAATACCTGTCCCTGAAAACAACCTACTGTTGACTTCTCAGAAATGAAAAGGAAAATAAATATATATATGAATGGAAATCTAAATGACCTGAACAAGGGCAACCCTTAAAGAATTTAAGAAAATGGGACCCTTGAACACAATTTGCTTTCTCCCTCGGCAAATTCCCTTATACAATTAACCTAAACATGGACCAGCTCCCCTTTACTCAAACATATGGCAACACAAACTGTTTTCTGTCTCCTCCAGGGACCACCTACCTCCCCACTTTACTCGCTTCGCTATTCCCTTACCAGATATTACCATGTCACTTTTTAGCTCATAGAATGTGACAAATTTAATATACGCCACTTGACTGTATTTTGAGACCATGTTTATTTCTTCTTTACTATATTGAAAATTCAATAAAAATAATGTTTTCCAACAGTATGCAGTAAGCTTTTAACCCCTTCCAGCCCTGCCTGTGCAATCACCCGCAGGGAGCAGCTGTAATCAACAACCGCCACCCCACAGCAAAGGCCGGAATCAGAAAAAACTCCATACCCGGCTGTTTAACCCTTTGTTAAGCCACAATCAATACAAAGTGGGGGACTGCCTTGCCCCCTGATCATCTGCCCCGACAATAGCGATCGCTGGGGTAGACTATTTTAAGGGATAGTCCTGGGTCCAATAAAGGCTTCCAGGGCTGCCCTGTGGTAATCCCTATTAGGGCAAACCGCTGCCTATGTATTTTATATGCAAAGGCAGTAACAAATTGGAATAAATATGTATTTTGAAAGGCATTATAAGGAAAACATTTAATTTTAAGTAAATGTCCGTTTGTTGGACAAAAAAAAAATGATATCATGTTTAATAAAATATATATATATATACATCCCAAACCTTTTCTATATTCAATGGTACCCGCCAGGGCTGCCCGCTCTCTCCCCTCCTTTTTGTGCTTTGCGTAGAGCCACTGGCTTCATATATCAGGAAAAATCCAGATATACAGGGTATCATGGTAAGAGACAGGGAATTTAAGATATCCCTCTTCGCGGATGATGTTCTCCTGACTCTACGCAATCCACAAATATCCCTGCCTAATCTGCACTTGGTTCTGAAGGAATATAGTCGATACTCAGGTTATAAAATTAACAACTCTAAAACAGAAGCCTTGCCGATCAATCTAGCCCCAGCGCTCATAACAACCCTGCAATCTTCCTTTAAATATACTTGGAAGACAGATACAATAAAATACTTGGGCACTCGGATCTCTAGCTCATATACCTCACTGTACAAACATAATTATGTCCCCTTCTTTGAGGATATAAGCAAACTCATAGCTAGATGGTCTGTCCTACCCCTGTCGTTTTTTGGCAGGATATCGGCGGTTAAAATGAATATCCTACCAAAATACTTATACCTTCTGGAAACCCTCCCGGTCCCTATACCACGAAAAGACATCTGCAGATTTCAAACAGCACTACTGAAATACATTTGGGCGGGTAAAAGACATAGAATCCCAGTATCAGTCATGCTTACATCGGTGGGGGCGGGTGGATTAGCGGTTCCAGACGTTTACCGGTACTATTTAGCGGTACATTTGAGAAGGATACCATGTTGGACCTCTCTAAGGGCATATAATAAATGGACTGAGATTGAGAAACTGTGGATAGCACCTACACACCCAAATGCATTATTATGGTCGGGGACGACGGACACTTTAGCGACCCCCCTCCTACACACAATGACATTCACTAGGAATATCTGGAGGTTATCGAAGGCGAAATATGCATTATCTTCCTTAAAGTCCCTAATGACACCTTTCCTATATAATCCCTCCCTACCAGAGAGCCTCACTACAAAGATGTCACAACCATGGTCGAGAGCAGGATTATTTTACTTTGCTGATATAGTAGACCCTTGTCAACGCACAATTCTACCGTTTTCAACGTTGCAAGCTAAATACAATTTGCCCAACAACTCATACTACAGTTACATTCAAATCACACACTTTGCTAGCTCTATACGAACAGAACAGGGTTTCTCTAAGCCCACAGCCTTTGAAAGGCTCTGCAAAACAACTGTTTCAACTAGAGGGTTAATATCGGAGATGTATGCTATTCTGGCAGACTCCCCCCTTCAAGAGCCAGCCAGACATAGATACATGGCCAGGTGGGAGGCATATTTGGGTAGGGAGTTACCCAGGTCGCTGTGGCAAATCATCTGGTCCCAGGCAGCGAAGTCATCTTTATGTGCGGCTTATAAGGAGAACCAGTATAAAATTTTAATGCATTGGTATCACACCCCGGAATTCCTCCATCGCATTTACCCGTTGGTATCGGATAGGTGCTGGAGATGCCACGGCGACGTGGGGACACTTCCTCATATTTTTTGGGACTGCAAACTAGTGCGACCCTTTTGGGGGGAAGTAGAAAATCTCATTCAAGAAGTATTTGGGAATAGACCTGCGAACCAAGCATTGACTTATCTTTTAAATGTGCCTCCGAAGGGTTGGGGGAAGGTTCAGTCCCGGTTACTTCTACATATACTGACAGCAGCGAAATGTCTTATTGCGGCCAATTGGAAACGTAAAACGCCTCCTACGCTAGAAGCCCTTTACAACAGAATAAAGGAGGTCAAGAGATTGGAATCATTGACGGCCTCACTGAATAATTGCGTAGACCGCTTTACAAGTGTGTGGAGGTTTTGGGACATGTACGATTCCTCTAGACCTCCATGAGAGAGAAAGACCACTGTTCTTAAAGTACATCCAGGTTTAATATAGAGATTAAGATATCTCCTAAAGCTACAACTCCTACCTTATCCCTTCCCTATCCTAATGTGTCTGTCGATTGTCGTGTTAATATTGTTGGAATTAATCTTTATTTTGTGTAGGCGAGAGATACAACTGTGAATTGAGGAACGAGTTAAAACTTCATATCCTTTATTTCATACTCAGAACAGACAATAACCTCTTTAATGTTTCTCGGATATATAAGCGGACAGAGGGCAATTTGCATATGGAATCCATATGCTACACTGGGGTAATAAGATGTTGACGTCTGTAAAAATGACCAATATACTATGCAAAATGTTGTCGCCTTTATCCGAATAAGATGTATCTACTTGTCTGAATTTACTACGGTTTTGTATATTTATGTTATGATAAATGAAAATAAAAAACATACAATTATAAAAAAAAAAAAATATATATATATAAAAAAAAACAAAATACATAAATTATATATTTTCCTTAACCGTTACAAGCCATGCAATATATTGTAAACATAATTTAAGTAGTTTGGAGAACGAGTAGTTTGGAGAAAAAGAAAGCACAACAACAACAATGGCGGAAAGGGAGTTTTTTCTCAGAATGAAGTGAGGCATGAACGGAAAAATGAGTTGCGATCTTAAAGCCAAAATGATCCGTGCCCTGAAGGGGTTAAACTCACCAAATGCTGCCTGCAGAAAGCTAAAATTTTATGGTTTAACTCTATAGGGAAGATTTACTAAGACTGTCATTTAATACATCAGTTTCAGCTGTCTGCTCCATTGGAGTAAATGTGACAGATGGGGCCCTTTTGCGACTTTTCCTTGCCAGAAAACTGGCGTATAAAGGTTGATAAATTCCCCCCTATGTTAATGCAGAGTACTTAAAGCTTTATATCAGAAAAATAGAGTTCTGACCCCTACAAAGATATATTAAGGGAGGACATTTACTTTAGGTCTTTTTTTCAAGTTTGTCTTTAATTATTTTAATTATAGAAATAAGTATTAAAGCGTAGCTAACTTTTCAGGTGACTTTTCAGAATAAGCTGTCATATGTGTGTACATGAGGAATAACACCATTTATGGCAATTATATGACTTGTATTCTGCATTTTTTTAGCACTTTTCCCCTATGCAGGCTTCATCCCTCAATTCTCAGTTTTCTCTGAGCTAGTGCTCGGAGCCTAACGCATAGAAGAGAATAATTATGCTCAGCTATCTCTATCCAATATAGAAGGAGCAGCAGCATGGAGGAAATGATACAGCAGCAATGAGCAGTGTAGCTTAAAATCCAGCACTGGGGTGACATATAAATCTTACCAGCAGATCTGTGTGTTTCTGACTCTGCTCCTGCTTCCTACCCTGTTCACCTCTCCCTTGTGTGCAGAGTGTCTGGTGCTGACTTACTCTCTCTCGGCACCCTCCTCCTGCTCTCCCCTTCCCTCTACTTAGACTTGGATTGGCAGGAAATGAATAGACACAGCCCTACCTTTTGCAGTCCGTCTATAACTACAGACAGACTTTTCTTGACAACAGGGGGTGGACTGCAGATTACCGGAATGGAAACACCTAGTGTCAGTAACTTAACACAGAATTTGAATGGATAAAACAACTAAATTTTAACAAAAAGTAAATTACAAAATTCTATATCAGGTATACTATTAGATTAGTGTAAGTTGTTTGAAACTTAGTGTCCATTTAAGTACAAAGAAAACTTTCAGTTTAACCTAAAATTAAGCAAATTGTTTGTGAATAGGAGCAGTGATCTTTATGATTTAATATAATAACAAGCAAAATAATCCTGCAAGGATGTAAATTTCAGTCATTTTGTAAATTAGTGTTAAACCATATGACATGATAGAAAACAATGAATTTTTATTCATCTTAGTGCTCATTAGAATGCTAATATTTGAGAGCAGACTTTTTGGGGTTTATTAACATGTTTATGTGTGATGATTTACGTACAGAGATGTTTGGATTTTTGTAGTCTGCCCCAATAATGTAGTATCTCCGCAGAACTCACTTCATGGGATGTAACAATATTGTGGTAACCACAGTCTGAATACATAACTCTCCAGTTATTGAAATCAGAGTTTTTAGGTGGGGCCACTGGTTGAACTCCCAATTTATCAAGGCACAAACCAATAAACACATCTTCCAGATGTATCCATCTAACGCTTGCAGAGATTTTGACTATCTTGTGAGACAGGTCTCCTGACAACACATATCCAGTCCCAGAACAAAATGGGGGATATTTTGCTTCGGGATATTCATCTGGTGAGACATACCACTTACTGTCTAGGTTGCGAATAGGTGAACCATTTAACATTAAATATCCTGTGAAATAATTTGTTTTTGGTAGTTGATCTGGTTTCAGAAGCTTGTTGACCAAATATTCAGTATTAACAAACATGTCGCTGTCTGTCTTCATTACATACAAAGCCTGGGGACAGTATGTGGTTATCCAATTCAAACCCATCAGTACCTTAATGGTAAGGTTTGTGTATGTGTCCAAGTAATCCTGTTGGATAATGTCATGAAATTCTTGACTCTCTCTTAAAAGTGCCTGTTCAGCATTATTATTCAGCTTGGTGTCTTTACCTAGGAAAAATAACCTAAGTATCTTGATTCCTGGCAAAAGATCCTCTTTTCCCCACGTTTTCCTTATAGCTTGACGTGCTTCTTGCTGCCATTTTTCTACAGTTACAAGCAGAACAAGAAATGGAACATGATCTTTGCATTTGTCAGGTTCATTGATGATATACTGATAATCATGTTTTGTTTTATTCATACCTTCAGATATTACAGTCATAGTTATTGTAGTAAACGAAGAATTTCTCAATCCATTTTGTGATTTTTCCACGTAGAGGTCATTCACTTTTATTGTATTATTTTCCTGAAATTTCCATGACAAATTAGGAACTTTACTTGGTAAATCACTAATTGGACTTACTAAACTCAATGGAAACCAGATAGAATTGCTTAAAATCAGCAAAGCCAGAGTCAGAAGAACCAAAACAAAGAACAATAGCAGTGTAACAGACAACTTGGAGCAGTTTGATTTTTGAAACGGAGGCATGTTGAAATATTTTAGAACACAGATCCTTCACATCTGCTCTCTTGAAAACAGCATCTGAAAAACATGAATGAAATACCATAGAGATATTTTATGGAAAAGACTCATCGATGTAGTGTTTTCCTCTAGTTAATGTTGAATGTCTGAATTAGATATTGTGAAAGGTTAGCATTGGTTAGCATTGGCTACAATTTAAGGCACATAAGTACCAGGTGTGGCACTGATCTCTACAGTATATGTACACCAGTTTGTTGCTAGCTATCAAAATATAAACATATCTCCTAAAATAGTATGACTTCTCTCTAGGGGAATCTGTCATGATGGCAGACCCTTTTAAATAGATTTGTTAGATGCTAATTAGGGGTGCACGATGCATCGAAACTTTGATACTGTTTCGATACTGTGCATCCCCAAACGGTTCAATACCCCATGAGCCCTGTCACGAAGTGGGTTAGTGGACCCACTAGGCCGTACCGCCGTAGCGGGGAGGCAGCTGGCCAAACAACAGGACACCCCAGAAATATAATGTCCCACACAAGAGTACCTGTATAGTCCAACCGGTGGCCTCAGCTCTGGCACAGATGGAGATCGTTGCAGCAGACAGAGCCAAACGTGGCGGATGACACAGGAGCCGCAAGTTGCGCCAGACGTGGCAGATTCCTCCGGACATGGCAGGTGACACAGGACGTGGCAGGTGACACAGGACGTGGCAGATGACACAGGACGTGGCAGATTCCTCTGGACGTGGCAGATGACAGAGGACATGGAAGATTCCTCTGGACGTGGCAGATGACACAAGTTGTGGCAGATTCCACAGGACGTGGCAGATGACACAGGACGTGGCAGATGACACAGGACGTGGCAGATGACAAAGGACGTGGCAGATTCCTCTGGACGTGGCAGATGACACAGGACGTAGCAGATTCCTCTGGACGTGGCAGATGACACAGGACATGGCATGACTTGATACTAAGGCAAAGCACGGGAAACAGGAATGGGGAAAAAGGCACGGGTAACAACAGGAACGGGAAACACTAAGGGACCATTTGCAAGACAGACTGAGAAAACTAACAACGCTCAGGCAAGGATTAGAAGGCCAGGGACCTTCTTCCTTCTTATAGACAAGGAAATCGTGGCAGTTGATGATGATGACGATTTCCTATTTGCGCGTGCTGGCCCTTTAAGGCCGGGCGCGAGCGTGCGCGCGCACCCTACGGGACAGAGCCGAATGGAGCGGAAGTGAGCGCTGGCGTCTCCTAGGAGTGAGACGGGGACCAGCGCTCACGGATCCATGGCTGCAGGCGTCGGGAGATGAGTGAACCCGATGGCCCGCGGCCATGGACGCTACAGTATCCCCCCTCTTACGCCCCCTCTTCTTGGGGCCAGAGCGAGAGAGGAATTTTTTAATAAGAGCAGGAGCGCTGAGGTTCTCTTCTGGCTCCCAGGACCTCTCCTCAGGACCAAACCCTCTCCAGTCCACCAAATAGAAAGTCCTTCCTCCTACCCTTTTGCAGTCCAGATCTCTTTTACCTCGAATACATCAGAAGGACCGCTGAGGGCAACTGTGGAACTAGAAGTCTTGCTGTAGCGGTTCAGGACCACTGGTTTCAGGAGGGACACATGGAAGGAGTTAGGGATTCTGAGGGTAGGAGGCAGCCGCAGCTTATAGGAGACAGGGTTGATCTGTTGCAGGATCTCGAAAGGCCCAAGGAACCTGGGAGCAAACTTGTATGAAGGCACCCTCAAGCGAATGTTCCGAGAGGACAGCCAAACTTTAGTCCCTGGAAGATACTGAGGCGGCTCTCTTCTCCTAGTATCTGCCTTTCGCTTCATGCGATCTACCGCCGGCAAAATAGAGGACCGGGTCTGTTGCCAGATTTGCAGGAAGTCCCCATATGCAGAGTCAGCAGCGGGTACCTGAGATGAAGTTGATACAGGAAGAGGGACTCTGGGATGTTGACTGTACACGATGTGAAATGGAGTGGAAGTGGTGGACTCACTCGTGTGGTTGTTGTAAGAAAACTCGGCCCATGGAAGAAGCTGTACCCAGTTATCGTGCTGAGAAGAGATGAAGTGGCGGAGATAATTCTCCATGATCTGGTTGATCCTCTCAACTTGCCTATTGGACTGGGGGTGATAGGCTGAGGAAAAGTCCAAACTCACATCCAGGAGTTTACAGAGAGCTCTCCAGAACTTAGAGGTAAACTGAACACCCCGATCCGACACGATGTGTAGAGGCAAGCCATGCAAGCGAAATATGTGTAGAATGAAGAGACTCGCCAGACGAGGAGCAGAAGGTAGGCCGGTCAGTGGGATAAAATTAGCCATCTTAGAGAACCGGTCCACCACCACCTAGACAGTGTTACATCCTGCTGAGGGAGGAAGGTCTGTGACGAAGTCCATCGCAATGTGCTGCCAGGGGGCACTGGGTACAGGCAGAGGTTGAAGCAGGCCGGCAGGCTTGGAGTGAGTCACTTTGTTAGAGGCACACACAGAGCAAGCAGAGACAAAGTCCAGAACATCTTTAGGTAGCGTGGGCCACCAGAAGTGACGAGCAATCAGGTCTCGTGTTTTACGGACACCAGCGTGCCCAGCAAGTTTAGAACTATGTCGCCAGCGGAGAATTCTTCTCCTGTCTGCCAACCAAAAAAAGTCCTCCCAGGAGGGATGTCTCTAACCTGCAGAGGATTAGCATTGACAATGCAGGACGGGTCTATGATGGTCTGAAGGGACTCCACCGTGTCTTCCGTCTCAAACGATCTGGACAGGGCATCGGCCCTCACATTCTTGTCCGCGGGACGGTAGTGGAGCACAAACAGAAAACGGGTGAAGAACAGCGACCACCTGGCTTGACGAGGATTCAGTCTTTGAGCGGACTGAAGGTAAGTAAGATTCTTGTGGTCGGTGAAGATCAGGATGGGGTGAGCAGCACCCTCCAGAAGATGTCTCCACTCCTCCAGAGCCAATTTGATGGCCAGCAGCTCCCGATCTCCAATGGAGTAATTGCGCTCAGCAGAAGAAAACAGTCTAGAGTACTAGCCACATACTACTGCCTTTCCTTTGGAGCTCCTCTGGAACAGAAGTGCCCCTGCACCAACAGAGGAGGCGTCCACTTCTAGTGAGAACTGCCGAGACACGTCAGGGTGATGGAGGATTGAAGCTGAAGTGAAGGCTCTCTTGAGGCTAATAAATGCGGACTCTGCCTCCGGAGTCCACACTTTGGCGTTCACGCCCTTCTTGGTAAGGGTCGAGATGGGAGATGTCAGAGAAGAGAAGTTAGGAATAAACTGCGGGTAGAAATTGGCGAATCCCAGGAACCGCTGTATGGCCCTTAAGCCTTGGGGACGTGGCCATTCCAGGACAGCCTTCACTTTCTCAGGATCCATCTTGAGGCCTTGATCCGAGATGATGTAGCCCAGGAAGGGCAGAGAACTCTTCTCAAAGACGCACTTCTCCAACTTGGCGTATAAATGATTCTCCCTCAATCGTAGTAGAACCTGACGGACATGCCTCCGATGAGTCGTCGGATCTGGGGAGAAAATCAAAATATCATCGAGATAAACAACAACACAGACATAGAGTAGATCTCGGAAGATATCGTTAACGAACTCCTGAAACACTGCGGGAGCGTTACACAGTCCGAAGGGCATCACCAGGTATTCGTAGTGCCCGTCCCGGGTGTTAAATGCCGTCTTCCATTCATCACCCCGGCGAATCCGGACTAGATTGTAAGCCCCACGCAGGTCCAGCTTAGAAAAAATTTTGGCCCCTCGTATGTGATCAAACAGCTCAGAGATGAGTGGCAACGGGTATTTGTTCTTGACTGTGATCAGGTTGAGGCCCCGGTAGTCAATGCAGGGACGAAGAGATCCATCCTTCTTTTTAACGAAGAAGAATCCAGCCCTGGCCGGGGAGGAAGATTTTCGTATAAAACCCCTCTCCAGATTCTCCTTGATATAGGCCGACATGGATAGAGACTCTGGCAAGGAGAGAGGATATACCCGTCCACGGGGGAGAGAGGCATTAGGAACCAGTTCAATGGGGCAGTCATAGGACCGATGTGGAGGCAGCGTCTCAGCCTCCTTTTTGCTGAAAACATCTGCATACTGAGCAAAATGGGGAGGCAGTCCCGCCAACGACTGAGGCAGAGGAGGCTTGACAGGAAGGATCTGCAACAGACAACGACCATGGCACTTGGAGCCCCATTGGAGAACCTCTCCAGAATTCCAGTCCAGGACTAGGGCATGTAGTCGAAACCAAGGCAGGCCCAGCAGAACAGGATTGATGGCCTTGGGCAAAACAAGGAAAGAAATTAATTCGGAATGAAGTACTCCAACCTGGAGCTTCAACGGCTTGGTTTTAGAGATGATGGGATCAGGCAGAGGCAGTCCATTAACTGAGGCAACAGCCAAAGATGTCTCCAGGGGAACTGTGGGCAACTGAAGATGATCCACCAGCTCTTTCTGGATGAAGTTTGCAGCAGAGCCAGAGTCAAGATAAGCAGAAACTTGATGCGTCCTCTCGCCAGATACCAGGGTCACAGGAATAGTCAGCTTGGAACCGAATGCTCTGTCAGATTCCGTTCCACCTAGGGTTGTCTCTCCAACCAATCCTAGGCAATGGGGTCTCTCCGGCCTCTGGGGGCACAGACGCACAATATGGCCTCTACGGCCGCAATACAGACAAAGTCCAGAAGTGCGTCTGCGTTGTTTCTCCTGGGTAGACAATTTGACATAATTACCCTGCATCGGATCCTCTGGTGGGACGACTGAGGAGGATTGCGGGACAGCAGAATCCAGCCTGGGAAGTTCTCTCTCCCGGAGAACCTCTTGGGAACGTTCCCGGATCCTCATGTCGACACGGGAGGTGAGTAGGATAAGATCGTTCTGGGTAGATGGCAGATCGCGAGCAGCCAGCTCGTCCTTGATCCCTGAAGACAGTCCCTGCCAGAATGTAGCCACCAAAGCCTCGTTGTTCCAGGTCAATTCAGCAGCCAGGATACGGAACTGGATGGCATACTCGCCCACGGAGAAGTCTCCCTGGTGTAGGGTTAGCAAGGATGCAGCAGCCGAAGAAACTCTTCCAGGTTCCTCAAAGATCGAGTGTAAGGTCCTTAAGAAGCACTGCAAGTCCCGGGTCTCTGGTCCCTGATGTTCCCACAGAGGTTTAGCCCATGCCAGGGCTTTGCCAGTAAGGAGAGAGATGATGAAGGCGATCCTGACGTCATCTGAACAGAAGGACCTGGCATGAAGTCTGAAATGGATCAGGCACTGATTCAAAAATCCCCTGCAGGACCTCGGATCTCCGTTATAGCGTGGAGGTAGTGGCAAGAAACACAGGGGGTTGGTACCGGTACAGACAGGAAGTGTAGCAGGCGGAACCGCAGGAACAGGTGCGGTGACGACTGTGGTTGGAGCAAGCAGCCGATGGGCTATGGCGTTCACCGACAGGAGGAGCTGGTCTTGTCGTGACAGGAGATCCTCCATCTCGGCCAGCATGGCTTGTGTCGTCAAAGTCTCAGGTTGACCAGCGAGGTCCATGGCCTGAGCGTACTGTCACAAAGCGGGTTAGTGGACCCACTAGGCCGTACCGCCGTAGTGGGGAGGCAGCTTGCCAAACAACAGGACACCCCAGAAATACAATGTCCCGCACAAGAGCACCTGTATAGTCCAGACGGTGGCCGCAGCTCTTGCACAGATGGAGATGGTTGCAGCAGACTGCGCCAAACGTGGCGGATGACACAGGAGCCGCAAGTTGCGCCAGACGTGGCGGATTCCTCCGGACGTGGCAGATGACACAGGACGTGGCAGATGACACATGACGTGGCAGATTCCTCTGGACATGGCAGATTACTCTGGACGTGGCAGATGACACAGGACGTGGCATATTCCTCTGGACGTGGCAGATGACACATGACGTGGCAGATTCCTCTGGATGTGGCAGATGACACAGGACGTGGCAGATTCCTCTAGACGTGGCAGATGACACAGGACGTGGCAGATTCCTCTGGACGTGGCAGATGACACAGGACGTAGCAGATTCCTCTGGACGTGGCAGATGACACAGGACGTGGCACGACTTGATACTAAGGCAAAGCACGGGAAACAGGAACGGGGGAACAAGGCACGGGTAACAACAGGAACTGGAAACACTAAGGGACCATTTGCAAGACAGACTGAGAAAACTAACAACGCTCAGGCAAGGATTAGAAGGCCAGGGACCTTCTTATAGACCAGGAAATCGTGGCAGTTGATGATGATGAAGATTTCCTATTTGCGCGTGCTGGCCCTTTAAGGCCGGGCGCGAGCTTGCGCGCGCACCCTACGGGACACAGCCGAACGGAGCGGAAGTGAGCACTGGCGTCTCCTAGGAGGGAGATGGGGACCAGCGCTCACGGATCCATGGCTGCGGGCGTCGAGAGGTGAGTGAACCCGACGGCCCGCGGCCATGGACGCTACAAGCCCCAAACGGTTCATGTACGCACAGCTAAGTATAGTAACACATTAATGAATGAGAGCGGGGCTGCGGCTGTGTAATACAGCCATTGCCCCGCTCCTGAGTCCTGACATGTGCGCGTGGTCATGATGCGATGCGGCCAGCGCTGCACTAATGATCGCCGACACTGAAGACAGAACATGGCGGGCGCACTAAAAACACCCCCCACGTTCTGTCCTCAGTGCCTGCGCCGTCGCTTTTTAATGCAGTGCCGGCCACATCACCTCATTCTGACCGCGCGCGCACATACTGTCAGGAGCAGGGCAATTGCTGTATTACACAGCCGCAGCCCTGCTCTTTAACGGCGGAGATCAGAGAAACCTCTTATCTCCGCCGCTATTCTGAATGCTGCGATCAAAGCTGACTGCAGCATTCAAGAGGAAGTGAGAAGGGGGGATGCCCCTTGGATCGCATCACAGGAATTCCTATAACGCGATTGAGTGACATACCATATATGGGCAGACAGTCCAGGGTCCATTGAAGGACCCTAGGGCTGTCTTACCATATTTCCTGTTAGGGAATACTTAGGTATGTCCTACCAACCGCCTATGTACTATCAGTACACAGGCTAATGTACTGTAACATAGATATATGCCAGTACATTAAAGTTTAAAAATAAAGTAAAAACATAAAGTAATATTAAATTTAAAAGAATACACATACACATTTTTTACAATAAACATTAAAATAAGTCTCAATACATTAAATATACACATATTGGGTATTGGTGCGGCCGTAATAACCTTCACAACAATTTTTTTGCATCATTTATGATGTGTACGCTGTAAAAAAATAAAATAAAAACTGCTTTCTTTCACTTATTGTGGGGCACGAGGTGTGATGAAATTAACCTCCATGTGCCTCACATTAATAGTAATTAACCCCATCATGTACCATACACCTTAACCCATTATGACTGAGAAACATGATGGGGTTAATTACTATTGTGAGGCACATTCAAAATTCATCACACCTCGCGCCTCACATCAGAAAATGGAAGAACTTTTTTTTTGTATTACTGTTGGCAAAGTATCGTTTTGGTATCGAAATCGCAATACTACACGAAGTATCGGTATCGAAGTCCAAATTCTGGTATCGTGACATCCCTAGTTCTACTTAAAATATATAAGTGGGCCTTATTATAGTGTATAATTCTGTTGCTCCCCATTGATAGCTTGTTCTCTGTTTTCCTCTGTTGTACAAAAAAAAAAACTATTCAAATATAAAACATGTACCACTGCATCCACTGAATAGTGCACATCCATGACATCTTTGACCAAGAGCACTGGTAATTCACATAGACCATATAAAGACCCTGAACAGGAGACTCAAGTACTGTTCATTGAGTTCAGTTTTCCCTTTAACCTTTCTGACAATTTCATTAGGAGTAGTTTGTTTTTTTAATTCCACACACCGACTTTGTAGGTTGATGAATGTTTCACTACTTTAAGTAAACTATACATGCAACTTGTCGTTTTGGTCATACATACTGTATTAACTGGATCACCTGGTACCACCTTTGATCATTGGGTCAGAGTATCATTGGGTCTGAGTATCAGTAAATAACAAGACTTACGCCTCATGCACATTTTTCACGAACCCCAATTCACTCGCTAAAGTGAATGGGTTCGTGAAGACTATCGGGTGCCACTCGGATGCCGTCAAAATCAGCCCGAGTGGCACAACGGTCGTGTGCAAGAGACCTTAGATATTACAGAAAAAAGATATTGATATACAAATTTAAATTTGCTTTCTTCTTTTTTTGTTTTGGGGATGACATTATATTTTAATGCAAATGTCCTTTAAATAAAGTTATCAAATTAACATATCACAAACCTTAAAAAGTAAGTCCCCCTTAAAGAGGCTCTGTCACCAGATTTTGCAACCCCTATCTCCTATTGCAGCAGATCGGCGCTGCAATGTAGATAAGAGTAACGTTTTTTGTTTTTTAAAAACGAGCATTTTTGGCCAAGTTATGACCATTTTTATATTTATGCAAATGAGGCTTTCTAAAGTACAACTGGGCGTGTTTAAAGTTAAAGTACAACTGGGCGTGTATTGTGTATGTACATCTGGGCGTTTTTACTTCTTTTACTAGCTGGGCGTTGTGAATAGAAGTGTATGATGCTGACGAATCAGCATCATCCACTTCTCTTCACAACGCCCAGCTTCTGGCAGTGCAGACACAGCGTGTTCTCGAGAGATCACGCTGTGACGTCACTCACTTCCTGACCCAGGTCCTGCATCGTGTCGGACGAGCGAGGACACATCGGCACCAGAGGCTACAGTTGATTCTGCAGCAGCATCGGCGTTTGCAGGTAAGTCGATGTAGCTACTTACCTGCAAACGCTGATGCTGCTGCAGAATCAACTGTAGCCTCTGGTGCCGATGTGTCCTCGCTCGTCCGACACGATGCAGGACCTGGGGCAGGAAGTGAGTGACGTCACAGCGTGATCTCTCGAGAACACGCTGTGTGTCTGTGCACTGCCAGAAGCTGGGCGTTGTGAAGAGAAGTGGATGATGCTGATTCGTCAGCATCATTCACTTCTATTCACAACGCCCAGCTAGTAAAAGAAGTAAAAACGCCCAGATGTACACACAATACACGCAATCAGCATCATGCACTCCTCTCCATTCATTTACACTGCACTAGCGATAAAGTTATATCACTATGTGCAGCTACATACACAAGCCCTAACATTACTACAGTGTCCTGATAATGAATACACATGACCATCCAGCCTGGACGTCATGTGTACTCAGAATCCTGACACTTCTGACTCTTTTTTGTGAGATTCCGGCAAGTGAAACCAAATCTCGCGAGATTAATTAATTAATAATCATAAATAAATAAAAAATTAGTCCATTAATTTCAACCTTTTACATACCCAGCTGTACATCTCATTATGAATATTTTGGAGTAATTTTCTCCATTTTCAACAACTTTTAAATTAGATATCCTACAACATTGTTGATAAATAACCCCATATTCAAGTCTAGATACAATATAGGGTTTGAAAGATTACTATCGAGTTACAGAATTTTTTTGGGTAATAAAATGTAGTCATCCAAAAGAGTGTTACGTCTTCACTCAGATTCCATTTGCTTAACATAAGATTTTGTTTAAATATCAGAAACAATTCAATATGACATGTATGCAAAAGCAATAACAGGTATAGAAAGGCTACACAACAGAACACCATAAACTGCATTTCATACATGGAATTGGCAAATACTTTCCACATTACATGTGTTAGGCTGGGTTCACACGACCTATTTTCAGACGTAAACGAGGCGTAATATGCCTTGTTTTACGTCTGAAAATACGGCTCCAATACGTCGGCAAACATCTGCCCATTCATTTGAATGGGTTTGCCGACGTACTGTGCCGATGACCTGTCATTTACGCGTCGTCGTTTGACAGCTGTCAAACGACGACGCGTAAAATGACTGCCTCGTCAAAGAAGTGCAGGACACTTCTTTGCAACGTAATTTGAGCCGTTTTTCATTGAATTCAATGAAGAACAGCTCAAGATTACGGGCGTCAATGACGCCTCGCAAAATGCGAGGAGTATTTACGTCTGAAACGACGGAGCTGTTTTCTCCTGAAAACAGTCTGTAATTCCAGACGTAAAAGCCAGTTATCGTGTGCACATACCCTTACAGTCTGCAAACACAGTATGTAGAGTCCTAAATGTGTATCTACTAAAATGTGAAGAGAACTCAGCTTTTACCCAACCTGTATGTGTCTCGGTCCCCGCCAAGTACATAATCACAAGACAGTCACATGAAGGGGGGAAGCTGCAAATAGAGATAACATGGTAAAGATGAAAGCAGTAAAAATCTAATATGAGACCATTTGAGACAGAATGCCATAGATAGGTCACATAGCAGGAGCAACGAAAGGAATTACAAAAAGGACACTCACACTAGAAAAATTATGGTTATTATATGTATATACACACACACACACACACACACACACACACACACACACACACACACACACACACACACACACACACACACACACACACACACACACTGTATATATATATATATATATATATATATATGAAAAATAATATTTATCATACATATATGTATCACACCTGTTAATGTATATTTGTGATACAACAGAATTATAACCAACCTCCAGAAAAATATATTAGATAACTGCCTGATTTATTGTTTTCTCCTAAATTTTTAGTAAATGATCTGTACAATTATCTTGCACATGGCCTTTACTGAACAAAGCATACCATTTGTATTGTCATGTAGGCCCTGGCACAGAACCCACACGTATTGTTACTCAGTGTATATAAACATTAAATAAATTATATTCTCTATTATACAAGAGCGGAACAGTCTTTGAGGACGACAGAGAAAAATGACCCACAACCTGCTGCTGCCCATCGAATTGCTGGCAGATAAACTGTCAGATAAACTGCCAGGTAAATTACCAGAATTTTTAGATCATTGGGTGTGGGATAAATGGAATTTGTGTTTACCACCATCTTTCCCATGAGCGGAGGCACTAAAAAACAAAGAAGGGAGAGGCGACAACCATTTATTCAGTATTCAAAGAAGTATTTGATCTAATATGTTATGAAATTTGGTTATAATATTCCTTTTTTGGTATAATAATTTTTTACATTTTATAATTTCTGCCATTGGTATTGTAAAGGATCTGCCAGGCACAGCTTCGGGGTTAACTCCCAGAACTAATCAGTCAGCACCTGAGAATACATCCCTGAGACTGACTCCTGCTTCCACCATTCAGGCTGGCAGGCTTAGGAGTGGGAGAGCCTATCGTAACCTGGCCAGACTCAGCTAGCTCCCGCCCTCGGTCTATTTAAGCCTGCCCTTCCTGTCCCTCGGTGCTTGTGATTCTTTCCTTGTGGTTTCCTGGCCCAGCTACAGCTCCTGCTATTTTTGATCCTGCTCCATACAGACCCTGGCTTACCGACTACTCTTCTGCTTTTCGTTTTGTACCTCGCACACTCCTGGCTTGACTCGGCTCGTTCACCACTCTGGTTGCTCACGGTGTTGCCGTGGGCAACTGCCCCTTTTCCTTGCTTGTGTTCCTTTGTATGTTTGTCGTGTTTGTCGTGCACTTACTGAGCGCAGGGACCGCCGCCCAGTTGTACCCCGTCGCCTAGGGCGGGTCGTTGCAAGTAGGCAGGGACAGAGTGGCGGGTAGATTAGGGCTCACTTGTCCGTCTCCCTACCCCCTGCCATTACATAATCACAAGCCCATACCTAGTCTACCCCTGGTCCCTGACACCACTATGGATCCCCGTGAGACCCTGGCTCAGCAAATGCAGGGTCTCTCCCTACAGGTCCAGGCCCTGGCTCAGAGGGTCAACCAGCCTGATGCTACCCTGGTAGTTCCCCTCACCGCACCTCTTGAACCCCACCTCAAGTTGCCCGACCGGTTCTCAGGGGACCGGAGGGCTTTTCTCTCCTTTCGGGAGAGTTGTAGGCTTTACTTTCGTTTAAAGCCTCATTCCTCAGGTTCTGAGAGCCAGCGGGTGGGTATAATTATGTCCCGGCTCCAGGAAGGGCCCCAAGAGTGGGCCTTCTCCTTGGCTCCTGACGCCCCTGAACTTTCCTCCGTTGATTGTTTCTTTTCTGCTCTCGGACTTATTTATGACGAGACTGACAGGACTGCCTTTGCCGAGAGTCAGCTGGTGACCTTAAGTCAGGGTAAGAGACCTGTTGAGGAGTATTGCTCTGACTTTCGGAAGTGGTGCGTAGCTTCTCGGTGGAATGACCCTGCCTTAAGGTGCCAGTTTAGGTTGGGTCTGTCGAATGCCCTGAAAGACCTGCTAGTTAGCTATCCCTCTTCTGACTCCCTAGACCAGGTTATGGCTTTAGCGGTACGACTTGACCGACGTCTCAGGGAACGACAACGTGAACGTTTATGTGTTTTCTCCTCCGACTCCCCCATGATGCCTCCCGAAGTTCCGTTGCTTCGTTCCTCCCCGAAAGATTCAGAGATACCTATGCAACTCGGGGCCTCCGTGTCCCCCCAACAACGTAGAGAATTCCGCAGGAAGAATGGTCTCTGCTTCTACTGTGGGGACGACAAGCATCAAGTGAACAACTGTCCTAAGCGTAAGATTGCAGCCAGAGAACTTCCGCGTCTAAGTGATCATCGGGGAGGTCACTTGGGCGCACAGGTATTTCCCGTAAATATGAAACGTACTAAGATCTTGCTTCCCTTTCAGGTCTCTTTTGGTGGTAGGTCTGCTACCGGCAGTGCCTTCGTGGATTCAGGGTCCTCTACTAATATCATGTCTGTGGAATTTGCTATGTCCCTTGCTATGCCTCTGATTGATTTGCCTAAACCTGTCCCGGTAGTGGGTATCGACTCCACTCCTCTTGCTAATGGTTATTTTTCACAGCATACCCCTGTTTTTGAACTCCTTGTTGGCTCCATGCATTTGGAGCAATGCTCTGTACTGTTGATGCAGGGATTATCGTACAATTTGGTTCTAGGTCTTCCCTGGTTGCAGTTGAATAATCCCACGTTTGACTGGAATACTGGGGAGCTAACCAAATGGGGTAATGAATGTTGTACGTCATGTTTTTCTGTTAATTCTATTTCTCCCCCTAAGGAGGCGAATACGCTACCCGAGTTTGTTCAGGACTTCGCTGATGTTTTCTCTAGGGAGGCCTCCGAAGTGTTACCTCCTCATAGAGAATACGATTGCGCTATCGAATTGGTACCAGGAGCTAAGCTTCCTAAGGGTAGGATATTTAATCTTTCTTGTCCCGAACGTGAAGCTATGAGAGTGTATATCCAGGAATCCCTGGCCAAGGGTTACATTCGTCCCTCTTCTTCTCCGGTAGGTGCTGGCTTCTTCTTCGTGGGGAAGAAGGATGGTGGTCTTAGGCCATGCATTGACTACCGTAGCCTGAATAAGGTCACGGTAAGGAACTAGTATCCCCTTCCTTTGATTCCTGATCTCTTTAATCAGGTTCAGGGGGCTCAATGGTTTTCTAAATTGGATCTACGGGGGGCATATAACCTTATTCGCATCAAAGAGGGGGATGAGTGGAAGACTGCGTTTAACACGCCCGAAGGCCATTTCGAATACCTCGTCATGCCCTTTGGATTGTGTAATGCCCCTGTGGTCTTCCAGAATTTCATAAATGAGATTTTGAGAAATTACCTGGGGATTTTTCTGGTAGTGTACCTTGATGACATACTGGTGTTTTCCAAGGACTGGTCCTCCCACATTGAGCATGTCAGGAAGGTGCTCCAGGTCCTTCGGGAAAACAAACTATTTGCCAAAACCGAAAAATGTGTGTTTGGGGTACAGGAGATTCCATTTTTGGGTCAAATCCTCACTCCTCATGAATTCCGCATGGACCCCGCCAAGGTTCAGGCTGTGGTGGAATGGGTCCAACCTGCCTCCCTGAAGGCGTTACAGTGTTTTTTGGGGTTCGCTAATTATTACAGAAGATTTATTGCTAACTTCTCGGTCATCGCTAAGCCCCTTACGTACCTCACTCGCAAAGGTGCTGATCTCCTCCACTGGCCTCCTGAGGCTGTCCAGGCTTTTGAGGTCCTTAAGAAGTGCTTTGTCTCGGCCCCGGTGCTGGTTCAGCCCAACCAAATGGAGCCATTTATCGTGGAAGTTGACGCATCTGAGGTGGGAGTGGGGGCTGTCTTGTCCCAGGGTACCAGGTCCCTCACCCATCTCCGCCGCTGTGCCTACTTCTCCAGGAAGTTTTCGCCAACTGAAAGTAACTATGATATTGGCAACCGCGAACTCTTAGCCATTAAATGGGCATTGGAAGAGTGGCGCCACTTCCTGGAGGGGGTTAGGCACCAGGTAACGGTCCTTACCGACCACAAGAATCTGGTTTTCCTAGAATCTGCCCGGTGGCTAAACCCGAGACAAGCTCGATGGGCGTTATTTTTTACCAGATTAAATTTTTTGGTTACCTATAGGGCTGGGTCTAAAAATATTAAGGCTGATGCACTGTCGCGTAGCTTCATGGCCAGCCCTCCTTCGGAGGAAGATCCTGCTTGTATTTTGCCTCCAGGTATAATCATTTCCTCGATCGATTCTGATTTAGTCTCTGATATTGCTGCTGATCAAGGTGCAGCTCCCGGGAACCTTCCTGAGAACAAGCTGTTTGTTCCCCTGCAATTCCGGCTAAGGGTACTTAGGGAAAATCATGACTCCGCACTATCTGGCCATCCAGGCATCCTGGGTACCAAACACCTCATTACCAGAAAGTATTGGTGGCCTGGGTTGCCTAAAGACGTTAAGGCCTACGTCGCCGCTTGTGAGGTTTGTGCTAGGTCCAAGACTCCCAGGTCCCGACCAGCGGGCTTACTGCGTTCGTTGCCCATTCCCCAGAGACCTTGGACACATATCTCCATGGATTTTATCACCGATTTGCCTCCATCCCAAGGCAAGTCGGTGGTGTGGGTGGTGGTGGACCGCTTCAGTAAGATGTGCCACTTTGTGCCCCTCAAGAAACTACCCAACGCCAAAAAGTTGGCTACCTTGTTTGTCAAACACATCCTGCGTCTCCATGGGGTCCCTGTCAATATTGTTTCGGACAGAGGGGTACAATTTGTTTCATTGTTTTGGAGAGCCTTCTGTATGAAGTTGGGGATTGATCTGTCCTTCTCCTCTGCCTTCCATCCTGAAACCAATGGCCAAACGGAGAGGACTAATCAATCTCTAGAACAATACTTAAGGTGTTTTGTCTCTGACTGTCAATTTGATTGGGTCTCTTTAATTCCCCTCGCCGAATTTTCCCTTAATAACCGGGTCAGTAACTCGTCAGGGGTCTCTCCTTTTTTTTGTAATTTTGGGTTTAATCCACGGTTCTCCTCCGTTTCACCTGGTAGTTCCAACAATCCCGAGGTAGAGGTCGTTCATCGGGAACTGTGCACAGTCTGGGCCCAGGTTCAGAAAAACCTAGAGGTGTCCCAGACCGTACAAAAAACTCAGGCTGATAAAAAACGTTCTGCTAACCCCCTGTTTATGTTCGGGGATCTGGTGTGGTTGTCGTCTAGGAACTTGCGTCTCAAGGTTCCGTCCAAGAAGTTTGCTCCCCATTTTATTGGGCCGTATAAGGTCATTGAGGTCCTCAATCCTGTCTCCTTCTGGCTGGAGTTACCCCCGTCTTTTCGGATACACAACATGTTTCATGCCTCCCTCCTCAAACGCTGCTCCCCGTCCTTGGCTCCCTCGAGGAGACCTCCTGTTCCCGTCCTCACCCCTGAGGGGGTGGAATTCGAGGTGGCCAGGATTGTGGACAGCAAGATGGTCCAAGGCTCCCTCCAGTACCTGGTCCATTGGAGAGGATACGGGCCCGAGGAGAGGACTTGGGTACCCGCCCGGGATGTTCACGCTGGGGTATTGGTCAGGAGGTTCCACCTGCGTTTCCCCAGTAAGCCAGGTCCACTTAGAAAGGGTCCGGTGGCCCCTCATAAAAGGGGGGGTACTGTAAAGGATCTGCCAGGCACAGCTTCGGGGTTAACTCCCAGAACTAATCAGTCAGCACCTGAGAATACATCCCTGAGACTGACTCCTGCTTCCACCATTCAGGCTGGCAGGCTTAGGAGTGGGAGAGCCTATCATAACCTGGCCAGACTCAGCTAGCTCCTGCCCTCGGTCTATTTAAAGGAACAGTGTTACCACAATTTTTTTTTAATATGTTAAAGATGTTAGTGCTTTATTAAAAACGTTTGGATTAATTTGTGTGTTTGTGTGTTACTTTTTCTTATTTTTACACTTTTTCTTCCCTATGGGGGCTGCCATTTTTTTTTCCATTTCTGTATGTGTCGATTAACGACACATACAGACATGGAATACGGCAGCTCCAGTCCCATAGGGACTGCGAACGGGGTCCGTTCCATCCACTAACATGTACGCCGCTGTGTGGGAACGGCGCATGCGCCGCTCCCACACAGTTCAATTTGAAATGCGCGCCGTCCGGCGCCATTTTCCTGTGGACCGGAAGTTGCGGCCGGACAGTAAGATTACTACTTCCGGTCGCGGCTTCTGGACTTGTGCACATGGAGCAGCGGCAGCAGACGGAGCGGATGGACCGGAGGGAGCGGCGGCGACTGGAGCAGGTAAGGGATTTCTATGTATGTTTGTGTTCAGTGTGTGTTTACTACTGTATGTAAACCTTCTACACTGTGTGTTAGCTCAAAAAATGGCGACACACAGTGTAGGAGGTTAGACCGTTCAAACCCCTCGTTTCTCCCGGCACTAGCCAGGATAAAGGAGGGGGGGATGCTGAGAGCTCACTAGAGCGAGGGCTTTTTACCCAATTTTGCAGCATAAAGCAATGTGGTTGCTTTACCACATGCAATGCTGCAATTTTGGGAATGGCTCCATCTAGTGACCAGCAATGGGAAATATTATAAATTAGAATCCAATTGAATCCAATTTATAATATTTCCTGACTCGTGAAAAAAAAAAAAAAATTAGAACAATGTTTAATAACCTATACACTAATTGTTTAACTAAAAATAAATAAATCATGTTTTGCTGGCAACACATTCCCTTTAAGCCTGCCCTTCCTGTCCCTCGGTGCTTTTGATTCTTTCCTTGTGGTTTCCTGGCCCAGCTACAGCTCCTGCTATTTTTGATCCTGCTCCATACAGACCCTGGCTTACCGACTACTCTTCTGCTTTTCGTTTTGTACCTCGCACACTCCTGGCTTGACTCGGCTCGTTCACCACTCTGGTTGCTCACGGTGTTGCCGTGGGCAACTGCCCCTTTTCCTTGCTTGTGTTCCTTTGTATGTTTGTCGTGTTTGTCGTGCACTTACTGAGCGCAGGGACCGCCGCCCAGTTGTACCCCGTCGCCTAGGGCGGGTCGTTGCAAGTAGGCAGGGACAGAGTGGCGGGTAGATTAGGGCTCACTTGTCCGTCTCCCTACCCCCTGCCATTACAGGTATATTATTAGACATCCAATTTTGTGGAATTAGTATCTTGGGGACCATTAAGGACCTTAAGATAGCAATCTAAAAAGGGGCTGCCCAATCTTCATATTCTTGTGTCTGCCAAAAGCCGGCAACTGAGCTCCAGCACGTGGAGTAAACTCACAAATTTCCGTTAAGTTTAAACCTATCGCTATTATTATAGTAATGTAGTATTGTTATAGTAATGTAGTATTATTATAGTAATGTAATATTATTATAGTAATGTAGTTTTGTTATAGAAGTGTAGTATTATTATAGTAATGTAGTATTGTTATAGTAGTGTAATATTATTATAGTAATGTAGTATTGTTATAGTAATGTAGTATTGTTATGGTAGTGTAGTATTATTATAGTAATGTAGTATTGTTATAGTAATGTAGTATTATTATAGTAATGTAGTATTGTTATAGTAATGTTGTATTATTATAGTAATGTAATATTGTTATAGTAATGTAGTAGTATTATAGTAATGTAGTATTGTTATAGTAGTGTAGTATTGTTATAGTAATGTAGTATTATTATAGTAATGTAGTATTGTTATAGTAATATAGTATTATTATAGTAATGTAGTATTGTTATAGTAATGTAGTATTATTATAGTAATGTAATATTGTTATAGTAATGTAGTATTATTATAGTAATGTAGTATTATTATAGTAATGTAGAATTGTTATGGTAGTGCAGTATTATTATAGTAATGTAGTATTATTATAGTAATGTAGTATTGTTATAGTAGTGTAGTATTATTATAGTAATGTAGTATTATTATAGTAATGTAGTATTGTTATAGTAGTGTAGTATTGTTATAGTAATGTAGTATTATAATAATGTAGTATTATAATAATGTAGTATTGTTATAGTAATGTAGTATTATTATAGTAATGTAGTATTGTTATAGTAATGTAGTATTATTATAGTAATGTAATATTGTTATAGTAATGTAGTATTATTATAGTAACGTAGTATTATTATAGTAATGTAGTATTGTTATAGTAATGTAGTATTGTTATGGTAGTGTAGTATTATTATAGTAATGTAATATTATTATAGTAATGTAGTATTATTATAGTAATGTAGTATTGTTATAGTAATGTAGTATTATTATAGTAATGTAATATTATTATAGTAATGTAGTATTGTTATAGTAATGTAGTATTATTATAGTAATGTAGTATTGTTATAGTAGTGTAGTATTATTATAGTAATGTAGTATTGTTATAGTAATGTAGAATTGTTATAGTAGTGTAGTATTATTATAGTAATGTAGTATTATTATAGTAATGTAGTATTGTTATAGTAATGTAGTATTGTTATGGTAGTGTAGTATTATTATAGTCATGTAATATTGTTATAGTAATGTAGTATTATTATAGTAATGTAGTATTGTTATAGTAATGTAGTATTATTATAGTAATGTAATATTATTATAGAATGTAGTATTGTTATGGTAGTGTAGTATTATTATAGTAATGTAATATTGTTATAGTAATGTAGTATTGTTATAGTAATGTAGTATTGTTATAGTAGTGTAGTATTGTTATAGTAATGTAGTATTATTATAGTAATGTAGTATTATAATAATGTAGTATTATAGTAATGTAGTATTGTTATAGTAATGTAGTATTATTATAGTAGTGTAGTATTGTTATAGTAATGTATAATTGTTATGGTAGTGTAGTATTATTATAGTAATGTAGTATTGTTATAGTAATGTAGTATTGTTATGGTAGTGTAGTATTATTATAGTAATGTAATATTGTTATAGTAATGTAGTATTATTATAGTAATGTAGTATTGTTATAGTAATGTAGTATTATTATAGTAATGTAATATTATTATAGTAATGTAGTATTGTTATAGTAATGTAGTATTATTATAGTAATGTAGTATTGTTATAGTAGTGTAGTATTATTATAGTAATGTAGTATTGTTATAGTAATGTAGAATTGTTATGGTAGTGTAGTATTATTATAGTAATGTAGTATTATTATAGTAATGTAGTATTGTTATAGTAATGTAGTATTGTTATGGTAGTGTAGTATTATTATAGTCATGTAATATTGTTATAGTAATGTAGTATTATTATAGTAATGTAGTATTGTTATAGTAATGTAGTATTATTATAGTAATGTAATATTATTATAGTAATGTAGTATTGTTATAGTAATGTAGTATTATTATAGTAATGTAGTATTGTTATAGTAGTGTAGTATTATTATAGTAATGTAGTATTGTTATGGTAGTGTAGTATTATTATAGTAATGTAGTATTATTATAGTAATGTAGTATTGCTATAGTAATGTAGTACTGTTATAGTAATGTAGTATTGTTATAGTAGTGTAGTATTATTATAGTAATGTAGCATTATTATAGTAATGTAATATTGTTATAGTAATGTAGTATTATTATAGTAATGTAGTATTGTTATAGTAGTGTAGTATTATTATAATAATGTAGTATTGTTATAGTGTTCAAATAACGAATGAATTAGCAATAATTTTGTATGGTTTAAAATTAACGTGGCCCGTCAAGTTGAGACCCCTGTATTAAACAATACGGTACTTGAGATGGTCGAAAAGAGAATAGGATGAGAGTTAGGAGAACAGTTCAAGGTGGACAGGGGGTTCAAGGAGTTTTAAAGCAAACAGGAGTAATGAGATAGGGTGATAGTTGGACAAAGTGGACGGCTTCTTAAAGGGGTTTTCCCAAAATCATAAATTATTTTCTGATCACTGGGGGCCCCACCGCTGGGACCCCTACCGTTCATTAGACTGGGGGTCCTGAACCCCAACATCCTCCACACTTCACCCCCTGCAGTATGGAGGAGCTTGAATGGAGCGGCGGTCGAGCATGCGCCCACTGCTTCATTCACTGTCTATAAGAATGATGGAAACAACCGAGTCCTGTACTCGGCTGTTTCTGTCATTCCCATATACATTGAATGGAGCAGCAGCGTGCATGCTCGACTGCCGCTCCATTTAATATTCTCCTCACTGCGGGCAAACAGTGAGGAAGATCGGTTGGGGCCCAGTCGTGTGACACCCAGCGATAAGAAAATGATCACCTCTTCTATGGATAGGTGATAATTTATGATTTTGGGAATACCTCTTTAAGGATGTCAGAATTTAATCCGAAAACTCCTGTGCCCCAGGCACTTGCTCTTGTCATTGAGCCACTGGTGCTGTTAGAGAGCTACAATGCAGAATTTAGGGTCTTGCTTTTCTTTGATTCCTGCCTCTTGATTGCCTAATTGGTCACATCATTGTGGTTCTTATAAATGCCGGTACCCTGTAGTACTTTCCTGCCAGACTATTGAGCTTCCTGCTTGTGGTCTAGTGCCTCTCTGCCTTACATTACTATGAATTGCTGTTTATTTGTGTACGGAGCTTGGAATGTTCTCTGACCATGTATCTGCCTCATGTAACAACCCATTGCCGTTTATCTGTGTACCGTACCTGGACTGTTACTTGATTTCTCCTGCTGTTGTCAAAGGACAGAGATGGCACTTTTGTAATCTGAAGAGACGATGTTTGCAGTATATTTGCAATTCACAGAGGTAATGCCTGTAAGGGTATGTGCACACACACTAATTACGTCCGTAATTTACGGACGTATTTCGGCCGCAAGTTCCGGACCGAACTCAGTGCAGGGAGCCGGGCTCCTAGCATCATAGTTATGTACGACGCTAGGAGTCCCTGCCTCGCTGCCGGACAACTGTCCCGTACTGTAATCATGTTTTCAGTACGGGACAGTAGTTCCACGGAGAGGCAGGGACTCCTAGCATCGTACATAAGTATGATGCTAGGAGCCCGGCTCCCTGCACTGTGTTCGGTCCGGAACTTGCGGCCGAAATACGTCCGTAAATTACGGACGTAATTAGTGTGTGTGCACATACCCTCATAGTGTTTAAAACCCACAGAAACACACATTGTTAAAGTGTAGTAATCCATAAAGCTACCAGAACTAGCAGTATAAGCCATGTGTCAACATGGTGGATTTTATTAGCTGTGGAGTGGACTGTAATACAGGTGGATATTGCCACTGATTTCCACCACATATTCTCTCAATTCCATGCAGATATTTTTACTGTGCATGGGATTTTGTTAAACCCCATTCATCAGCATTATACTTTACAAAAATAACTTTAAAAAATCTGCAAATAAACCACAGCTAATCCGCTTTGTGGGCACATGTGCCTATAATCCAATCCATTTAGACAATGACTATAGCAGTAGCGCAATCCACAGAGACAATGACTTTCAGGGTCAGTTTTGGCTTTCCAGGCTTAAGGCCCTTTTAGGGCATGCCCCCACGTGGCGGAATTCCTCCGCAACTGTCCGCATCAATGCCGCACCTAATCCGGGTTGCGGATTACGGCTGCGGATCTGCCCAAAATGTGCAGTAAATTGATGCGGACTAGCTGCTGCGGACTGCGGTAAAAGTGCTTCCCTTCTCTCTATCAGTGCAGGATAGAGAGAAGGGACAGCACTTTCCCTAGTGAAAGTAAACAAATTTCATACTTACCGGCCGTTGTCTTGGTGACGCGTCCCTCTTTCGGCATCCAGCCCGACCTCCCTGGATGACGCGCCAGTCCATGTGACCGCTGCAGCCTGTGATTGGCTGCAGCCGTCACTAAGACTGAAACGTCATCCTGGGAAGCCGGACTGGAGACAGAAGCAGGGAGTTCTCGGTAAGTATTAACTTCTATTTTTTTTTACAGGTTGCTGTATATTGGGATCGGTAGTCACTGTCCAGGGTGCAGAAACAGTTACTGCCGATCGCTTAACTCTTTCAGCACCCTGGACAGTGACTATTTACTGACGTCTCCTAGCAACGCTCCAGTAATTCCGGGAGCCCCATTGACTTCCTCAGTCTGGCTGTAGACCTAGAAATACATAGGTCCAGCCAGAATGAAGAAATGTCATGTTAAAAAAGCAAAACGCAACCGCAGCACACATAACATGTGCATGACAGCTGCGGACTTCCTTGCGGAATTTAGAATCTCCATTGAAGTCAATGGAGAAATTCCGCCATGAGTCCGCAACCAGTCCGCCACTGCTCCGCAACAGACAGAGCATGCTGCGGACACCAAATTCCGCTCCGCAGCCTATGCTCCGCAGCGGAATTTTACTCAACGTCTAAACGAACACTTCTAAATTAAAGTGGAAGTCAATGGAGAAACGGCTCCGCTGCGGATTAACGCTGCGGAGTGTCCGCAGCGGAATTCAAGTGCAATTCCGCCACGTGTGAACCCAGCCTTACACCTGCCAATTATCGTGATATCACCTGATTGTATTGTTTTAAATGCCCAAAATATTATCATTGTTGGCAGCACATCTCCCTGTGTAAACTGGGAGATGTGCTGCCGACCTGAAAGTAATGTATGAGGACGAGAGATCGTAGTAACAAGCTCTCGTCCACAGACTAGATCCTTGTGAAAGGAGCAAACAAGCACCGATCAACGAGCTGTTTCGTTGATTGGCGCTCATTTACACGGCCCACGTCCTACTGTGTAAAAGTACCCTTTGGCCAGGATTACACACATAGTTTTGATGCAGTTTTTGCGGCAGTTTTTGGCTGAGTTTCTTTGAGCCAAAGCCAGAAGTAGATCCAAAAGGAAGGAAAGGTATAAAGAAAAGACAGATGCATTTCCTTTCTTTTGTGTCCACTTCTGTGTGTGGCAAAAAAAAAAACCTGAGACAAAAACAGCATCAAAACTGTTTGTGATCCTGGCCTTAATAGGCCATGTAACTTACAAAGTGTGTTGACAGTGGTCCATAAGGTGGGGTGTATCAACCACCATCCCCCATCTGCCAGCTTTACCTCTCTTACATCCCATTACTGAAAGGGCTGTGTGGCACCTTCCACACTCTTCTTACTTTTCTCCACAATGTCCAATCCTTGCAGGGTTGCCATATTTTCATAAATTAATTGACAGTCTGTAAAAATAGGGGACTTTTGACTACTAATCCTTTAAAAAAGATTTTTTGGGGAAGCTGGAGTGTAAGGGGGTGATACTGTACTGTTTAAATGGAACAGTCTTCCATGTTGGTTGGTACTTTCATTCTGTATTATTTAGTGTATGCCTGCCATGTTATTAGCAGCCACTAGGTGTCACTGCAGAACCAGTGAACCTGCAGAACCTTTCACCTGCCCATACATGTGCAGCTGAGTGCAGCATGTAATAGTCAGGGCTCCACAAACTGTCCCACTTTACATTTTTTTCCTATCTTTCTCTGTTATTTACATATCGATGCTGTTATAATTGGCAACCGATATGTAAATAAGCCCCTGAACTGTCAATGGCACATTTCTATCTAACTAAATGGCAAGGGGGCGTGATCTCTTCACTCTGACACTGTCCGTTCAGCTACGGACAGTGTCAGGGCGGCTTGCGCTGTGTTCCCTCCCGCAAGAACACACACAGACCGAGAGAGCGCTCCCTGCAGACAGTCTTTGTATGTCTTTTCACCTCACCAGGAGGAGGTTGTGCAAGTTACTGGAATTGGAATTATCATCAGTTGACAGTAAATTGTGCTAATGTATATATATAAATTTAACTTTGCCTGTATTATCTGGATTCAAAAAATAAAATAATTATTTATTCTTATTGAACCCAAGAGTGCTTAGCTATATTTCTGGATCTTTTTCTTTTTTTCTTTTTTCATTAATATATATATATATATTTATTTATTAGTATTTTACGCTATAGAGATATATTACTTATCATGTTTATGATTTGGATTTAGTTTTCCAACTCTTTCATAATAATCTGGCTGCTTCTGTGTTCAGGCTTGCAAAAGCCATTACTAGATTAGCCTGGTAGGCATCCTTAGCGCACACCCATCAATATGGAAACGTGAAACCTGATGTCCCTTATGCATAAAACTACCATAGTTAAATTAAAATAAACTTTGAAACTTTAAAATTGCAAGATAAAAACACTTCTTTGGAACTTCAGAAGCTGCTTTGTAATAAAGAATCATTGTCTGCCCTATCTCTTGTAGAACAATTTGACAAGCTGCTCTGAGCAGCACTGTAAGCAAGAAAGTATCCTAGCTGAGCTGCATACATTCACTGGCCTGCTGTGGCTGTAAAAAAGAAATCCAGCCTTGGCAGCAGCTTATTGCAGCGTTAAGTTGTGCCCATTATACAGAATGACATGTGCCCAAGCCCGCTAATACATGCAAATGCAGATCAGCATGGATACACAAATGCCCTACGGTATTCTAACATTACACATGTTTGAGCAAAGTGAAAAACTAAGATGCCAAAGTGTGAGGAGGGTACAAGGTTTGTGATTGAAGCAAGAAATTGTGAGATTGCAAGCAAATTTATGCAGGTTTTTTTTTTTATGGATCAAGAAGAGGCCGTACTGCAGACAAAAAGAGAAAATAAGGGGAGGCCTCCATGACTGGAATAGTTGGGAGGGAATCAGAGTTGGCTGGCCTATGAGAGTCGGGGAAGGATGGTAGGAGGGCTTGAGGGAGGTAGGGGTGGGGATTGAAGGGGAGGTACCTGTTTCCTGTTGTGCTCTTCTCTCTCTTCGCCAGGACACAGAAGCAGGAGCATGTTTGTTACCCCTGCTGCGTCTGACGAGGAGGCTATGGAGATGTTGCGGGCCGCGGCAGCCTCTCAGGGTCCTGGATGGCTCGGAGCACGAGTGGCGACGCTGCTGCAGGGACAATCGGGCGCACCAGGAGCAAGCGGGGAGCGCTCTGTCATGCCGGTGGTCGCGGGGCTGCTGGAGCAGGCCGAGGTACAGGACCGGTGTACCAGGGGGTCGGGCAGGAGAAGAGGAGAGTCCGTTTCCCCCATGACTCAGGCCAGTGCTGGCACTCCCGGCGTGACGCGCAGCACGAGGCGCTCGCGCCCGCCTGCAAGGCTGAGTCCTGAAGACATCCCGCGGGCGCGGCGGCGCAAGAGGAGCCCCTCAGTGGACCCTGCAGGCCAGACCCCAGGGCGGCCTGCCGCTGCTCTTTCGTCTGGTCCTGGTAGGAATCCCAAAACGCGGCAGCGCCCGGCGGCAGCGGCGAGGAGGACGCGGCCTTCACTTCCGGTCACATCCTCTCCTTCAGTACGTGGCGGAAGGGCAACGGCGACCCTGCATGGCGATGTGCCAGCCAGAGGGTCGGCTCATGGTGTCGTCGAGGTGGAAAGGAGCAGAGGTCGCAGGATGAGGTCGGTGGTTGGAGTGCCAGGGACGGAACAGCTTGGAGCTGGTTCAGCGGGACGGATGAGGCATGATCTGGAGCTCGGCCAATTGGATGATGCGATGTCACCCCCCCTTTTCTCAGACGGAAATCGGAATTCCCCGTGCACACATTGCCAATGCGGACAGCGCCAGAGGGAGTCCGGAGCATTGGAGGACGGTGAGCGGCGGGCCTCTCCACGTGGACATGGGGGTCCGGCTGACGGGTTCACAGCCCCTGGGCAGCCTGGTGAGTTGACACCTACGTTACCATTTCCAGTTTTATTGATGTCGGGTATCGGTGTAGAGGGTGTCGCGTCGGCGGGCGTCGCGGCGGAGTCGGGGGTCCCGTCGTTACAGGCGGGTGCGGGGGATAGTTTGGCGGAGTTAGTGGGATGTTTAAAAGTGTTGGTGGGGCGGCTAGGTGGTTTCCCTTCCCAAGAACCGTCAGGTGTGGCGCCGGCCGCGGTGTGGGGGGGCAGGGTTGGAAGCGCTCCGGTTCTTCAAAACGGTGGGGGGTTGACTGCCGGGGCAGCGGTGGCAGTGGCGGCGGCGGTTCAAACAGACTCGCCAAAGGAGGTTCATAGGGTGCGTCTTGATGATCGTGCGTGCGGGGAGGTTTACGTTTGTTATGAGGGCCCGTTAGGGGCGCATTTAAAGCAGGAGGTAAAGGAAAGGATTTGGAAAGACGAGTATGTGGAGATTTTTTCCTTGCTTCCGCTGGAGAAGTTTAATTTAGATAAGGTGAAGCGGGATGAAACAAAAAAGGATGAGGAAGAAAAGAGACGGTACAGGTTGATTCCAAAAACGTTCGTCAATTGGATGCAGGCTTTTGCAATTTTGGCGAGTGTTATTGGGGAAAAGGCGCCAGATAATTGTTCCGGCTTGTTTTGTTATTTGGATGCGGTGGGGGAGGCGCATCGGGTTTATGGGGGCCAGGCCTGGCTTCGTTACGATGAGCAGTTTAGGCAGAGGAAAGCGGTGCGGCCGAATATACGGTGGGACCATAAGGACATAGCCTTATGGTTAAAAGTGACGGCACTTTATAAGCAGGGGCAGTCCTTTCCCGGGAGCGGGAATGCAGCAGGAACTTCCGGCGGAGGTAGTCAGGCCTCAGGTTCCAAATTTGGGACGTGTTGGCAGTTCAATGAGGGGCAGTGCAAATTTGGAGCGGCGTGTAAATTCAAGCATGCGTGTTCACATTGCAGCGGGCAGTCACATGGAGCGTCTAAATGTTTTAAAAAGGGTAAACGACAAGGGGGAGCCAGCGGTGCGTCTGGTTATGGGGGAGACTCCGGTGAAACTCATAAAGATGGCCCCCTTTCTAAGTAGGTACCCCAATAAGGAGGGGGCGCGGTTGATTAGTTTAGGTTTTGGTTCCGGTTTCGTTATTCCGCCCCCTTTGCATGAGGTCCCTTTCACGCAGCGCAACCTTAAGTCGGCATATCAGCATGCGGGGGTAGTCTCGGAAAAAATCCGGAAGGAGATTGATCTGGGCAGAATGGCGGGCCCTTTTAGCACGATCCCAGTTCCAGGTTTGGTGGTGTCACCGTTAGGGGTGGTTCCAAAACGAGAAGGTAACAAATTCCGGCTTATTCAGCATTTGTCCTTCCCGAAGGGGGCGTCGGTTAATGATGGCATTGACCAGGATCTCTGTTCTGTGGCCTACACGTCGTTTGATGCGGCGGTAGCGTTGGTACGTGGTTACGGAAGAGGGGCTCTGATGGCTAAAACTGATATTCAAGCGGCGTTCCGTTTGTTGCCGGTTCATCCGGACAGCCAGAGGTTGTTGGGGTGTTATTGGGACGGGGATTATTACATTGATCGATGCCTTCCCATGGGTTGTTCGTTGTCGTGCGCGTACTTTGAGGTGTTTAGTTCTTTTTTGGAATGGGTAGTCAGGGAGGTCGCGGGGGTGGAATCAGTTATTCACTATCTCGACGATTTCTTGTGCGTTGGCCCGTCGTGTTCGGGGGTTTGCGCAAATTTGTTGGAGACGGTCAATTGGGTGTCAAGGGAGTTCGGTGTACCCTTGGCTGTGGAAAAAACTGAGGGTCCGGTGACGACCATTTGTTTTTTGGGAATTACAATCGACTCCATAGCAATGGAGTGCAGACTGCCGGAGGATAAGTTGGGGGATTTGCGGTTGGTAGTGGAGCGAGCGTGTCGGATTAGGAAAATTACGCTACGTGAATTGCAGTCCTTATTGGGGAAGTTGAATTTTGCTTGCCGCATCATGCCGATGGGCAGGGTTTTTTGTCGGCTGTTGGCAGCGGCGACGGCGGGGGTTCGGGAACCCCATCATTTCATTCGCCTGGCTGCAGAGCACAGGGAAGATTTACAGGTCTGGCTCCATTTTCTGGCACAGTATAATGGGCGCTCTCTTTGGATGTCCCGGGCGTTAGATAGCTTCGATTTGGAATTGTTCACTGACGCGTCTGGGGCGGTGGGGTTCGGGGCGTTCTTTAAAGGTCAATGGTGCGCGGGAAAATGGCCGGTTGCATGGGTGGAGGCGGGACTGATGCGTAACTTGGCCCTACTCGAACTGTTTCCCATCGTGGTGGCGGTCACCATTTGGGGAGACAGGTTCCGGGACAAAAAAGTGCGTTTTCATTGCGACAATTTGGGGGTGGTGATGGCTATAAATAATACTTCGGCGTCGTCCCCTCCAGTGGTTCGCTTGTTGCGTCAGTTGGTGCTTTCCTGTTTGAGTTTAAATGCATGGGTGGTGGCGGTGCATGTTCCCGGGGTAGAGAATTGTATTGCTGACGCGCTTTCTCGCTCGCAGTGGGATCGTTTCCGGCAGCTGGTCCCGGACGCGGAGTTAACAGGGGTGGACTGTCCCAGTCATCTGTGGGAGCTGGTATCCAGGCGGCAGGTGCATTGATTAAACGTTCACTGGCCAGTGCGACGTGGTCGTCGTATGCTGCTGGATGGAGGCAATGGGAGGAGTGGGTGAGATCTTTGGGTGATGTGTGCTCGGATGATGATAGGATGGTGGCCTTGCTGTTTTGGTTGGGGGATGCGTTTGCCCGGGGTTGCACGGTCGCTAAGGTTAACCGCTTCGTGGCGGCCATTGCTTTCGGTTGTAAGTTACGGGGGTTGGTAGATATCACGAAGCGGTTCTTGGTGGGCCAGGCATTGAAGGGGCTGAGACGGGGTGTAGTGGTGAGGGATAAGAGGCGTCCCGTGTCATTTCAATTGTTGTGTTCCCTGGAGGTGGTGGTGCGGCAGGTGTGTCGTTCAGAGTATGAGAGCAAGCTTTTCCGGTTGGCTTTTGCGTTAGCCTTTTTTGGAGCTTTTCGGGTAGGGGAATTGGTTTCCCCCAGTTCGGTAAAAGCGGGGGGCTTGCTGCAGGATAATGTCGATTTGTATGAAGACAGGGTGGAGATAGTGTTGCGAAGGTCGAAAACGGACCAAGTAGGGGCGGGACGTCGAGTGGTTTTGTTGGCGGTCCCAAAGAATCCGGTTTGTCCAGTGTTGTGTGTCAAGGAGTACTTGGCGGGTTTAGATCTCTCAGACGGGCCGTTGCTGCGGCACGAAGATGGCTCGTTTCTGTCGCGGTATCAGTTTATTTCGGTTTTCAAAAAGTGTCTTGTGGCTAGCGGGGTGCAGGCAGAGCAATACTCGTCTCATTCTTTTCGTATAGGGGCAGCGACGGAGGCGGTGAGATGGGGTTTAGATGATGCAGGCGTGCAGCGGATAGGGCGTTGGGAGTCGGCGCGTTTCCGTTCTTATGTGCGCTTGAACATGTTGTGATATGTTGATGTATAGCATGTTCCGGGTGCGTGCGTTTCCGCCTGAGTATTAATGGTGCGCGGCAGCAAGAGGTGGTGCGTGTATGTTCTTCATTTGTTTTGCAGGCCGTGACTCATGCATGGTGTGGATTATGGGACATTCTTTTGTGTACTGGGGTGCCCTTCGCGCGGATGTACGGCCGGACGGTCGACAGCTCAGGATTCCGCGGGACGCGGCGGTTGTGAGGTGGATGGGTATACGGGGAATGACATGGAACAGGGTATTGCCCGAGTTTCACAATTTTGTACTGCTTGACAGGGCGCCGGAGGTACTGGTGTTGCATGTGGGAGGCAACGATTTGGGTATACGCCCTTTCCGGGAGTTGGTACGGGACGTCAAGCATGATTTGCTCTGCTTATGGGCAACTTATCCTAAATTGGTGACGGTGTGGTCCGAGATGGTCCCTAGGAAGAGCTGGCGGATGGCCCGTTCTGTGGAAAAAATTAATAAGGCTCGCATTAAGGCTAACAGGGCCATATCGAGCTTCGTGGCGCGTAATGGTGGGGTTGCGGTGCGCCACTGGGATTTGGAGGCCGGGACAGGCAGGTATTGGAGAGAGGATGGGGTGCACCTCAATGAGGTGGGGATGGATATGTGGAGTCTGGCTTTGACCGATGGAATTGAGCGAGCGGTGGGAGTGTGGAGGAGCTCGCAGGCGTGAGGTGGTCAAGGCCTGTTTCGCTTTGGCGGGGGGGAGTCCTTGAAGTAGGTCGTAAAAAGTGGTGGGGGGGAATGCATCACGGGATGCACCCCCAATTTTTCGGCTTCTTAGGGTGTTACCCCTTTTTGAAAGCTGGGTTATATATATGGTGGTCATCTGCAAAAGGTAATTGGTGCCCCCGGGCCGGGTTACGGCTGGGGGTAAGGTATTGGTGGGCAGATGGCCAAAATTAAGTATCGGTGGCTTCAAGGACTTGCCCCTGTCATTCTGGTTGGTTAACCCCTTAGTGACCAGCCCATTTTAGGCCTTAATGACCAAGCTATTTTATTCGTTTTTCTATAGTCGCATTCAAAGAGCTATAACGTTTTTATTTTTTCGTCTACATAGCTGTATGAGGACTTGTTTTTTGCGGGATTAGTTGTGCTTTTTAATGGCACCATTTTTGGGTACATATAATTTTTATATTAACTTTTATTAACCTTTTTGGGGGGGGATTATAAAAAAAAACTGAAATTCCGCCATTGTTCTATGCGTTTTTAAATTGACGCCGTTCACTGTGCGACGTAATTAACATGTGACCTTTATTCTATGGGTCGGTACGATTACGGCGATACCACATATGTGGAGGTTTTTTTATGTTTTACGACTTTTGCACAATAAAAACACTTTTGAACTAAAATTATTTGTTTTTGCATCGTCGCTTTCCAAGAGCCGTAATTTTTTTATTTTTCCATCAATGTAGTGATTTTTTGGGCTTGTTTTCTGCGGGACAAGACGTAGTTTTGAGTGGTACTGTTTTGGGGTACATGGGACTTATTGATTCATTTTTATTATGACTTTTTTGGGGGGCAATGGAAAAAAATTGCAATTTCGCCATAGTTTTTGGCATTTTTTTTTTACGGTGTTCACTTTGCGGTTTAAATGACATATTAACTTTATTAATGGAGTCATTACGGTCGCGGCGATACCACATATGTGTACTTTTTTTTTTTTTTTACACTTTTACTAAATAAAACCACTTTTTATGGAAAAAAATGGTTTTATTTATTTTTTTACTGTACTTTTTATTAATAATCTTTATTTCACTTTGATGACTGATTTTATTAGTCCCACTAGAGGACTTTACTGTGCGATGTTCCGATCGCTGCTATAATGCTCTGGTATACTTCGTATACCAGAGCATTATTGCCTGTCAGTGTAAATCTGACAGGCAATCTGTTAGGACGTGCCTCCGGCGCGTCCTAACAGGCATATGTCCAGGGCAGACCTGGGGGCTTTTATCAGTCCCCCGGCTGCCATGACACCCCATCGGAGACCCGCGATTTCATTCGCGGGCCGCCGATGGGTGAGAGAGGGAGCGCACTCCCTCTGTAAACAAAGTTAAATGCCGCGGTCGCTATTGACGGCGGCATTTAACGGGTTAAACGGCCGCGATCGAAGTAAACTTCGATCGCGGGCGTTGGAGTAGGAGCTCAGCTGTCATCAGACAGCAGAGCCCCGGCTCCTGCCTGCACGGGAGACCCGTGCAGGACTTAGACTAGGCTGATGTGAAAAGGCGTCAGCCTAGCCTAAAGCCCAGTAGTAAATGACGTGAAAAGGCGTATTAGTGGTCACTAAGGGGTTAATAATGTTGTGACCCTGATAGGGTCACAGTGGGTTATTTAATGTTATGATGAATCCCTTTTTGGGGATTAAAAAGTTATGGTATTTAAAAAATTTCATTGTTATTTAAATAATAAACGGCTGCTGTGGCCATAAAAATCCAACTCTGTTTCAGTGTCTGCTTTGGGAAGGGTAGTATTACATAGGGGAGAAGTGACTCGACTTATTGGAGTCAAGAAGAGGCCGTACTGCAGACAAAAAGAGAAAATAAGGGGAGGCCTCCATGACTGGAATAGTTGGGAGGGAATCAGAGTTGGCTGGCCTATGAGAGTCGGGGAAGGATGGTAGGAGGGCTTGAGGGAGGTAGGGGTGGGGATTGAAGGGGAGGTACCTGTTTCCTGTTGTGCTCTTCTCTCTCTTCGCCAGGACACAGAAGCAGGAGAATGTTCCCGCCCGCCCGCCCTGATGTGGAGTGGTAGATCGCGGCAGAAGGTTGCTGCGGGTGGTGGTTATTGTCAGCAGTTATTATTTGCATATTAATGTATATCTACGGGGTGGTTAATTTTTGTCATTGCAGCTGCGGGGGGGAGTCCTTGAAGTAGGTCGTAAAAAGTGGTGGGGGGGAATGCATCACGGGATGCACCCCCAATTTGTCGGCTTCTTAGGGTGTTACCCCTTTTTGAAAGCTGGGTTATATATATGGTGGTCATCTGCAAAAGGTAATTGGTGCCCCCGGGCCGGGTTACGTCTGGGGGTAAGGTATTGGTGGGCAGATGGCCAAAATTAAGTATCGGTGGCTTCAAGGACTTGCCCCTGTCATTCTGGTTGGTTAATAATGTTGTGACCCTGATAGGGTCACAGTGGGTTATTTAATGTTATGATGAATCCCTTTTTGGGGATTAAAAAGTTATGGTATTTAAAAAATTTCATTGTTATTTAAATAATAAACGGCTGCTGTGGCCATAAAAATCCAACTCTGTTTCAGTGTCTGCTTTGGGAAGGGTAGTATTACATAGGGGAGAAGTGACTCGACTTATTGGAGTCATGGCTCTTCAGAATAATAGGCATATCCCTATTCTTATTGTTACTATTGTCTACTAAGTACTTGCATTCTCACTGTCACCCTGACCTGAAATAAATTATCTTAATTGAAAAATGATACATCAAAGTGCGGAAAAGAACACAAATCTAACACAATCTCTTGTAGAACTATTTGACCACCTGCACTTTACAGAACTGTTTTTAAAAAGTGCCTTTGCAGCTAGGCTGAATGTATCCACTGCCCTTCTTTATCCTTTAGAAAAACCCAGCCTCGCCAGCAGCTTATTGCAGCATTATATTTGTGCTATAGTAGTTCTTCCGTGGGATCGGAACAGACGGGCTAACCTTCGCTTCCACTGGCTTGCCAGAGGCAAGAAAAGAAACATAATTCCCCAGATACCTTAAACTGTAACTAAACGATCGACAAACTTCTGACATGTCATAGTGACATGTCATAAGTTTTGATTGGTGGGGGTCCGAGCACTGAGACCCCCACCAATCGCTGAAACAAAGCGGCAGAATCGCTCGTGTGAGCGCTCAGCTGCTTAGTTTCTGTTCGGCCTTTTCCAGAAATCAATGTATCGGAGTATGGGCTCAATAGAAAGTCTATGAACCCGTACTCTGATAAATCAGCTTTCCGGAAAAAGCTGAACAGAAACGAAGCGGCTGATTTCTCACACGAGCGCACCTGCCGCTTCTCTTTAGCGATTGGTGGGGGTCTCAGTGCTCGGACACCTACCAATCAAAACTTCTGATATGTCACTATAACATGTCTGAAATTTGTCGGACATTTAGTTACCCTTTAATGTAAGTGATAGATTATTAAAACATAACTTTTAATAATTTCCACTTAGGATAGAACAGAACAAACCTATTATCTATGTTAAAAAGTTATACTGTGGTCTAATAGCGTAGATATTAGATATTCTATGTATAGTAAAGCTGTTGCAAATTATTGCACAACGGAGGGCACTGCCCCCTAACCATATAGTAAAAGTTGGTTCAGTATCGGTGTTATCCTAGATAGGTGGCTGCAGTCCGCAATCGGATACTGCTATTAGAGAACCACAACACATTAAAATTTAAACAGCCCCCCCCCCCCCCGACATGTTTCACGGCTAAACGTGGCGTCTTCAGGGTCATAGTGGCTAATGGGGCCGGATGCTGAACTATCCCCTTTTATAAGCTTGGGGATGACATCATACAGTGTCACAATAAAGGGAACCTATTCCGTTTCTAAAAACCAGTCAAACCCATCCGAAGGGTAAACAGACGGGCGTAACAGCCAATCATTGCCTGTGACAGAATAGCCAATGGTAAAATGAAACAGGATAGGTTCCCGTCGTGATACTGTATGATGCCATCCCCAAACTTATAAAAGGAGATAATTCAGCGTCCAGCACCATTAGCCCCTATATCCCTGATAACTATAAACAATAGTTTGTTCTGTTCTATCCTAATTGGAAATTCTTAAAAGTTATGTTTTGTCTATCACATACATTAATATATGGTATCAGGGAAATTATGTTTTTTTTCTTGCCTCTGGAAAGCTAGTGATTATTAGGATGTATATATTTGCCCTGCCAGATACCTGGGTCTATCTGTTTTTCGTAACCTTCACTTCCCACTCGCATCAATGAGCCTTGGGCACCCATGACTATGTCGCTGGTTCGCCGGATGTCCTTTCTTGGGCCATTTTCAGTAGGTACTAAACACTGCATATATATATATATATATATATATAAAATTATCATTATTAAGTCTGGCTTGGGATTCAAAACATCGGAGCAGGTGTGGATGAGGAATGGAGTCCTCAATTATTCCATAGAAGACATAGAATAAAATAGCATTTGCAATACTGCACTTCACTGCTCTATGATGTATATGAAGGAGGAGTCCTTAGTAGACAAACTGATCTCCTCCCATCAAGATGTTGCTTTATATACCACAGGATAGACCCAATAAGTTGCTCTTCCACCGCCTGCTGGTTGTCCTAGATTTCTAAGGGTAAAAGTCTCCAGGATCCAACCAAGCGACCTTCTTGGATGCTAGACATAGTGTAACGCTACAACCACTTAATAAGGAATTCAATTTTAATATACTCACTAAGTATCCAAGATATAAAAAAAAAAGCATATCAAACAGTCTTTAAAAACGCAGCATGCCTTATCTCTGCCCAACCCTGGATTTTCCCCATCCCTGCTTCTTTGGCCCTTGTCAAAATTGCTCAGATCCTTATGCTTACCCATTTTTCGTCCTTCCAACACATCAACTTAAAGAACTGGCAGAACTGTGTGTGTGTCTGTGTGTGTGTGTGTGTGTGTGTGTGTGTGTGTGTGTGTGTGTTATATATATATATATACACATACACACTGTATGGCCAAAAGTATGTGGACACCTCACCATCACACCTATATAAGCCATCCCATTCCAAAACCATAGGTGTTAATATTGAGTTGGGTCCCCTTCTGAGGCTATTGCAGTGTCCACTATTGTATATTTGTCATTTCAGCCAAAAGATCATTTGTCAAGTCAGAAACTGATTTTAAAGAAGAAGGTCAGGCTCGTAATCAGTGTTTCAGTTCATGCAAAAAGTGTTAGATGTAGTTGAGGTCACGGCTTAATGCAGGCCACTGTAGTTCCTCCACACCAAACTTATCAAACTGTGTCATTATGGAGTTTGCTTTGTGTACAGCAGCACAGACATGCTGGAATGGTAAATGGCGTTCCCAAACTGTTGCCACAAAGTTGGAAGCATACAGTTGTCCTAAATGTTTTTGTGTGATGTAGCATTAACATTACCCGTCACTCAGGGGCGTAATTAGGAAATACTGGGCCACATAGAAAACTTTTGACTGGCCCCCCCTCCCCTGGGTGCCACATACACCCCGCCCTTGAAGATAGTGACCCCCTGTAAATAGTGACATACAGCCCCCACCTTTAGACAGTGCTATACAGCCCACCCCCATAGACAGTGCTATCCAGTTCTCCCTGTAGACCGTGCTATACTTTCAAGTATCACAAAGAGGGACTATCGACGTTGCGCACAGCGGCAATTTTTTTGCTTTTAAGCCATGCCTCTAATCCCACCCAATCCCTGCCCATATACACCCAGTTCAGCCCACAGTGTCATTCTCCCATAGTGCCCCCCCACACAGTATAATGCCCCCATACAGTATACTGACCCATAGATGCCCCCATATGGTATAATGCCCATCCAGATGCCCCATACAGTATAATGCCCACACAGATACCCCCATGCAGTACAATTCCCAAACACATTTCCCCATACAGCATAATGCCCCATAGCTGCCCCATGCAGCATAATACCCCCATAGCTGCCCCATACAGTATAATGCCCCCATATCTGCCCCCACAATATGCCACCCATAGCTGACTAACATGGTATAATGCTCCCCATAGCTGCTCCACAGTATAATGCTCTCCATAGCTGCTCCACACAGTATAACGCCCCCATAGGTGCCCCCACACAGTATAATGCCTCCCATAGCTGCCCCCACAGTATATTTCCCCCATGGTAGCCCCACAGTATAATGCCCCACACAGCATAATGCCTCCCATAGCTGCCCCACAGTATAATGCCCCACACAGTATAATGCCCCCCATAGCTGCCCCATATAGTATAATGCTCCCCATAGCTGCACCCCACACAGTATAATGCCCCCACCATATAATGCCCCCTTATAGCTGCCCCATACAGTATAATGCCCCCCCAGAGCTGCCCCACAGTATAATGACACCCATAGCTGTCCCCAAAGTATAATGCCCCACATACAGTATAATGCCCCTCATATAGTAAAATGCTCCTATAGCTGCCACCATATCAGCCCCCCTTCCCTACCCAGTATAATGCCCAATAGTGCCTGCGCCAAGCCGCTCATGGCAGAGTCAATGCTGGAGCAAAGAGGCGTTGCTCTTGCATTCAGGAAGCGGGACCAGCGTGGTTAGCGCTGTGTGGCTACTGGGGGATACGCCACTGCTGTCACTGGAAATAAGGGGAATAGCCCAACCCCTGAAAAACAGCCCCATACCATTATTCATCCACCACCACATTTTATAGTAGGTACTATGCATTCCGGCAGGTAGCATTCTCCTGGCATCCACCAAACCCAGATTCCCCCATCACTGCCAGATGGTGAAATGTGATTCATCACTCCAGAGAACACGTTTTAAGAGCAAAAGACTCCAGTGGTAATATTGTTTACATCACTACAGCCAAAGATTGGGGTTGTGCATGGTGATCTCAGACTTGTGTGCTGCTGCTCTACCTCTTAAACCCATTTTATGACACTCCTGATTTACAGTTCTTGTTCTAAGGTCACATCCAGAGGCAAGTTGGAACTCTGTAGTGAGTGATGAGAGAGAGGATAGGTAATTTTTATGCACAACGCACATCAGCACTTGGCGGCTATGCATTTTTTTTATAGACAAACATTCGTAGTAGTAGGGGTCATTCTGAAGAGCTCAGGGACTAAACGTGGCACAGCCATAGGATGCCACTTTTGCCACAAGTTAATTAGAGAAATCTCTGCTGGATCTACTCCGGTCAGCTGTAAGTGTTGATTTAGTGAGTGAGTGGCCGAAAAAAAAAAAAAATCTTAAAAATTGCCTATCCTCTGTTGCATCACTCACTACAGAGTTTCAAACTGCCTCAAGAAGTGACATCAGCAAAAGTACTGTGTGTCGGGTGCTTTATGAAATGAATTTTCCTGGATGAGCAGCCACACACAAGCCTAAGATCACCATGTGCGATGTCAAGCGTCAGCTGGAGTGGTGTAAAGCATGTCGCCACTGAATGCTGGAGCAGTGGAAACGTTCTCTGCAGTGATGAATCACGTTTCACAATCTGGGAGTCTGATGGACAAATCTCGGTTTGGTGGATGCCAGGAGAATGCTACATACTGGAATGCACAGTGCATCGCAGCTTGCTTGGGGATGCAGATCCACAGTCTGGTCACGTGCCCATGCTATCTCGAAAGTGCCTACAATAGGCATGTAAGCACCAAAACCGGACCATGGAGCAATGAAAGATGGTGGCCTGATCTGATGAATAATGTTTTCTTTTACATTATGTGGTCAGCTGGGTGCGTGTGCATTTCTTACTTAGGGAAGAAATGGCACCAGGAAGCACTTTGAAAAGAAGGCAAGCTGGTGGAGGCAGTGTGCTTACCTGGTTTCAGCGACGAGGCAGGAGCTCCCTCTAGTGGCTGGAATGCAAGATTACATGCCAGAGCTCCCTCTATTGGCTGGAATGCAAAATTACAATCTGGAACTCCCTCTAAAGGCTGGTACATGGCATTACCTACAATTCTGGTAAACTCCATTATATGGCATTACCTACAATTCTGGTAAGCACCTCTCTGACGACACATGACGCCTAACTGTAGGACAACCATTTGCGGATTAACTAGACTATTGGCCCTGGGCTGTTGCCCGAGCTTGGGCCTCCCTCTCCACATCCGCCCTGCCATACCGTATCTATATTAAACACCACCTTTTTGTGTGAGCATTGACAAATGAGTGTTATGATTCCCCTTGTCAAAGGGCTGTGTCCCTACTGTGAGACAGTGACAGGTAAAGTCATTGAGGGAAGGTACATTTCCCCTAGAATCCTGTCATATGTATCCTAGGCTCCAGGGAATGAGTATTTTTTGCAATAGAAAGCTCTAGCTTTCCAATCTCGGCTTAAGGAAAAGCCGGAAAAAGGGCCTGGAGTTGGATTGGGGAAGAGCAGGGCGGGTTCCCCAATCCCTAGTCCATCTCTGTTTGTAGGACAAGGCTGCTGCTCAATTAGCTGCACCTGCAGCCTTTGTATAAAAAGGTGCAGACACAGTGTGTGGGAGTCTCACCCCTGACTCAAACTGGAGACTACTAAGTCTGAAGTAGCCTGTATTCTATGTGAGTAAAGACCTGTGTTACTTTGTGTCCAGTGCCTGGTAGGAAGGCACTTGGTATAGTTAGATAATATCTTGTTTAGTTAGTGCTCAGACGAGCAGGATTTATTTTGTATTTTGCCTTGTTGTACAAGAGGCTGTTTCTTTGACAAGAATAAAACACAGGCAAAGCCCTGTTATGAACTTTAATGCACGGTGTCCCTGTCTCTGGCTACTAAGAAACCCCTGTACCAACCTCTCCTGATGCTAAACCCTCACATATGGTGGCCGATGCGGGCACGGTCTTAAAGAGACATACAGCTATTTAAAAGGACTTTTGCTGCTCCAAGCGGAAAATCGTTGCTAGGGGCAACAACACAATTTTTTTTCTCCCCGAGAGTGCTTGGAAGTGTATTTCTTGGGTGAAGGCGGCAACATGGCTAGAAAAAGAGACTGTTAAAATGGATGAAATACTTAAACAGCTGATTCAGGCTAATATCAACCAGGGGAAGATAAGCACAGCTCTGCAAGAAGCCAGCGCGACTCAGGAAATGGTGCATGAGGAAGCCATGCGTGCACAGGCTGAAACCAATATTCTGCTCTGTGAAGCCCACAGACTGGCCTTAAAAGAACAGCAGCAAATTAATCGCTATTTGCAAGACCAAATTCAGGCCTCAGTGGAGAGGTCAGCGGGGCCTCATGGTTTGCGCCAAACCACTCGTGCAGCGGTACAGACATCTCTGCAGAAGATGACATCCACCGACGACGTTGAGGCCTATCTCATGGTGTTGAGCGAGTGGCAGAACGAGAGAAGTTACCTTCAGATCAGTGAGCAGCAGTGGTGGCACCTTTCCTAACCGGAGAGCCGCAAAAGGCGTACTTTGATCTCAATGAGCAGGATGCCAAGGATTACTCCAAGCTGAAGGGTGAGATCCTTGCCCGTCTGGGTGTTAATATGAATGTGCGTGCTCGACGGGTGCACAATTGGACTTTTGTGGAACACCTACCTGCCCGATCTCAAATGTATGATCTTGTCCATCGTGCAAGGAAATGGCTACAGCCAACCCCTGCGCAGATCGTGGATAGAGTGGTGCTTGACAAATATATCCGCTCCTTACCACCGAAGGTTCAGCGTTGGGTCGGTCAAGGAGATCCTACAGATGCGGAACAGCTGGTGAACCTGATTGAAAGGTACAGAGCTACTCAGGATCTACTCCAAGAAGTACCGCCTGGATGTTCTAACCCCAGGAACAGCAAATCGTGCGGAGCACCCGGTAAGACTGTTACATTTACTAGAGGGGTGAGAAATGTCTTTAAGGGAGGTGGCTCAGAAGGGGAGCAGACGGAGGGAAGAAATCCCAGACAGACACTGAAGGCCAGACCAGGGTCTCAAGTTGGGGACCGGGGCCGCATACAGTGCTGGCGGTGTTATGGACCTGGGCATATTGCTGCCAATTGTCCCCTGACTACTAAGCCAATGGAGTGTGATGCAGCAAGGCGAATATCCTTGTTTGCACATCCTGTTTGTTCTGCTGAGACGGTTTACGAGACTGAGCAACAAATGTGTGTCGTAAAAGTGGAAGGGTGTACTGTGAGTGCCTTGCTGGATTCTGGGAGTCTGGTTACCCTGGTGCATGCCAGCCTGATAGACCCTGGAACATTCAGAGGACATAGTATAGGGGTCCTGTGCATTCATGGGGACACTAAAGAATACCCCACCGCTTTGGTCACTCTAGAGACTTCCTGTGGAACCACTTGCCATTAAGTGGGTGTGGTCAAGTCCCTGATGCACAGTGTGATCCTGGGGAGAGACTTCCCAGTGTTCTGGGACTTGTGGAGGAAGAAAGATGTAACCGCCACTGTAAATGTTAATGAGGGTATTAATGTGTGCACTGTGATTAGCCCAGAACCCTTTAACGAGGATGCTGAGGTGCCAGCAGTAGGGGTGACCACTGAGCCTGATAAATTTCCTCTGGCTGTTTTTGCTGGTGAAAGAGATGAGCAGGAGGAAATTTCTGAGATACCAGAGTTAAATGTATCACGTAACAATTTTGGGACTGCTCAACTTAGCGATCCCACATTGGTAAAAGCCAGGGAAAATACTAAGGTATTAAATGGAGTGCCTCAACATCCAGGGGCTGATAAGGTGCTTCCACACATGGCGGTTAACCAGGATTTGCTGTATTGGATAGATAACGTACGTGGGGAGGTGGTTGAACAGCTGGTGATACCCCAACCGTATCGTAGAACGGTGTTGGACCTGGCTCATAAACACGCGCTGTGTGGACATCTAGGTTGCGAAAAGACCAGAGAGCGTATCTTACAACGATTCTTCTGGCCGGGGGTATATACGGAAGTTCAGAGGTATTGCGAGTCCTGCCCGGAGTGTCAGATAACGGCTCCTATGCCACATTTTAGGAGTCCGCTGGTGCCTTTGCCTATCATTGGGATCCCTTTTGAAAGAATTGCCATGGATCTGGTCTGCCCTTTAGTCAAATCCTCTAGAGGACATCAATATATCCTAGTGGTGTTGGACTATGCCACACGCTACCCTGAGGCAGTCCCTTTGCGAAATTCCTCTTCAAAAGCCATTGCAAGAGAGTTGTTTTACATGTTTTCCCGTACTGGTTTACCTAAGGAAATCCTTACCGATCGGGGAACTCCCTTTATGTCCAAAATCACCAAGGAATTATGTAAACTGCTGAAAATTAAACACCTGCGTACCTCTATATATCACCCTCAAACTGATGGTCTTGTCGAAAGATTCAATAAGACATTAAAAGGCATGTTGAAGAAGGTGGTTAGTAAGGATGGGAAGGATTGGGACTGTCTTCTGCCCTATTTGATGTTCGCTGTACGTGAAGTTCCTCAATCATCCACAGGGTTTTCTCCTTTTGAACTTGTATACGGCAGACAACCCCGTGGTCTACTGGACATAGCCAAGGAAACCTGGGAGCAAGAGTCCACGCCTTATAGGAGTGTAATTGAGCATGTCACGTTGATGCAAGACCGAATTGCTGCGGTCATGCCGATAGTTAAGGAACACTTGGAGCAATCTCAGGATGCTCAGAGCAGGGTGTATAACCCAACTGCTAAAGTTAGAAATTTTAACTCTGGTGATCGAGTGTTGGTCTTAGTGCCAACCGTAGAAAGCAAATTTCTTGCTAGATGGCAAGGGCCGTATGAGATAATTGAAAAGGTGGGGGATGTAAATTATAAAGTTTACCAACCAAGTAAAAGGAAGAGAGTGCAGTTATACCATGTAAACTTAATTAAGCCATGGAAAGAAAGAGAGACCCTCGTGGCACTAAGTACCCCCTATAGTGTTAACCCAGATGTGTATGTGTCAGAATCCCTCGCAAAGCCACAGAAACAGGAGATAAAAGAGTTTGTGCAGAGAAACACAGACATGTTTTCAGAACTGCCAGGACAGACTAGTATAATAAAACATGACATTGTGACCGAGCCTCAGGTTCGGGTCCACTTGAAACCCTACAGAGTCCCTGAAGCTCGTAGACAAGCCATATCTGAGGAGGTCAAGAAAATGCTAGAACTTGGGATTATTGAAGAGTCAAAAAGTGAATGGTCAAGTCCCATTTTATTGATTCCGAAACCAGATGGGTCATTACGTTTCTGTACCGACTTCCGCAAGTTAAATGAGATGTCAAAGTTTGACGCATACCCAATGCCAAGAGTTGACGAGTTAATAGAGAGACTGGGCCATTTAAGGTATTTTTCAACACTTGATTTAACCAAAGGCTATTGGCAAGTACCCCTCACGGAGGGCGCCAAAGAGAAAACTGCATTCATCACCCCGGATGGTCTGTTTCAATATATTTGTTTACCATTTGGGCTACATGGGGCTCCAGCGACCTTTCAAAGGTTAGTGGACATAGTCCTCAAACCCCATCGTCGGTATGCTTCGGCATATCTGGACGACATTATAATCTTTAGTGATGACTGGGAAAGCCACTTACCAAAAGTACAACCAGTACTAAACTCCCTCAGAGCCGCAGGGTTAACAGCAAACCCAAAGAAATTTTCCTTAGGCTTGGAGGAAGCACGGTATATGGGGTACATAATTGGGAGAGGGGTGATAAAGCCACAGGTCAACAAAGTTGAGGCTATCCAAAACTGGCCCCAGCCCTCAACCAAAAAGCAGGTCAGAGCTTTTCTTGGAATTGTAGATTATTACCGCAGGTTCATTCCAAACTTTGCCAGCACAGCAGCGCCCCTGACAGATCTTACCAAGGGAAGTAAGTCTGTCATGGTCAAGTGGGACACGAAGGCTGAAAGCGCCTTTCAAGAGTTGAAACTGGCCCTGTGTAACCAACCAGTCTTAGTCACTCCTGACTTCAAAAAGGAGTTTGTTGTCCAAACTGATGCTTCTGATGTGAGGCTCGGAGCAGTTCTGTCACAAGAGGTGGGTGGTGAGGAACATCCTGTGACCTATTTGAGCAGAAAGCTTACCCCGGCTGAGAAAAACTATAGCATAGTTGAACGGGAGTGCTTGGCCATTAAGTGGGCACTTGAGTCCCTGAGATATTATTTATTGGGTCGTCGGTTTAGGTTGGTTACAGACCACTCTCCTCTTACGTGGATGTGTCAAGCTAAAGAGAGAAATTCAAGAGTTACACGGTGGTTTCTTACTTTGCAGAACTTCAAATATACTGTGGAATACAGAGCAGGAAAACTGCAGGGCAATGCTGACGCTTTGTCTAGGACACACTGCCTTGTAGCTAAACGTGTCCGATCCCACGGGCTCGAACAGAGGAAGAGGGTATGTGAGACAGTGACAGGTAAAGTCATTGAGGGAAAGTTCATTTCCCCTAGAATCCTGTCATATGTATCCTAGGCTCCAGGGAATGAGTATTTTTTGCAATAGAAAGCTCTAGCTTTCCAATCTCGGCTTAAGGAAAAGCCGGAAAAAGGGCCTGGAGTTGGATTGGGGAAGAGCAGGGCGGGTTCCCCAATCCCTAGTCCATCTCTGTATGTAGGACAAGGCTGCTGCTCAATTAGCTGCACCTGCAGCCTGTGTATAAAAAGGTGCAGACACAGTGTATGGGAGTCTCACCCCTGACTCAGACTGGAGACTACTAAGTCTGGAGTAGCCTGTATTCTATGTGAGTAAAGACCTGTGTTACTTTGTGTCCAGTGCCTGGTAGGAAGGCACTTGGTATAGTTAGATAATATCTTGTTTAGTTAGTGCTCAGACGAGCAGGATTTATTTTGTATTTTGCCTTGTTGTACAAGAGGCTGTTTCTTTGACAAGAATAAAACACAGGCAAAGCCCTGTTATGAACTTTAATGCACGGTGTCCCTGTCTCTGGCTACTAAGAAACCGCTGTACCAACCTCTCCTGATGCTAAACCCTCACACTACATACTGACATACTCCAAGCATCGCTAACAGTATAACACTGTGTAGGACACATCCTCTTGACAATGGGAATGGTAACACACATTTGTCTATTAGTCCTGGAAACACAAAGACTTTATGTGGAATACAAGTATTTCCTATACCAGACATGTCAGGAAAGGGGACAGATCCTCTATAGATCCAGTGACTCACAAGTGATTTCTTCTCGGATGGGAGTCGTTTTCTATTCTTCTCTTCTCCATCTGACACAGACTGTTATGGAGACTTCTCCTGATGACTAAAGTTTCCTGATGAGAAATCTTTGCCCCTCGATTCTGCAGCCATTTTGAGCGTCTATAGCAACACACAAATTCAGAAACTAAACACCCTAAATTGTTTTATACCCCAGACAAAACCCTAACCAAATTAAGATCCAGGCCCATACATTAACTCAGACCAATAAATTCAGTCCCCAGGGGGTAACTAAACTTTTAAAAAACTTTTGTCATGTCAAAGTAATATGTCAGATATACACTATACACACCATACACTATATAGGCTTACACTATACACAGGCTACCTACACGCTATATAGAGACTTACACTATATACACTATACACACATCACACACTATACACAGACCACACACTATATGGACTTACACTATATACACTACACACTGTAATGGCAGGAAGGAGGTGAAGGGAAAGTGAGCCCTAATCTACCCACCGCCCTGTCCCTGCCTACTTGCAACGACCCGCCCTAGGCGACGGGGTACAACTGGGCGGCGGTCCCTACGCTGTCTAAGTGCACGGGAAAACAAACAGGGAACACGCAAGGGAAGGGGCAGTAGCCCACGGAACGCCGTGAGGAAACGGAGCGGTGAATGAGTAGTCAGGACCAGGATAAGGTGGAGTATACCCAAGTGAGCACGGAGGAGGAAGGCGGAGCTAACTCTGACTGACCAGGCCGCGATAGGCTCTCCCACTCCTGAGCCTGCCACCCTGGTTGGTGGGAGATGGTGTCAGTCGAACAGGTCTGGCATCAGGTGTGGATTGATTAATCCCAGGAGTATACCTAGACGTAGTACCTGGCAGATCCCTAACACACACACACACACACACACACACACACACACACACACACACACACATACCCCACACTATATAGACTTACACTATATATACACACACAATATATAGACTTACACTATACACACACACCACACGCACTGTGGTTATGTGTGGTTATGACGATTGATTCTAACACCGCTGAGGCATAAATGATTATGTTGTAATCAGTTGTTTTTAACGTTTGTGTCACTGTATATTGCCACTTACACTGTTATATGTACACATTCGCACTTTCTGTATCATGTTTGTGTTTCATAATGATACCTTATAACATGAATTATATGAGTTTTTCAACACTGTATACTTGATTGTATTATAATGAGACTAATTATGTTAAGTAGTCTCAACCCTATATTAGTTTCCTGTAGTAGATGTGTCACTAGGCTTGATAAAGATCCTATTGTAGGATTGAAACGTTGCTGTTGTTCTTGGATTGAATAAACCACCACTTTTTTCACATTGGAGTGCTGCAAATCTTCTTTCTATATATATATATATATATATATATATATATATATATATATATATATATATATATATATATACAGTGAAGGAAATAAGTATTTGATCCCTTGCTGATTTTGTAAGTTTGCCCACTGTCAAAGACATGAACAGTCTAGAATTTTTAGGCTAGGTTAATTTTACCAGTGAGAGATAGATTATATTTTAAAAAAAACAGAAAATCACATAGTCAAAATTATAGATATTTATTTGCATTGTGCACAGAGAAATAAGTATTTGATCCCTTTGGCAAACAAGACTTAATACTTGGTGGCAAAACCCTTGTTGGCAAGCACAGCAGTCAGACGTTTTTTGTAGTTGATGATGAGGTTTGCACACATGTTAGATGGAATTTTGGCCCACTCCTCTTTGCAGATCATCTGTAAATCATTAAGATTTCGAGGCTGTCGCTTGGCAACTCGGATCTTCAGCTCCCTCCATAAGTTTTCGATGGGATTAAGGTCTGGAGACTGGCTAGGCCACTCCATGACCTTAATGTGCTTCTTTTTGAGCCACTCCTTTGTTGCCTTGGCTGTATGTTTCGGGTCATTGTCGTGCTGGAAGACCCAGCCACGAGCCATTTTTAATGTCCTGGTGGAGGGAAGGAGGTTGTCACTCAGGATTTGACGGTACATGGCTCCATCCATTCTCCCATTGATGCGGTGAAGTAGTCCTGTGCCCTTAGCAGAGAAACACCCCCAAAACATAATGTTTCCACCTTCATGCTTGACAGTGGGGACGGTGTTCTTTGGGTTATAGGCAGCATTTCTCTTCCTCCAAACACGAGTTGAGTTAATGCCAAAGAGCTCAATTTTAGTCTCATCTGACCACAGCACCTTTTCCCAATCACTCTCAGAATCATCCAGATGTTCATTTGCAAACTTCAGACGGGCCTGTACATGTGCCTTCTTGAGCAGCGGGACCTTGCGGGCACTGCAGGATTTTAATCCATTACGGCGTAATGTGTTACCAATGGTTTTCTTGGTGACTGTGGTCCCAGCTGCCTTAAGATCATTAACAAGTTCCCCCCGTGTAGTTTTTGGCTGAGCTCTCACCTTCCTCAGGATCAAGGATACCCCACGAGGTGAGATTTTGCATGGAGCCCCAGATCTATGTCGATTCACAGTCATTTTGTATGTCTTTCATTTTTTTACTATTGCACCAACAGTTGTCTCCTTCTCACCCAGCGTCTTACTTATGGTTTTGTAGCCCATTCCAGCCTTGTGCAGGTCTATGATCTTGTCCCTGACATCCTTAGAAAGCTCTTTGGTCTTGCCCATGTTGTAGAGGTTAGAGTCAGACCGATTAATTGAGTCTGTGAACAGGAGTCTTTTATACAGGTGACCATTTAAAGAGGCTCTGTCACCAGATTTTGCAACCCCTATCTCCTATTGCAGCAGATCGGCGCTGCAATGTAGATAAGAGTAACGTTTTTTGTTTTTTTTTAAACGAGCATTTTTGGCCAAGTTATGACCATTTTTATATTTATGCAAATGAGGCTTTCTAAAGTACAACTGGGCGTGTTTAACGTTAAAGTACAACTGGGCGTGTATTGTGTGCGTACATCTGGGCGTTTTTACTTCTTTTACTAGCTGGGCGTTGTTAATGGGAGTGTATGATGCTGACGAATCAGTATCATCCACTTCTATTCACAACGCCCAGCTTCTGGCAGTGCACAGACACACAGCGTGTTCTCGAGAGATCACGCTGTGACGTCACTCACTTCCTGCCCCAGATCCTGCATCGTGTCGGACGAGCGAGGACATATCGGCACCAGAGGCTACATTTGATTCTGCAGCAGCATCGGCGTTTGCAGGTAAGGCGATTGTTAGGGATCTGCCAGGTACTACGTCTAGGTATACTCCTGGGATTAATCAATCCACACCTGAGGCCAGACCTGTTCGACTGACACCCTCTCCCACCAACCAGGGTGGCAGGCTCAGGAGTGGGAGAGCCTATCGCGGCCTGGTCAGTCGGAGTTAGCTCCGCCCCCTGTCCTTTATTACCTGCTGTGTTCTCCTCCTCAGTGCTTGTAATTCTTTGGGATTCCTGGCCCCACTGCTGCTTGCTCCAGCCTGCTTCTGCCGTGCTTCTGCCTTGCTGCTGTTCTGCTTACCTGCTTTGCTTTGCCTCCGGCTTGCTTCCTCCTCCGTGCTCACTTGGGTATACTCCACCTTATCCTGGTCCTGACTACTCATTCACCGCTCCGTTTCCTCGCAGCGTTCCGTGGGCTACTGCCCCTTCCCTTGCGTGTTCCCTGTTTGTTTTCCCGTGCACCTAGACAGCATAGGGACCGCCGCCCAGTTCTACCCCGTCGCCTAGGGTGGGTCGTTGCAAGTAGGCAGGGACAGGGCGGTGGGTAGATTAGGGCTCACTTTCCCTTCACCTCCTTCCTGCCATTACATAATTACAAGCCCCTTACCTAGTCTACCATTTCCCCTACGCTGACGCTATCATGGACCCCCTTGAGACCCTGACCCAGCAGATGCAGGGCCTCTCCCTACAGGTCCAGGCCCTGGCCCAGAGGGTCAACCAGGGTGACGCTGCCGTAGTAGTTCCCCTCACCTCACCTCTAGAACCCGACCTCAAGTTACCTGACCGGTTCTCAGGGGACCGTAAGACGTTTCTCTCCTTCCGGGAGAGTTGCAGACTGTATTTCCGCCTTAAACCCCACTCCTCAGGTTCCGAGAACCAGCGGGTGGGTATCATCATATCCCGACTCCAGGAAGGGCCCCAAGAGTGGGCCTTCTCCTTGGCTCCTGACGCCCCTGAACTTTCCTCTGTTGATCGCTTTTTCTCTGCCCTCGGACTCATTTACGACGAGACTGACAGGACTGCTTTAGCCGAGAGTCAGCTGGTGACCTTACGTCAGGGTAGGAGACCGGTTGAGGAGTACTGTTTTGATTTTAGAAAGTGGTGCGTAGCTTCTCGGTGGAACGATCCGGCCCTAAGGTGCCAGTTTAGGTTAGGATTATCTGACGCCCTGAAGGATCTGCTGGTTAGCTACCCCTCTTCTGACTCCCTTGACCAGGTTATGGCCCTAGCAGTACGACTTGACCGACGTCTCAGGGAACGTCAGCTTGAACGCTTCAATGTGCCCCCCTCTGATTTTTCTGCGATCCCCCCCGAGGTCCCGTCTCCTCGCCCCTCCACGGAGGACTCGGAGGTACCTATGCAACTCGGGGCCTCCATGTCCCCTCGACAACGTAGGGAGTTTCGCAGAATGAAGGGTCTCTGCTTCTACTGTGGGGACGACAAGCATCTTCTGAACACCTGTCCCAGGCGCAAGAATAAAAAGCCGGAAAACTTCCGCGCCTAAGTGATCATCGGGGAGGTCACTTGGGCGCACAGGTATTTCCCGTTAATGTGAAACGCAATAAAATTTTGCTTCCCTTTCAGGTCTCGTTTGCTGGCCGGTCTGCCACTGGCAGTGCCTTCGTGGATTCTGGCTCATCTGCTAATATCATGTCTGTGGAATTTGCTATGTCTCTAAAAATGCCTTTTATTGATTTACCTTATCATATCCCTGTAGTAGGTATCGACTCAACTCCCCTTGCTAATGGTTATTTTACTCAGCATACTCCTGTTTTTGAACTCCTGGTTGGCTCCATGCATTTGGAGCAGTGCTCTGTACTGGTGATGCAGGGATTATCGTCTGATCTGGTATTAGGTCTTCCCTGGTTGCAGTTGCATAATCCCACGTTTGATTGGAATACTGGGGATCTCACCAAATGGGGTAATGAATGTCTTATGTCATGTCTTTCTGTTAACTCTATTTCTCCCCGGGAGGAGGTAAACACGCTTCCTGAGTTTGTTCAGGACTTCGCCGATGTGTTTTCTAAGGAGGCCTCCGAGGTGTTGCCCCCCCATAGAGATTACGATTGCGCCATCGATTTGGTGCCTGGTGCCAAGCTTCCTAAGGTTAGGATATTTAATCTTTCATGTCCTGAACGTGAAGCTATGAGGGTGTATATCCAGGAATGCCTGGCCAAGGGTTTCATTCGCCCCTCGACTTCTCCTGTAGGTGCTGGCTTCTTCTTCTTTGTGGGGAAGAAGGATGGTGGTCTTAGGCCGTGCATTGATTATCGTAACCTGAATAAGGTCACCGTAAGGAACCAGTACCCACTTCCTTTGATTCCGGATCTTTTTAATCAGGTTCAGGGAGCCCAATGGTTTTCTAAGTTCGATCTACGGGGGGCATATAACCTTATCCGCATCAAAGAGGGGGATGAGTGGAAAACTGCGTTCAACACACCCGAGGGTCATTTCGAATACCTGGTCATGCCCTTTGGGTTGTGTAATGCCCCTGCTGTCTTCCAGAATTTTATTAATGAAATCCTGAGAGATTACCTGGGTAATTTTCTTGTTGTGTACCTTGATGACATACTGGTGTTTTCCAAGGACTGGTCCTCCCACGTGGAGCATGTCAGGAAGGTGCTCCAGGTCCTTCGGGAGAATAATCTGTTTGCTAAGACTGAAAAATGTGTCTTTGGGGTACAGGAGATACCATTTTTAGGGGAAATCCTCACTCCTCATGAATTCCGCATGGACCCTGCCAAGGTTCAGGCTGTGGCGGAATGGGTCCAACCTGCCTCCCTTAAGGCGTTACAGTGTTTTTTAGGGTTCGCCAACTATTACAGGAGATTTATTGCCAACTTCTCGGTCGTCGCTAAGCCTCTTACGAACCTTACTCGCAAGGGTGCTGATGTCCTCCATTGGCCCCCCGAGGCCGTCCAGGCCTTTGAGACCCTCAAGAAGTGCTTTATCTCGGCCCCCGTGCTGATTCAGCCCAACCAAGAGGAGCCATTTATTGTGGAGGTTGACGCATCCGAGGTGGGAGTGGGGGGCGTCTTGTCCCAGGGTATCAGCTCCCTCACCCATCTCCGCCCCTGTACTTACTTCTCTAGGAAGTTTTCGCCCACGGAGAGTAACTATGATATTGGCAACCGCGAACTTCTAGCCATTAAATGGGCTTTTGAAGAGTGGCGGCACTTCCTGGAGGGGGCCAGACACCAGGTAACGGTCCTTACGGATCACAAGAATCTGGTTTTCCTAGAATCGGCCCGGAGGCTTAATCCTAGACAAGCTCGGTGGGCACTATTCTTTACCAGATTTAATTTCTTGGTTACCTATAGGGCTGGGTCCAAGAATATTAAGGCTGATGCCCTGTCACGTAGTTTCATGGCCAATCCTCCTTCCGAGAAAAATCCTGCTTGTATTTTACCCCCTGGTATAATCATTTCTGCCACGGATTCTGATTTAGCTTCTGATATCGCGGCTGATCAGGGTGCAGCTCCCGGGAACGTCCCTGGGGACAAACTGTTTGTTCCCCTGCAATACCGGCTAATGGTACTCAGGGAAAACCATGACTCCGCTCTATCTGGTCATCCTGGCATCTTGGGCACCAAACACCTCATTACCAGAAACTATTGGTGGCCTGGGTTGCCTAAAGACGTTAGGGCTTACGTCGCCGCTTGTGAGGTTTGCGCTAGGTCCAAAACCCCTAGGTCCCGACCTGCGGGCCTACTACGTTCCTTGCCCATTCCCCAGAGACCTTGGACCCATATCTCCATGGATTTTATCACCGATTTGCCTCCATCTCAGGGCAAGTCGGTGGTGTGGGTGGTAGTAGACCGCTTCAGCAAGATGTGCCACTTTGTGCCCCTTAAGAAGCTACCTAACGCCAAGACGTTAGCTTCTTTGTTTGTGAAACACATCCTGCGTCTTCATGGGGCCCCAGTCAATATCGTTTCTGACAGAGGGGTACAATTTGTTTCCTTATTTTGGAGAGCCTTTTGTAAAAAGTTGGAGATTGATCTGTCCTTCTCCTCCGCCTTCCATCCCGAAACTAATGGCCAAACGGAGAGGACTAACCAGTCCCTGGAACAATATTTAAGGTGTTTCATCTCTGACTGTCAATTCGATTGGGTCTCATTCCTTCCCCTTGCTGAATTTTCCCTGAATAACCGGGTCAGTAACTCGTCAGGGGTCTCCCCGTTTTTCTGTAATTTCGGGTTTAACCCAAGGTTCTCCTCCGTTTCCCCTGGTTGTTCCAATAATCCTGAGGTAGAGGATGTTCATCGGGAACTGTGCACTGTCTGGGCCCAGGTTCAGAAGAACCTAGAGGCGTCACAGAGCGCACAAAAGATTCAGGCGGATAGTAGACGTTCTGCTAACCCCCGGTTTGTCGTCGGGGATTTGGTCTGGTTGTCGTCCAGGAACTTGCGCCTTAAGGTCCCGTCCAGGAAGTTTGCTCCCCGATTTATTGGGCCTTATAAGATCATTGAAGTCCTCAACCCTGTATCCTTCCGTCTGGAGCTGCCCCCATCCTTTCGCATACATGACGTCTTCCATGCCTCCCTCCTTAAACGCTGCTCCCCGTCCTGGTCCCCCTCGAGGAAACCTCCTGTTCCCATTCTCACCCCTGAGGGGGTGGAATTCGAGGTGGCCAAGATTATGGACAGTAGGATGGTCCAGGGCTCCCTCCAGTACCTGGTCCATTGGAGAGGGTACGGGCCGGAGGAGAGGACTTGGGTACCTGCCCGTGATGTTCACGCTGGGGTATTGATCAGGAGGTTCCACCTTCTCTTCCCTACTAAACCGGGTCCTCTTAGTAAGGGTCCGGTGGCCCCTCATAAAAGGGGGAGTACTGTTAGGGATCTGCCAGGTACTACGTCTAGGTATACTCCTGGGATTAATCAATCCACACCTGAGGCCAGACCTGTTCGACTGACACCCTCTCCCACCAACCAGGGTGGCAGGCTCAGGAGTGGGAGAGCCTATCGCGGCCTGGTCAGTCAGAGTTAGCTCCGCCCCCTGTCCTTTATTACCTGCTGTGTTCTCCTCCTCAGTGCTTGTAATTCTTTTGGATTCCTGGCCCCACTGCTGCTCGCTCCAGCCTGCTTCTGCCGTGCTTCTGCCTTGCTGCTGTTCTGCTTACCTGCTTTGCTTTGCCTCCGGCTTGCTTCCTCCTCCGTGCTCACTTGGGTATACTCCACCTTATCCTGGTCCTGACTACTCATTCACCGCTCCGTTTCCTCGCGGCGTTCCGTGGGCTACTGCCCCTTCCCTTGCGTGTTCCCTGTTTGTTTTCCCGTGCACCTAGACAGCGTAGGGACCGCCGCCCAGTTGTACCCCGTCGCCTAGGGCGGGTCGTTGCAAGTAGGCAGGGACAGGGCGGTGGGTAGATTAGGGCTCACTTTCCCTTCACCTCCTTCCTGCCATTACAGCGATGTAGCTACTTACCTGCAAACGCTGATGCTGCTGCAGAATCAACTGTAGCCTCTGTTGCCGATGTGTCCTCGCTCGTCCGACATGATGCAGGACCTGGGGCAGGAAGTGAGTGACGTCACAGCGTGATCTCTCGAGAACACGCTGTGTGTCTGTGCACTGCCAGAAGCTGGGCGTTGTGAAGAGAAGTGGATGATGCTGATTCGTCAGCATCATACACTCCCATTAACAACGCCCAGCTAGTAAAAGAAGTAAAAACGCCCAGATGTACACACACAATACACGCCCAGTTGTACTTTTACTTTAAACACGCCCAGTTGTACTTTAGAAAGCCTCATTTGCATAAATATAAAAATGGTCATAATTTGGCCAAAAATGCTCGTTTTAAAAAAAACTAAAACGTTACTGTTATCTACATTGCAGCGCCGATCTGCTGCAATAGGAGATAGGGGTTGCAAAATCTGGTGACAGAGCCTCTTTAAGACAGCTGTCTTTAATGCAGGCACCAAGTTGATTTGGAGCGTGTAACTGGTCTGGAGGAGGCTGAACTCTTAATGGTTGGTAGGGGATCAAATACTTATTTCTCTGTGCACAATGCAAATAAATATATATAATTTTGACTATGTGATTTTCTGTTTTTTTTTTTTAAATATAATCTATCTCTCACTGGTAAAATTAGCCTAGCCTAAAAATTCTAGACTGTTCATGACTTTGACAGATAATGTAGCGGTTACCTGCAGTCCTATGTAACACCATAGATAACACACAGTGATAACTCTCTGAATAAAGATAATGTAGTAGATGTCCTTTGTAACACCACAGATAACTATACCCACACAGGCACATCTAAACACACACACAGAGGCATATATATCCTTCTCAATGAATTAGAATATCATCAAAAAGTTAATTTATTTCAGTAATTCAATTCAAAAAGTGAAACTCTTATATAGATTCATTACACACAATTTTTTCTTTTAGTTGATGAAAACCCAAAATGTAATATCTAAAATAACTAGAATATTAAATAAGCCCAATTTCAAAAAATGATTTTTAATACCGAAATGTTGGCCTACTGAAAAGTATGTCCAGTATATGCCCTCAATACTTGTTCGTGGCTCCTTTTGCATGAATTACTGCATCAATGCAGCGTGGCATGGAGGTGATCAGCCTGTGGCACTGCTGAGGTGTTATGGAAGCCCAGGTTGCTTTGATAGCGGCCTTCTGCTCGTTTGCATTGTTGGGTCTGGTGTTTCTCTCATCTTCCTCTTGACAATGCCCCATAGATTCTCTAAGGGTTTTAGGTCAGGCGAGTTTGCTGGCCAATCAAGCGCAGTGGTACTGTGGTTATTAAACCAGGTATTGGTACTTTTGGCAGTGTGGGCAGGTGCCAAGTACTGCTGGAAAATGAAATCAGCATCTCCATAAAGCTTGTCAGCAGAGGGAAGCATGAAGCGCTCTAAAATCTCCTGGTAGACGGCTATGTTGACTCTGGACTTGATATAACACAGTGGACCAACACCAGCAGATGACGCGGCTCCCCAAACCATCATAGACTGTGAAAACTTCACACTGGACCACAAGCAACTTGGATTAAGTGCCTTTCCACTCTGCCTCCAGACTCTGGGACCTTGATTTCCAAAAGAAATGCAAAATTTACTTCCATCTGAAAACAGGACTCTGAACCACTGAGCAACAGAGCAGTCCTTTTTGTCCTTAGCCATGTAAGACGCTCCTGACGTTGTCTCTGTTTCATGAGTGGGTTGATACAAGGAATCCGACAGTTGTAGCCCATGTCCTGGATACATCTGTGTGTGGTGGCTCTTGAAGCACTGACTCCAGCCGCAGTCCACTCCTTGTGAATCTGCCCCAGATTCTTGAATGTCCTTTTCTTGACAATCCTTTCAAGGCTGCGGTTATCCCTGATGCTTGTGCACCTTTTTCTACCTCACTTTTTCCTTCTTCTCAACTTTCCATTAATCTGCTTGGATACAGCACTCTGTGAACAACCAGCTTCTTTAACAATGTCCTTTTTGGCTTACCCTCCTTACGGAGGGTGTCAATGACTGTCTTCAGGACAACTGTCAAGTCAGCAGTCTTCACCATGATTGTATACTCTACTGACAGGGGCGATTCTAGCTATTCTGCTGCCTGAGGCGAAAATGGAAATGGCGCCCCCTCCCCCCCATCGTAAGTAAAAAACAACTTGTAAAACGAAACAAAAAAATTCAAACTGTGTGAACAGTCAGTATAGTAACGCATGCTGCACTGTACAGTCAGTATAGTAACGCATGCTGCACTTTACAGTCAGTATAGTAACGCATGCTGCACTGTACAGTCAGTATAGTAACACATGCTGCACTTTACAGTCAGTATAGTAACGCACGCTGCACTTTACAGTCAGTATAGTAACGCATGCTGCACTTTCTTTCTGTCCAAGTCTGTTGGATCTGTACAACCAATCCGTAATATTTGTAAGCCGAAACTACACAGACCGGACTAGGAATGAATGTAATCATCGATCCAGTAATATAATCTGAAAACTATTCACTGCATGTTCAGGCCTTAAAGGGGTTGTCCCAAGATTAAATGTTATCCCACCTCTACAGGATAGGAGATAACATGCTGATCAGTGGGGGTCCCTCGTACTCCTGAGTTAATGACGCTGCAGGTCAAGCACACACCCTGCCGCTCCAGTTACTCAGGGGTATAAGGGACCACCGTTCTAGTTATCAGTGGGGGTTCCAGTGGTTGGACCCCCACAGATCAGCATGTTATGTCCTATCCTGTAGACAGGGGGTAACATTTAATTTTGGAACAACCCCTTTAACTGCAAGGGGCAAAAATGTATGGAACAGTAGCAAAGCAAAAAATAAACCGCACACAACCTATGAATAAATATGTACCAGCAGTGTATATACCGCACAGATCCATATATAGCAGCAGTGAATATATTGCACATATAAATATATACCAGCAGTGAATGTTATCAGCCACAGTCCGCCCTTCTCCTCCTCCTCCCATCCAATAACATGTGGAGGCTGAGGAGAGGTGCAGAGTTGAAAAGCCAGCCATACTCACTCGTTAGACGCGCTCTCTGTATCGTGGTCCGCAGGGGCGTGCGCTTCTCCGCTGCAAGCTCTGTTGTGAACTTGTGATATTCTGCACACAGGGGCGGATATAGGATTGAAATCTAGGGCAGGGGTGGAAAAAAACACAAACTGTGAACAGACCATATTTTCCCCCCTCCTCCCCCTAACACCCCCCCTATTGAACTCTGTCACCTGTCAACGGAAAAATCATCTGTCAGAAGGAAAAATGTTTCCCGATGAGTACAAGAAAGCCTCACCTGGGAATTAGACATTCTTGTACTCCACAATGGGAAAACATTTTTTCCCTCTGGCGGATGACTTTTCAGTTGACAAGGAGCAGAGTTACATGAAGGGAAATTATTTTTCCTTGACCTCTAGTTTCTATTGTGGCGCAGAGGAGAAAAAATAGTATAGGTTTCATATTTTTAATACTGCTGGACCATTTAGACTAAGTCATAGATTAGTTGGACTACTTAGATAATGTAAATTTTTTTTGTTGTTTTTTTTTAAATAAAATGGTGAAAGTGGGTTGTGTGGGGGAGTTTTTATTTCAATAAAAAATTTTTTTCTTATGTCTTTGTTTTTTTTAAATTATATTACCGCATTTGTAATGGCCACTGTCTGCTTGACGGCGTTCATAGTAAGGCAGGGCTTAGCGTTAGCCAGTAAAAAGGCTAACAGTAACCCACAATTATTACCCTGTTACCCACCGCCACCAGGGGTGTCGGAAAGAGGCGGGTACCACCCAGTACCCGACCATCTGTAGTGATGGTCAGGTACTGGAGCGACTGCAGGCTGGTATTATAAGGCTGGGAGGGACAAAAACCCAAAAGGACCACGTTTTTTTTTCAGGCTGGTAATGCTGCTGCTATGTTGTATCTGGCTGGTTATGAAAAATGGGGGGACCCCACGTCGTTTAAAAAAAAAAAAAAAAAAATTGTTGAAAAAAAACTACGTGGGTTCCCCCTAATATTTCATGTACCAGCCAGATACAACATAACAGTAGCAGCCTAGCATTAACAGGATGGGAAGGGCCAAGGTTTCTGTCCCTTCCCAGCCTGATAACACCAGCCTGCGGCCGCCCCAGTGCCCATCCATCACTACAGATGGTCGGGTACTGGATTGCACCAGGCTCTTCCCAGCACCCCTGGTGGTGGTGGGTCCCAATGTAATAATCGGTGGTTAGTGTCGGCCTTTTAACTGGCTAACACTAAGCCCCGCCTTAGTAGTGGACGTCAACAATCAGACAACTGCCATTACTAAGGTGGTAATAAAGTATTAAAAAAAAATAATAATAATTTTTTATTGAAATAAAAACTCCCCCACACAAACTTCTTTGACCATTTTATTTAAAAAATAAATAGATATGAAGTGTAAATCATCGACGTAGTCCAAACGGTCCAGCGGAACCTGCAAAACAAAAATTTGCAATAAAAAAAACAAACAACTTATACTCACCCACAGGAGTATTCTCCCCTGTGCCGCATTAGAAACTAGAGGTCAATGAACTGTAATTTCTATTGTGGCGCACAGGACCTAGAGATGCGCCAAAAATATTAATAGATAATTCTGTCTTATCTGGGAGGTCCTGTGCGCCAGAAAAAGCTAACGCAGGGACTCCTCTAATAAAAAGGATAACACCTTTCTTTTAAAGTGTAACTAAATTTTTAAAAACTTTTGACATGTCACACTGACATGTCAGAAGTTTTGGCCGGTGGACGTCCGAGCACTGATACCCCCACTGATCGCTAAAACAAAGAGGCAGAAGTGCTTGGTTGAGCGCTGTGAGTCTTTGAGCCCATACACCGATCCGAGAAAAGCCAATCAGAAACTAAGCGGCACAGCGCTCACCGGAGCACTTCTGACGCTTCATTTTAGCAATCAGTGGGGATCCCAGTGCTCGGACCCCCACCAATCAAAACTTCTGACATGTCAGTGTGATGTGTCAATTTTTTTTTGTAAAGTTTAGTTACACTAATTTGAAGCAGACACGCACACACACACGCACACACACAGACACACACACACACACACACACACAGAGACACACACACACACACACACACACACACACACACACACACACACACACACACACACACACACACACAGAGACAGACATAAAGCATGTATTCATATACAGTCACACATATATATATATATATATATATATATATATATATATATATATACATGGTGGGAGGCTGCCAGCACCATGTCGCACACCTCTAAGGCTACCCAATGCAGTCAGTCAGATGCCCCCCTCTTTTCAGTATAGTAGCGGCACATCACTTTTAAATTAGTGAGGGCAGGAGGCTGAGTGCAGTAATCGGCACTCTGCCGCTCTAGTCTTTAAAAACGACTCAGCCTCCTGTCCTCACCTCATTACTTACCAGCCGATCTTCTTTTCTTTAAGAGAGAGCGTTCGGCTGCTCCTCCCGCAGACCTTCAGGTTCTCTATGCTCCTCTCTCGCGGCGCGTGCAGCGTCAGAGAGGGGGAGTGTACTAGCAGACGTTCGCCTATCGTGCTGCACGTCTGCTAGGTAAAGAACCATTTAAAGGCTTAGGAAACCTTTGCAGGTGTCTTGTGTTGGTTAGCTGATCAGAGTGTGACACCATGAGTCTACAATCTTCAACTTTTACCCAATATTAAAATTTTCTGAAAGGCTACATTTTGGGTTTTCATTAACTGTTAGTCATAACCATCAACATTAAAAGAAAAAAAATGCTTTAAAAACAGATCACTCTGTGTTTAATGAATCTATATAATATATGAGTTTCACATTTTGAATTGAATTACTGAAATAAATAAACTTTTCGATGTTATCCTAATTCATTGAGAAGGACTAGTATATATATATATACATATATATATATATATATATATATATAAATATATATATATCATGCAGTGCACCTCTATGAATGAATTGGTTAGGCCAGGTTCCCACGGGACGGATACACTGCATAAAAACCACGCAGCGTATCCAACCTGGAACCCGTAGTACATTCCGTCCGAAAACCGCACCACACAACACCGCAGCAGAAATTCCGTCCGTGAAAAACGTGGTGTGGTGCGGGAAGCAGCAGTAAAAGTCGCTCATACTTACGTAAGCTGTTGTTATGGTGATGCATCCCTCTTCTGCAGCCCAGCCTCCTTGGATGACGCTGCAACCCATGTGACCGCTGCAGCCTGTGATTGGCTGTAGCAGTTGTCACATGGGCTGTATCGTCATCCCAGGTGGCCATACTTCTGACGTCATCCAACCCGGCCTCCTGGGATGACGTTTTATCCCATGTGACCGCCGCTACAGCCTGTGATTGGCTGCCGCGGTCACATGGGATGCAGCGTAATCCTTAATTGCGAATACGCCGCAAAAGTCGCAACACTTGGATTTCTGTTGCGGGTTTTGCATCCACATTGAATTCAATAGGGAAAACAGCCAACGTAAAAAATTAACAAAAACGCAGCATAAATTGACATGCTGCAGAATTAAATTCCACACCGCAGGTCAATTTATTAACGTTTACGTTTAGTGTTTTTTACGCAGCATGTTCATGAGATTTTCTGAATGTCATCCCCTTTGCTGTTACTGTAAATGCTGTGGAGTTTCCAATTCTGTTGCGTAAATTCCACATATGAAAATGTGGTGTTTCCTTTAACCCCTTCAGGACCCAGCCTGTTTTGTCCTTCAGGACACAGCCGATTTTTTCAAATCTGACATGTGTTAATTTATGTGGTAATAACTCCGGAATGCTTTTACCTATCCAAGCGATTCTGAGACTGTTTTCTCGTGACTTGTTGTACTTTATGTTAGTGAAAAAATTTTGTCGATAATTTTGGTATTTATTTCTGAAAAACACCACATTTTAGAAAAAAACTGCAAAAAGTAGCATTTTTCTCAATTTAAACGTATCTGCTTGTAAAACAGATAGTAATACCACACAAAATAGTTGCTAGTTACCATTTCCCATATGTATACTTTATGTTTGCATCATTTTTTCAACATCCTTTTATTTTTCTAGGACGTTACAAGGCTTAGAACTTTAGCAGCAATTTCTCATATTTTCAAGAAAATTTCAAAAGGCTATTTTTTCAGGGACCAGTTCAGTTCTGAGGTGGCTTTGAGGGCCTTATATATTAGAAAATCCACAGAAGTCACAACATTTTGAAACCCCTCAAGGTATTCGAATCAGCCTTCACAAAGTGTTTTAACCCTATAGGCATTTCACAGGCATTAAAGCAGAGTAGAGGTGAAATTTACAATTTATTTTTTTTTCCGAAATTCATTTCTAATACATTTGTTTTTGTAACACAGAAGGTTTTACCAGAGAAATGCAACTCAATATTTATTGCCCAGATTCTGCAGTTTTTAGTTTGGCTCTAGTGTTATAATGGACTGAAATACCGGCCTCAGAAGCAAAGGAGCACCCAGTAGATTTTGGACCTCCTTTTTTTTAGAATATATTTTAGGCACCTTGTCAGGTTTGAAGAGGTCTTGTGGTGCCAAAACAGTGGAAACACCCCAAAAGTTACCCCATTTTGGAAACTACACCCCTCAAGGAATTTATCTAGGTGTATAGTTAGCATTTTGACCACACAGGTTTTTCGCTAAATTTATTATAATTAGTCTGTAAAAATGAAAATCTACTTTTTTTCTGAAAAAACATAGAAATTTTAATATTTACGAGGAATAATGAAGAAAATCACCCCAACATTTGTAAAGCAATGTCTCCTGATTACAGCAATATCCCATATGTGGTAATAAACTGCTGATTGGACCCACAGCAGGGCTCAGAAAGGAAGGAGTGCCATTTGGATTTTGGAGCACGGATTTTGCTGGATTGGTTTTTGGTGCCATGTCGCGTTTGCAACACCCTGGAGGGACCAAAACAGGGAAAACCCCCCAAAGTGACCCCATTTTGGAAACTACACCTCTCAAGGAATTTATCTAGGGGTATTGTTAGCATTTTGACCACACAGGTTTTTTGCAGAATTTAGTGGAATTAGGCAATGAAAATGAAAATCAACTTTTTTTCTGAAAAAGCATAGAAATTTTAAATTTTTACAAGGAATAAAGGAACAAAAGAACCAAAACATTTGTAAAGCATTTTCTCCTGATTACGGCAATACCCCATATGTTGTAATAAACTGCTGATTGGACCCATGGCAGCGCTCAGAAGGGAAGTAGCGCCATTTGGATTTTGGAGCACGGATTTTGCTGTTTGTTTTTCGGTGCCATGCCGCCTTTGCAACGCCCTGGAGGGACCAAAACAGTGGAAACCCCCCAAGTTACCCTATTTTGGAAACACCCCTCAAGGAATTTTTCTAGGGGTATAGTGAGCATTTAGACTTCACGGGTCTTTTGCAGAATTTATTAGAATTAGGCGGAGAAAATTAATATCACAATTTTTTTCCACTAAAATGTTGAATTTTCTCATTTTCACAAGGGATAAAGGAGAAATAAACAACCAATTTTTGTAAAGCAAATTCTCCCAAGTACGGAAATACCCCACATGTGGTCATACGTTTTTTTCATTAGAAATGAATTAACCCTTTCAGGACTGATCTATTTTTTGCTTTCTTATTTTCGTTTTTCACTCCCCGCCTTCCAAGAGCCATAACTTTTTTCTTTTTCCATCAGTAGAGTGATGTGAGGGCTTAGTTCTTGCGGGAGGAATTGTAGTTTCTATTGACACCATTTAAAGTACTATAAAAAGTACTGGGAAACTGAAAAAAAAATAGGAAAATATAGTAATATAGGAAAAAATCTGATTCAATTTTTTGGCGTTTTCGTTTTTACAGCTTTCGCCGTGCGGTAAAAACGAAAACTACAGCGATTTTGGCGGATTAAATTATTTAAGTTTTTTATGGTGTTCACCGTGTGAGTTAAATAATGGTATATTGTAATAGTTCGGCCTTTTACGAACGTAGCGATACCAATTTTGTTTATTTTTTTTACATTACTTTAAAAGAAAAATGGGAAAAGGTTTTTTTTTTTACTTTTTAAACTTTTTTCTTTCTCAATACTAATAACTTTAATTCTTCTACACATTTTATTAGTCCCATAAGGGGACTTGTACCAGCGATCACTGGATCGCGGGTACAATATACTGCAATACTAATGTATTGCAGTATATTGTTATTTTTACAGGCTTTTGTAACCGCACGATCGCTGTTCCTGTCCGTTAGTCCTGGGTGTCAGCTGTAATACACTGCTGACACCTGCAACGTATGGAGCAGGCTCAGCATGTGAGCCCGCTCCATACATCAACCCCCCGCACCATGACGTGCTATTAAGTCATAGTGCGCAAACGGGTTAATTCACAGCGGATGGTGTGAATATTGCAATTTTCCACTGATATGCCATTTTAGTGCATAATATGTCGTGCCAAGTTTGTGCCACTGAAGACAAATACCTCATAAAACGTTAAGCGGGTTCTGCCGGGCATGGCGATGCCATATATGTGGACGCAAACTGCTGTTTGGGCACGCTGCAGGGCTCAGAAAGGAGGGACGCCATTTTGCTTTTGGAGCGCAGATTTTGCTTGGTAGTTTTTCTGTTTTGGGTTTCGCTGGTATTTCAGTTTATAATGTGGGGACATATGTAATCTGTGCAGAGAACATAAGGGCATAATAAGAGGGTATAATAATGCGGTAAATAAATAATAATTGATAGATGTGTGGCCGGTGTCGCACTGATAAATGGTGTTGGATGTTACCCGATTTTAGAAAACACTGCACATTTTGCATCGCCATATTCTGAGAGCCGGAACTTCTTTATTTTTTCAACACCGGAGCTGTATGAGGGCTTATTTGTTGCGGGACAATCTGTAGTTTTCATTGGTACCATTTTGGGGTACATGCGATTTTTTTGATCACTTTTTATAAAATTTTTTTGCAAGCCGGATGACCAAAAACAAGCAATTCTGACAATGTTTTTTTGTTTTTGCAGCGTTCACCGTGTGCTATAAATTAAAATTTTACTTTATTCTGCGGGTCGATACGATTACGGCGATACCATATGTATTTAGGTTTTTTTATGTTTTGCAGCGTTTGCGCAATAAAATCACTTTTTTATAAAATAATTCATTTTCTGTGTCACCATATTCTGAGAGCCGTAACTTTTTTATTTTTCAGTCAAAAAAGCTGTGTAAGGGCTTGTTTTTTGCGTGACGGGTTGTAGTTTTTATCGGTACTATTTTTGGGTACATGCGACTTTTTGATCACTTTTTATTCTCTATTTTGGGAGGGATGGTGACCAAAAAATAGCGATTCTGGTGTCGTTTTTTATTGATTTTTTTTTTGGGGTGTTCATCGTGCGGGAAAAATAACATTACAGTTTTATAGTTGGGGTCGTTATGAACGCGGTGATACCAGATATGTGTACTTTTTTTAACGTGTTCATTTTTTTCCTATAATGAAAGTCTTATTATAGGAAAAAAAATGCAGTTTGTTTATATAACTTATAACTTTTATTTTTACACTTTTTGAAAACATTTTTATTACTTTTTTTTACTTTTTTCACTTGTCCCACTAGGGGACACTTAGACTTGCAGATCTAATGCATTCCAACGGTCATTGTGACGTGACAGTCACACTGACAGGAAGCCTCGGAGGACCGGCCGGAGGCTGCTCCTTCGAGGCTTCCGTACATGGCAACCCGGAGGTCATTGTCTGATCTCCGATTGCCACGACAAGCATCCGCAGCCCCCACAATCACTTAGTGGGGGCTGCCGATGTGTTTCAAACCCCTTAAATTTGGTGAACGCAATCGTCGCCGCATTTATGGGGTTAAATTGCCGAAATCAGCGGCGATGGTCCGCTGACCGGCAAGACTGGAGTGTCAGCTGTCGGGGACAGCTGACCTCCCGGTTCCCGGACAATGTCCTTTAGGACAGTGTGCGCCGGGAACTACTCCGCAACTGTACGTCCTGATGCGGGAAGCAACCCCTCTGCAGGACGTACTATTGTTGAGCTATGGCAACAGGAAACCTAACAATGGCCTCCTGCTCTGCCATTACAGAAGCCGATTAGGCCCCGCCGGGAGGCAAAGCCTAATCGGCTTGCTGTCAGTGAATGACTGACAGATCTAATATGTTGCACTACCTAGGTATAAACTATAAAATTATTATTTATTCCATTCGGTGAACGGCGTAAAAAAACCCCATAAAAAACTATACCAGAATTTCTGTGTTTTGGTGACTTTGCCCTACAAATATTGGAATAAAAAGTGATCAAAAGTTGCATGTATCCAAAAATGGTACCTATATAAACTATAGCTTGTCTCGCAAAAAACAAGCCCTCATACAGCTCCGTCAACGAAAAAATTAAAACGTTATGGTTCTCACAATTTGGCGACAGAAAAAAACTACATTATTTTTACAAAAGTAATTTTATTGTGCAAAAAGTTGTAAAACAAAAAAGTGCTATAAATTAGGTATCGACGGAATCGTACTGACCCGCAGGATAAAAAGTGATCAAAAAGTCGCATGTACCCCAAAATGGTACCAATAAAAACTATAGCTCATCCTGCAAAAAACAGCCCTCATACCACTAAGTCTATGAAAAAAGAAAATTAATTAAGGCTCCAATAAGCTAGGATATAAAAAATATGCAGTTGTGCAGGCCCGAGGGGAACATTTCTTCTGTTTCAAGAGGCGAATTATCAAGGCCCTAAAATGAGGGAACCAGGAAGGGTAGGGCCCAAACATATCTGCTGGAGGACATTTATCAGTGCGACACCGGCCTGTGCAGAAAGGATTGTGTCACAGCGTAACACACATCTATGGATTATTTTACTGTTTTTTTAACCCAATTATTATACCACCTGACTATGCCCCTGATGTACTCTGCCCAGCTTACACATGCCCCCACAATATAAACAGAAACACCAGCAATACTCAAACAAAAACTACTACCAAGCAAATCCGCGCTCCAAAAAAACTAATGGTGCTCCCTCCCCTCTGAACCCTACAGCGTGTCCAAACAGCTGTTTACTTCCACATATATGGCATCGCCATACCCGGGAGAACACTTTTAACAATTTTTGGGGTGTGTGTCTCCAGTGGCATAAGCTGGACACTACATATTTGCCACTGAAATAGCATATCTAGGGAAAAATTTCAATTTTTACTTTGCACCATCCGCAGCGCAATCATTTATGGAAAAGTCCTGTAGGGTGAAAATGCTCACTACACCCCTTAATAAATGCCTTAAGGGGTGCAGTTTCTAAAATGGAGTCACTTGGGGCGTGGCTTGGACATGGCGCTGACCAGACGTGCTGCTTGAGAGCTCCGTTCCTGCACTTCCCTAACCCGATCATAAGCACATTAATAAGCAACATTTTATCAACCTGATGGTCAGGAAATCCAAGGCCTCCACGGGGACTCCTTACTGTACACGGCAGATGTCTTCAGCCGGCTCCATCCAGCGATTTCTGACCGACGCTGCTGCTGGAACATCATCTAAGATGGCGCCGCTGGAGGGGAGACGAGATGGCGCCGGGACTTCGCTTCCAGAGGGGCTATCATCTGCGGCCGGCGCTGCTGCATCAGGTACCGCTAGTACCTTCCCCTCGATATCGGGTTCTCAGGGGCAGTTTCCCTCCCTGCTGGATGGGATAGAGCCGTGCTCTTCTGGGGCTGAGATGGCGCTGCCTGCGCGGGACTGCTCACCACGTGGTGCCTGTCATGGCGGCCGGGTTTCTCCCTTATCCCTTTTTTTAGGTCCCTACTAACAAAGTATACTCTTATTTAATTATTTTTGGGTATCATACTAAGTGCCTTGGTTTTCCTTTCTTTTCTGTTATATCGTTATTTGCTATATAAAATTTGCCAGGTTGGGGGGTGCGGGGCGCTGGCTAGACCTTGTCCTGACACTTCTCCTCTTAGGGTCTCACTGGTTATATCCTGTGTATATTGGATTGTTTCTCCTTGATTAGATCAAGGAGTGGGTGCTTGTTTCACCCGCTTGTTTGTCCCTGTTGTAGTGTCTCCCTTCCTTGTCTGTCTTGTCCTTCTCTTCATTGTTGTAGCACATTTCTTGACTTGCTAGACCTACGTGCGTTGGAGATGGCACAGTTGAAAGTCTGTACCTTTAATGCTAGAGGGCTTAATGTCCCGGAAAAACGCTCGCAGATATTGTACAACATGCACAAAGAGCGTGTAAATATCCTGTTTTTACAGGAGACTCATTTTCAGGTGGGCCACACTCCACAGTTTACAAATCGTTATTATCCAGTCTGGTTCCACAGTGCCAACCCGGAATCCAAGTCCAAGGGCGCTAGTATATGTATTCACAAGTCACTCTCTCATAAACTGGTAGACGTCCTGGTTGACCCGGGTGGTCGGTATGTGTTTCTTAAACTGTCCATTCGGAATAAGCTGTTCACCTTGGCTAATGTGTACCTCCCCAATCAGGATCAGGCGCGAGTGTGCTGTGGGTATTTGCGGAAATTGGAGGAGTTCACGGAGGGAGTTTTGATTGTGGGCGGTGATTTTAACCTGACGTTCGATTCCAGGCTTGACACCTCCTCGGGCAGGTCTGCGGTTCCGAAGTCCCACTTGGGAGCCTTGAAAACTGTGATGCATTCCATGCAACTGATTGACGTGTGGAGGATTCTGCATCCTCAAGTAAGAGAATATACTTACTTCTCCCCGCTACACAATATGTACAGTAGGCTGGACGCCTTTCTTATTAGCCACCATTTGCTTACCTGGCATCCTACCTCTGAGGTGGGCCCTATGGTTTGGTCGGATCATGCCCCTGTATTTCTGACACTCACGTTTCCTAGTTCGGTACCCAATTTCCAATCTTGGAAACTTAACGATAATTTATTGCGTGACTCAGTGTGTGTGTCAGCCCTTAAGGACTCGCTAACCGGCTTTTTTGAGGTACATACACATGACACCACCCCATTACCATTACAGTGGGAGGCACTAAAGTGTGTAGTAAGGGGAGTCCTGATCCAATATGGGGCACGTATGAAGCGGGAAAAAGGGTAGCTATTGCGCGGCTCCTTACTCAGATACGGGACCTTGAATCCCGTCATAAGCGTGTTCTTTCCTCACAGATATTTGCGGAACTTACTACAGTGAGAGAATCCTTGCGTTCTCTGATAGACCAGTCACACGCTCGAGTCAGGGACCGGATGCGAAAACATTCGTACGAATTTGCAGACAAATGTGGCAGGTCTCTGGCACGGATACTACATCCTCGCACCCAGGCGTCGTATATCCCTAAAATTACTTCTCCCTCGGGCGGTGAGGTTCATGATCCGGCGGGCATCACTGATTGCTTCAGACAGTATTATGTGCACGACACTGCGTTGCCGTCATTGGGGGACGGGGAGGCCTTGGGACTTGAGGAAGATTTTTTGGAAACGGAAGTGGAGCGTGCTATTGGAGACTCCCCCTTGGGTAAAAGTCCGGGACCCGATGGGTTTAATAATAAATTCTACAAGACATTTAAGGATCAATTGGCTCCGTTCTTGACAAAAGTTTTTAATTTCGTGTCTTCCTCGTGTCCCTTTGCACCTCAGTCCCTTGAGGCTCATATTACCCTTTTACCAAAACCGGGCAAGGATCCGACGTCGTGCGCTAATTTCCGACCAATATCATTGATAAATGTAGACGTTAAGATTTTCGCGAAGTTTCTGGCCTCTCGACTCTCGCCTTTCTTACATGATCTGGTCACAGATGACCAGGTGGGGTTTGTACGTGGTAGGGAAGCGCGGGACAACACTAACAAGACCCTCCTTTTAACATCATACTGCCAATCCCATAAGATACCGATGTGTTTACTCTCGGTCGATGCTGAAAAAGCTTTTGACAGGGTACATTGGGTGTTTCTCCGCAGTGTCCTGACACACTATGGCACCACTATGGTGGATAGGATTATGACATTATATCATGGGCCTACGGCCCGAGTTCGAGTTAATGGTTTGTTATCTGACTCTTTGTCTATTACTAATGGCACGAGACAGGGGTGCCCACTCTCACATTTACTCTATGTTTTGGTCATGGAACACCTGGCCGTGGCACTGCGGAGCAACCCTATTGTTAATGGCGTCTGTGTTGGCGCAAAACATCACAAACTGGCATTGTATGCCGATGATCTCCTTGTGTACATTACGACTCCCATGGTTTCCTTGCCATCTTTGACCGGGGAATTTGAGCGATTTGGTCATTTGAGTAATTTTAAAGTCAACTATTCTAAATCGGAGGCATTGAATATATCTCTCGATACTGCTCTAGCCACCCATCTCGCTCGTGTTTTCCCGTTCAAATGGCAATCTAAATCTCTAAAATATTTGGGGGTGCATATTCCCACACAACAGTCGGATTTGTTCGCTTTGAATTACACACCCATTCTGCAGCGCACCTTGAAGGATTTAATGTCATATGGTGGGAACCGCATATCGTGGTTTGGGCGCATTAACGCGGTTAAAATGGACATTCTGCCCAAATTCCTATACATATTCCAAACCGTCCCTATCATAATTCCAACGAGCTTCTTCCAAACCTTACATAGGTCCATAACTAAATTTGTTTGGGGCTCCTCTAAGCCTCGTGTTCGTTTTGCTGTCCTTAGTCGGCCGAAAGTGGAGGGGGGGGGCAGGCTTGCCGGATTTTAAACGCTACCACCAAGCTGCGGTCCTCATGCGATTGGTAGACTGGTTCCGCTCAGGTGCGGGTAAGCAATGGGTGCGCATTGAGAAGGCTATGTCTCCCCTAGCACTGTCGTCTCTGCCTTGGTTGTCTGCTCTTCAGCGACCTTCATCTTCTCTGCCTTCCCTCACACGTCAGTTTCTTGTAGTCTAGGAGCGGATCATTGCTACGGTAGACCTTGTTCACCGTCCAGGTCCTCTAACTCCTCTTTTTGTTGATCCTTCCTTCCCTCCGGCGGTGGGTGTGGACACATTCCTCTGTTGGGAGAGACAGGACGGTGGTTTCTTGGCTAGCACTCTTACACCTGAGGGTACAATCTTGTCACAGACTGTTGTCTCTGAGGCCTGCCCGGGGGGACGTCCGGTTTGGTGGTCCTATTTTCAGTTGCGCTCCTATCTTTCTTCCATGGGCGACCGTCTTGTATTGCTGCAGGATAAGACTCCTCTGGAGCACTATTTGTTGTTGACTACTGCCCCCTCTCATGTGTTGTCCTATTTACACGGGATCCTTCTACCTAAATACGATTACTCTCAGCTGACATTCACTACCGCATGGGATGAGGAACTGGGGACTCGACACTCTGCTGAGGAGTGGGGCACATCTTTCTTCCTGGCGCATAAGCTACCGACCTCGTGCTTCGCCCAGGAAAAAAATTATAAGATTCTCCCCAGATGGTACCGCTGTACTTCTTTGCTGCATAGGATATTCCCTAATGTATCTGATGAGTGCTGGAGGTGTGGGGAGGCTCCTGGAACCATGCTGCACATTTGGTGGGATTGTCCCAAGCTTCGTCCCTTTTGGGGAAAATTTTTTGATCTTGGTAACAAACATTTTCATACTGAGGTTCAGACTTCGGCCTCCATTGGCTTACTTTCCATGGTTCCTGGATCACTCCCACACCTCAAAAAGAGTGTCTTTCGGCATTTTTTGACCGCAGCAAGAACAGTGATTCCTCGTCATTGGAAGTCCAGCACTGTACCTTCCTTGAAGGAATGGGTATCGGAGGTGAACGGAATTATGAGGATGGAGGAGTTGATGTCTGCTGATCAGGGTAAATCTGAGCTCTTTGTCCGCACTTGGGCAGTGTGGTCTGGATTCCGGGGTGGTAATGATCTACCTCTCTGGCTGGATGGCCTCTTTTGAACACCTATATAAGCCTACCTTTTGCGTGCTAGGTCTGTATGTGTTTCCCCTTGTTGTCTTGTGTCTGTGTTAGTCTAAAGTATAATGTGCACTTATATACGACAATTCTTATCCAACTGTGGGGACTGGCTTCCCTAAATAATGCACTATCTTTGCTGCACTTATGGTATTGTTATTTTCATTGCATTCTTATTTCGTTTTTTGCTTACTGATTAGGAGGTTACCTCCTACTGTTGTTTCGATGTCTTTGTATATTTTATGCGATATTGAAGTAGTTATATTGCACTGCGTGTGAATTTTGCAAATTTATGAAACCATGTGTATGCTGTTATGTTTTTTATATTTTAAAAAATAAAAATCTTTGATAAAGAAAAAAAATAAAATGGAGTCACTTCTCAGGGGTACTCTTTCACTCCTGAGCCCTGTCAAATGTCCAGGCAAAAGATTAGTGCCACATGTAGGGTGTTTCTAAAACCGGGAAATACAGCATAATAATTAGAGAGCTGTCTTGTTATGGTGGCACAAGCTGGGCAGCACATATTGGCATACCTATGGAAAAAATTTCATTTTCACTCTGCAACATCGAGTGCCTTGAGGGGTGTAGCTTCCAAAATATCGTCACTCTCAGGGGTTTCAACTGTTTTGGTGCCACAGGGGCTTTGTAAATGCTACATAGCGACCAGAAACCAATCCAGCAAAATCTGCACTCCAAAAGCAAAATGGCGCTCCTTCCCTTCTGAGCCCTGTCGTGTTCCCAATAAGCAGTTTATAACCACATATGGGGTGTCACAATCTGTGGGTATGTGAACCCACTAGGCCGCACCACTGTAGCGGGGAGCCAGCTGGTCAAACAATAGAGTACCCAATAATACAAAGTCCAGCACGAGGGTACTAATGGCTAGGCACAGATGGTAATTCAGACGGCAGATGATGCAAAGCGTGGCATATGACACCAGGCGTGTTGTGACACAGCAGGCGTGACCATAGGCACAACACGACTCCAACTTCTAAGGCACAGGAACAATGGTAGCACGAGATACAGGAAGCAGGTACGGGAACACTGGGAAAAGGATTACACTAAGGGACCATTTGCAAGATTAACACGGATAAACACAACAACACCCAGGCAATTGAAGGGTCAGGGCCCTTCTTATAGTCCAGGGTGGTCAAGGGTTAATTGGTAATTATTTTCATATGCGCGTGCTGGACCTTTAAGGCCGGGCACGAGGGTGCGCGCGCACCTACGGGACACAGCCGAACGTAGCGGAAGTGAGCGCTGGTGTCTCTTGGGGAGGAGACGTGGCCCAGCGTTCACTGATCCATGGCTGTGGCCGTCCAGGAGTGAGTAATCCCGACGGTCCGTGGCCATGGTAGCTACATGGGCTATTACCGTTCTCGGGAGAAATTGCATTACAAATGTTGGTGTGCTTTTTCTCCTTTATTTTTTGAGAAAATTAAAAATGTTGTAGTTTTTTTTTCACTGCCCAATTCAAATTAAATCTATGAAACACCTGTGGCGGCAAAATGCTCACTACACCCCTAGATTAATTTCTCAAGGGTTGTAGTATCTGTCACGAAGGTTCTGTGGACCCACTGGGCCGTACCGCCTTGGCAGTAAGGCAGCTGGCCAACAGGGAGCAGCTGATTGTCTATAGTTCTATAGGTACCTATGGCAGCTCAGACAGCAGCAGGGCAGGCTTGGCTGGGACTTAGGTAGCAGGCGGATGTCAGACGAGGTGAAGCAGGTCAGACGTGGATGCAGCACGGCACGACTTTGGCACAGCTCCGTGCTAGACCAGGAAGGTATGGATTGCTAGGAACAGAAACCACGTATAGGGACAGGGACTGGAACAGGAAACACACTAGGAGGCCATCAGATAGACAAACTATAGGGAACACAACAACGCTCAGGCATCTAACTAGGGGGCTGGACACCTCTTATAGTCCAGGGTACTCAGGGGTCAAAGTTCGTCCATCAGATCCGGTGCGCGCGCACGCTCGTGTCCGCTCTTAAAGGGGCAGCGCACGCACTGGATCTCATGGACGAACTTTGACCCGTGAGTACCCTGGACTATAAGAGGTCAAAGTTCATCAAAAGTCCGGAACACGCGCTGCCCCTTTAAGAGTGGGCATGAGCGTGCGCGCACCCTACGGGATCCGGCATAGGTGAGTGGACGCGAGCGCTGGCATCTCCTGAGGAGAAGGCTGGGGCCAGCGCTTGCCAACTCGTGGCTGCGGCTGTCAGAGGGAGGTTGGATCTGACAGCCCACTGCCACGGACATTACTGTATCCCAAATGGAGTTACTTTTGAGTAGTTTCCACTGTACTGGTACCTTAGGGGCTTTGCAAAAGCGCCATGGTGTCAAGAAACCAATCCAGCAAAATCTGTGCTCCAAAAGCCAAATGGCGCTCCTCCTCTTCTGATCCTTGCCGTGAGCCCAAACAGCAGTTTATGACCACATATGGGGTATTTCCATACTCCAGAGAAGTTGCTCTACAAATGTTGGGGTTCTTTTTTTCCTTTGTTTGTTGAGAAAATGAAAAGTTAAAGCTACGTCTTATTGAAGAAAAAGGATTGTTTTTATTTTCACTGCCCAATTCTAAAAAAAATCTATGAAACACCTGTGGGGTCAAAATGCTCACTATACCCCTAGATGAATTCCTCAAGTGATGTAGTTTCCTAAATGGAGTCACTAATTGGGCATTCTCAAGCCCTGCCGTGTATCCAAACAGCCGTTTATGACCACATGTGGGGTATTGTTTTAATCGGGAGAAATTGCTTCACAAATGTTGCAGTGCTTTTTCTTCCTATAGTCCTTGTGGAAATGAGAAAAAATTTGCTAAGCCTACATTTTCTTTGAACGGCTGTAGATTTTCATTTTCACTGCTTACTTCCAATAATTTCTGCAATAAACCTGTAGGGTCAAAATGCTCACTATACCACCAGATAATTTCCTTGCGGGGTGTAGTTTCCCAAATGGGGTTACTTTTGGGGTATTTCCACTGTTTTGGCACCGCAAGAGCCCTTCAAACCTGACATGGTGCCTAAAATATATTCTAATAAAAAGGAGGCCTAAAATCCACTAGGTACTCCTTTGCTTCTGAGGCCTGTGCTTCAGTCCAGTAGCACACTAGGGCCACATGTGGGATATTTCCTAAAACTGCAGAACCTTAGCAAAAAATATTGAGTTGTGTTACTCTGGTAAAACGTTGTGTTACAAAAAAAATGGATTAGAAATTTATTTCGGGGAAAAAAAATTTAATTCCTTGAGGTTTAATTCCTGTGAAAGGTCTAAAGGGTTAAGAAACTTTCTAAATGCTGTTTTGAATACTTTGAGGGGTGAAGTTTTTAAAATGGGGTGACTTATTGGGTGTTTCTAATATATAAGGCCCTAAAAACCACATCACAACTGAACTGGTCCCTGAAAAAATAGCCTTTTGAAATTTTCTTGAAAATATGAGAAATTGCTGCTAAAGTTCTAAGCCTTGTAACGTCCTAGAAAAATAAAAGGATGTTCAAACAATGATGCAAACATAAAGTAGACATATGGGAAATGTGAAATAGTAACTATTTCATGTGGTATTACTATCTGTCTTCCAAGCAGATACATTTAAATTTAGAAAAACTTGTAATTTTTGAAATTTTTCACAAAATTTTGGTGTTTTTCACAATTAAATACTAAATGTACCGAGCAAATTTTAACCGTAACATAAAATCCAATGTGTCACAAGAAAACATTCTCAGAATTGCTTGGATAGGTAAAAGCATTCCGAAGTTATTTCCACATAAAGTGAAACATGTCAGATTTGAAAAATGAGGCTCCGTCTGGAAGGTCAAAAGTGGCCAAAGCGGGAAGTGGTTAACCATCATCCGTTTGTTACCATCATCTGTTTGACATTGTGATTATCCAGTTTGCATCCCTCGGTTCAATCCGGTCCTCTTTCTTGTATGTCTGTTGTCTGATAGTATTGTGATACGCGTTTCATATTTACCTTTATTTGGAATACAATTAAGCCCTACTGTACGTCCTGAAATAACTGAGTACCGTTAGACACTTTTTGTCCCCGGGGAAGAGGATTGCTATAGGTGAAGCCTAGTTCTGCCATCTTGTGGCCAGCTGTGCATCATTACATATTATGAAAAAACATATACCAATACTCTATCATGATGAATATCTTCATAATATTCAAACATCAGGCATTAAATGTGTATTGAAAAAAATGGCCTTGTATACAGTGGCGGATTAAGTAGACCATGGGCCCTGGGCTGTTACCCAAACTTGGGCCCCCCTTCCTCACCGTAACTATTTTTAACACTACCTTTTTGGGCAAGCATTAACAGTGTTACGATTCCCCTTGTCACAGCGCGGTGTCCCTACATACTGACAGTATCACACTGTGCAGGGACACAACCTCCTGACAAGGGGAATTGTCTATCAGTCCTGGACTGCAGAAAGACTTTTTGTGAAATACAAGGATTTCCTATAATAAACATGTCAGGAGAGGTGACAGATTCTCTATAAATCTAGTGACTCACAGGTGACGACGTCTCAGATTCTAGTAGTTTTTTTCCTCTTTTCTTCTCCATCCGGTCCAGCGCTCATGACGACTTCTCCCGGCCATGACTCATTTCTGCAGAATTTGCCACTTAGACGTCTCCTCACTTTTCCAACATTTCCACACCTATAAACGAAAATAAAGTTATCATGGTGCCACATAGTGTACCCCTAAATATAATAGCACCAAACACTGCGCGCCTGAATATAATACCACACACTGTAAAACACCATACACACAGCCCCCTGTACATAGTGCCACACACAGCCCCTGTAGATATTACACACCCCCATAGATATCGCCATACACAGCCCCCTCTATATATCACACATCCCCCTCGTAGAGAGCGTTACACACAGCCCCCTATAGATAGTGCCATACAGCCCCCCTGTAGAGAGCGCCACACAGCCCTCCCCCTCTTGTAAATAGCACCAAAAAGCCCCCCCTATAAAGAGCGCCACACACATACCACGGTGGATAGCACTACACAGCCCCCCCTTGCCTCACAGCGCTCCCCCTTGTATATAGTGCCTCACAGCGCTCCCCCTTGTATATAGTGCCTCACAGCGCTCCCCCTTGTATATAGTGCCTCACAGCGCTCCCCCTTGTATATAGTGCCTCACAGCGCTCCCCCTTGTATATAGTGCCTCACAGCGCTCCCCCTTGTATATAGTGCCTCACAGCGCTCACCCTTGTATATAGTGCCTCACAGCGCTCCCCCTTGTATATAGTGCCTCACAGCGCTCCCCCTTGTATATAGTGTCACACAGCGCTCCCCCTTGTATATAGTGCCACACAGAGCTCCCCCTTGTATATAGTGCCACGCAGCGCTCCCCCTTGTATATAGTGCCACAAGGTTATGTACACATTTAAAAACTTTATATTATAATTATATATATATATATAGTATGTCTGTGTATCAGTGTGATTGATTGATTTTATTAAAAAATATTTTTACTTTTTGAGATACGGCTGCTTTGTATCCTGTATCCGTCAGGTCAGCAGGACTGACGGGATCAGTGACACGCAGGATCCACCTCAAATCTATCACATCTAAGATTATAATTTAGCGCAGGGCCCGTTTCACTGATCCCGTCAGTCCTGCTGACCTGACGGATACAGGATACAAAGCAGCTGTATCTCAAAAAGTGAAAATATTTTTTAATAAAACGTAATTACAAAGTTGCACCAAACACACATTTTTATTAAAAAAAAATAAAACCGACGTTATTTTTGCGACGTTTTTTCCGTAGACAATGCAGGTTTCGTTTTTTATCGTTTTTATGCACACATTTTTTGCCATTTTAGAATTTTTATTCATAAAGTTTGAAAATAATAGTAAAAAAATAAGCTTTTTTACGTTTCAGCTATTTTTTTTTGGTAATAACATTGTTTTACCCTAAAATAGACCTTTTATTTGTGATCGCCATTGTCTACCGTAAATTTTAATATATTACATGTCTATATTAGGGTAATTGGGTCAGCGCTAGCGTTACAACAATGATTGGCGGGGGGGGAACGTTTTTTTTGGGGTGGGTATTTTATGTGTATTTATTATTATTATTTTTTTTTGCACTTTACTATTTTTTATTACTATGTTCTGATCCTCAAAGGTCAAAAAAGACCTTTGGGGAACTTTATATCTACTTTCTCTTTGTTTTACACCATGTTTTTCCACTGTAACTGGAGCTGCACAGCAGCCCCAGTTACAGGGGAAATCAGCCCTCTCACAGTGACGATTGTCACTAATAGGGCTGTGCTGGGTCTAGTAAGACCCAGCAACAGTCTGCCACTAACGGCACCCGGCGATCATGTGACCTGTCACATGATCACCGGGAGGAATAGAGACAGCGCCGCTGCTGCTGTCTCTATTCCTGTACACAGCGTTCATTGAACGCTGTGTAAGAAGACATCGGAGAAGACAGAAGCAGCGAAAGCTGCTTCTGTCTTCTCCTCAGGGTCCCCGGCAGTCACTGACAGCCGGAAACCCGACATTCAGCTGCCCGATCGCGCGGGCAGCAAGTTAAAACCCGAGCCGTAGAAAGTCTATGGCTCGGGTTTTAAGCACCCGTCCCTGACCGCTGGCCGTAAAAATACAGCCAGCGGTCGGGAACCAGTTGGGCAGGAGGATAATCCTGTACTGACCTCAGCGCCGGTGACCGCCCGCCGGCTCTTCTCTTGCTGCTTTGGAGTAACAGAACAGCCGTCCGTCGCTGTTCTGTTACTCAATGGCGGCGGCCCGCACTGTCAGGGAGGCGTGTCCTACCCCTGGATCCCGGCGAATTCCCTGCTCCTCCCCATCTTCGGCCGTTAGCAGCGCTAGCGCGCTGAATAGATTTAGGGGATAATGTGCGTTTCGGGCTGCCATGGGCCCCCTGGGAGCCTCGGGCCCCAGGCGGCCGCCCGAAACGCCCATATGATAATCCGCCACTGCTTGTATAGGATCAATATCATCGCCAAGTTTGTTTATTAGTCAGGAAAACGACACACAGCAAAAACATGGTTAACTACCTCATGGATGTGCCCGTAAAAAATGCAAAGCCTGTGAAGTTGCATTGAAATCTAATACTTTTACATCCGCTTCAACAAATAAAATATAGAAGATCAAAAATTACATTAACTGTAACACTACACTTAGTCTATCAAATAACCTGCAACAAGTGAAATATTCAGTAGGCAAACTGTACTACAGGTGCACTGAAAACTAGAATCAGACAATACCTATCGGACATCATTAATCCACAAGCGATCAACATGTCCATGGCCTCCAGACCTTTTGTACAATTGAATAAACGATATACAAAATAATTTATCTTTCAAGGAATTGAGAGAGTACACAAACTCACACCAGGAGGTGATCACAAAAGAAAACTATTAAGTAGAGAATCATTCTGGATTTTAGCATTTAGAATTCCCAAATGTCTGAATACAAGACAGGACTTTATAGAACACTACTAGTGTACTCATTATCTAAATACACACAAGTTCCATATCACGTGTAATGGAGCTCAATATATTTTTTTATATACTATTATATGATATGTAGCAATAATATGCTATAAGTAGTCTATTTGGTTATAGCATACAAAAGTGTAACATTAGACATCTCTGACTGTGTATTTTTATCATGTGATGTTATGACAGTTTTAAAAGGAACCGTCCCACTCTCGGGTGTATGCTATGATTAAGGATTCTGTCTGAAACGCATAAGCTAACACTGTTTTGCCATATGTGTGGTTGCTGTGGATTTGAAACTATGGAGAAATAAATGTGAAGTTTTGTTTTACTACAGGTTATGGTGCCTGAAATTATTACATCTTTAAACAGTGGTTTTACTCTCAACCAGTGGAGTAGCTACCGCCTTGCACCACTTTCAATTGTTTCTGCATTTTCAGGATGCTGACACAATTAAATACAATGGTAGAGCAGGGAGTCATCAGCTCCCTGCGCCACCATTTATTCAGTAAACGGTTGACATCATCGCAGGCTGGCGCTATGTAGTGACGACATTGTGCCTGCCTGCGCAGAGCCGCTGACTGCACAGGCTAGAAGACGCCTAAACAATGAGGTGATAGTTTATCATGGGGACGAGGCTAGGTGAGTAATACTTTAATTATTTTAAGGGCTATTAATTCTGTGAGGAACGGCACTAAGGGGGCATCCCTACTGTGTGGAGGCAATAACAGGGCATCACTACTGTGAGACACAAATGAGGTATCATTACTGTGTAGGGGGCATGAAGAGGGCATAACAGCTATGTGGGGACACTCAGGGGCATTCTTATTGTGTGATGGACACCATGGGAGCATTAGTACTGTGAGGGGGCACTAAGGGGCATCATTACTGTGAGGAAGGTGCTAAGAGGGCTTTATCTCTATTTGGAGCACTAAGGTAGCATCCTTACTATGTGGAGGCACTAAGGGGGAATCCTTACTGTGTGGGACAGTTAGGGGGCATTATTACTGTGAAAGGACACTAAGGGGGCATCCTTATGATGTGGGGGCACTAATAGGGCATCCTAACTGTGTGAGGGATTATCAGAGGGCACTATTAAAGTGTGGGGGCACTAAGGGGGCTTCATCACTGTGTGCCACACAAACAGTGCACTATGAAAGTGTGAGGGGGGGGACCAAAGCGCCACTACTAATGTGTACTGCACAAAGGGGAGCACTATTACTGTGTGGAGCTCTATTACAGTGTGGGGAACTATATGCTTGCCACTATTATTTTTGGGGGCACTGAACTGTATTGAGAGCATGATTATACTCTGCAGATGTAAAGGATCTGCCAGGCACAGCTTCTTTATCAACGCCCATAGGTAATCAGTCTGCACCTGCTTCTAGGTCTGTGAGTCTGACTCCATCTTCCACCACTCAGGATGGCAGGCTTAGGAGTGGGAGAGCCTATCACAGCCTGGCCAGACGGAGCTAGCTCCCGCCCTCTGTCTATTTATACCTGCCTTTCCTGTTCCTCCTTTGCTTGTGATTCTTCTCTGTTGGTTTCCTGGCCCTGCTGCAGCTTCTTGTACTATTTGTCCCTGCTTCGTATTGACCCTGGCTTGCTGGCTACTCTCCTGGTCTGCGTTTGGTACCTTGTGCTCTCCTGGTTTGACTCGGCTTGTTCACTACTCTCCTGCTCTGCGTTTGGCACCTTGTACTCTCCTGGTTTGACTCGGCTCGTTTACTACTCTTGTTGCTCACGGTGTTGCCGTGGGCAACTGCCCCGTTTCCCTTAGGTTCTGTGTTCCCTTGTCTGTTTGTCTGTCGTGCACTTATTGAGTGTAGGGACCGTCGCCCAGTTGTACCCCGTTGCTAGGGCGGGTCGTTGCAAGTAGGCAGGGACTGAGTGGCAGGTAGATTAGGGCTCACTTGTCTGTTTCCCTACCCCCATCATTATAGCAGAGAAGAGTTCTGGCCAGGAGAAGTCGCCATGGTGGTCTGTGCTGAATGGGGAAAATGGGGAATGTGAATGACCCCAATCAGATGTCACCTGTGAGTCACTGGTTTAAATTCTACTGTATTCAATGGACTGTATTCACAGCATGATTATACTCTGCAGAGCGCCTGTGTAAAACTGGTATGTGACCACTGTATGGGCACTGTATGATGATATTATTGGTTATATTGGTTTTTGTGGTATTGGTCATGGAGGTATTATTTGACCCTTGACTATTAGTATTACTTGGTAAGTGCATGACTGTAATATTAAGAGGGAAACTATCACATATACATTAGTGTTTATTTGGGGACAGGGCTGAAGAATTTACAAATATAGGTTCCAGACCCCACATTGCTGATCTTCATTATAAAGTGTACAGCTGAGACGGATCTGGCTTAGCCTATCATGTGTTCTAAAAGTTGTATAATAGCTATACTGTTTCAATAAAAAAAAAAATCAGGGGGATGGGATGCCTTTGGGCTTGTGCCCCTGATCTTCCGGCGCAGTCTGGGGTCTAAATTTTTATCTGGTCTGAGGCCTTATAATTAACTGCAATGAATGTCTTAATTTTTACATGGATCAGGACAATATTTGTGCTCGAGTGGGGGTCCCTTCGAAGGTTATAGCTCTTGGAATGTGGCAATACAAAAATATATTTTTTATCAATAAAAATATGCTTTTATTTAGGAAAACTACTAAAAAAAATAAAAATAACTATAAACATATTTGGTAGTGCCATAATCTTATTAACCTACAGCATTAAATTAACAGATTATGCATGCCGCATGGTGAACGATGTAAATATAAATACCAAAAGACAATGGAGGAAATGCTGTTTTTGTCTACCTCCCCAAAACAAAATGAATAAAAGTTAATAAATAAATTATATGTACTCTAAATGATGCTGTTAAACATAGAGCTTGTTCCACAAAGATCGAGCCCCCATTTGGCTACACTGATGGAAAAATAAAAAGTTATGGCTCTTGGAATGCGTTTATGCATAAAAAATAACTGTGTCCTGAAGGCACAAAATGTATTGTAATGTTAAGACTTGCTTTAGGCCTCATGCACACGACCGTAGCCATGTGCACGGCCGTGATTTCCAGGTCGGCTGGCCACGGAGTAACATCCGTGAGCCGCCCGCAAATCGCGAGCTGTGCACATAGCCGCAGCCATTATTTTCAATGAGCCGGTAATAAGGCTTGCCCGTTCTTTCTGCGGTCCGGGCTCCGGGGCCATGCACGGACCGTGAAAACCACGGTTGTGTGCATGGTCCCATAGGAATAAATGGAGCCGCAATTCTCCCGTGGATTTTCGGGGGAATTGCGGCCGCAAAAGCACGTTCGTGTGCATGGGGCCTTACTGTTAGAAAAAAATATTATATGTAAAATATTTTCTCTAAAATTAAGAGAATGACACTCCTGTATTCAATAATATTAAAATATGAAGCATATATTCATCATCAATGTATTATGTATCTGTTCATCAAGGATACCTTAAATTAGCTTAACATAAATTATGACAGATTAAAAATAGTTTTAATAAAGTTAACTTACCAGGATCTCTGAGAGCTATACATAGAGCATGCTGAAAAAGAGTAAGGCAACAGGTAAGACAGAGTGGAATAAATAATGAGGAAGCAGGAAGGTGGAGCTACACCATTTCATAGTAGATTAACCCTTTTATTTCATGTCAGCAGACCATTTTACTGTGACGGTATGTTCACACGGCAGCGTCCGTAACGGCTGAAATTACGGGGATGTTTTCAGGAGAAAACATCCCCGTAATTTCAGCTGTAACGGCATGTGCAGGCACTTGAACGCCGCGTCCATTACGGACGTAATTGGCGCTGCTTTTCATTGGAGTCAATGAATAACGGCTCCAATTACGCCCCAAGAAGTGACAGGTCACTTCTTTGACGCGGGCGTCTATTTATGCGCCGTCATTTGAGAGCGTCGCGTAAATATACGCCTCGTGTGAACAGACAAACGTCAGCCCATTGCTTTCAAGAGATGTTTGTAAACGCTTTCAAACCGCATTTTTCGGACGTAATTTAGGGCAAAAACGCCTGAATTACGTCCGTAATTAGTGTGTGTGAACATACCCTTAGAGTATAAAAAAAAAAATAGAGAAAATACATCAATATTAAAACATTACCTATAAGAATATATAAAACAGACCATAAGACGGTGCATAAAGGTGAAGAGAGAGAGAGAGATAGGTAGAGTGAGAGAGAGAGAGAGATAGGTAGGTAGAGTGAGAGAGAGAGAGAGAGAGAGATAGGTAGAGTGAGAGAGAGAAATATAGATAGAGAGAGAGAGAGAGAGAGAGAGAAAGAGAGAGAGATATAGATAGAGAGAGATTACTGTTGTTATTTATATATTTATTTATTGCTACAAAAGAGCTTTGGGGGGGGGGGGATGTTTTTAATTTGTTAACTACATTTTCCACTGTAATTGAAGCTGACATGACAGTTCCAGTTTCACAGGTCAACAGCTGTAGTGTACTCACCTTCAGTGCTCTATCTCTCTCTGCCGGCTGCCACACTTAGTCTCTCGGCGTGGCTGGCAGGGATGTCGGGCTGCCCAGCTGACATAGCCAGTTAGAGACCTGGACGCTCTATTTAAAGAGGCTCTGTCACCACATTATAAGTGCCCTATCTCCTACATAATGTGATCAGCGCTGTAATGTAGATAACAGTGGTTTTTATTTTGAAAAACAATAATTTTTTTTTCTTTTTTTTTAATTTACACGATGGGGCCTATTTCACAGTGGTGTGTTACCCCTGGTTTTAAAACGAGTTACTAATAAAAGGTATATTTTACTCAGTTGTCACTTCAGTGAACCCTTGAATTTTTGAGTAAGCTATGAGCAATTTTAGATTTATGCTAATTAGTTCCTTAATAGACAACTGGGCGTTTTTTACTTTTTACCAACCCCTTCACGCTGGCCTGTTCCCTAACCTTGTTTTGCTATATCTTGAACTTGTACTTAAACTTTATTGTTGTGTCCTGCTTCTGTCCATATCTACTCTTTTGGATAATCCCCTGTACTAAAAACTGGGCTCTACTACATCATCGTTACCAAACCTTAGATTTCCCTACAACCCTCCTGTCCAGAGCCAACATTTAGGCAAGGCCCATGTCCCGGGCATCGCGCGTCCTGGACCCCGCACTTGCCACCACTTGCACGACATCTATTTACAGCAAAACTACATGTACCCCTGTTACTAAAGTAACATCTCCATATACTTACCCTCGGGTCTCCTTGGATTCCATGGCCAGCGATAGGTCCTGATGCCTTTCACCGGCACACATAACGTCCTGATGCTGAATGCCGTCAGGACCCTGTGCTGCACCCGAAGGTGAAGAGGACCCAACTCAGGAGAGGAGAGGGTAAATATATGGAATGATACGGTCTGCTCTGTATCTAAGCCTACACTGTCTGCTGGGGCCCTGTAATTAAACCTATTATGTGTGATACCGTCTACTGGGTCCCTGTATCTAAGCCTATCATGTGAGATGCTGTCTGCTGGGGTTTGTATCTAAGCCTCTCATGTGTGATACTGTCTGCTGAGGCCCTGTATCTAAGCCTAACATGTGTAATACTTTGCTGGGGCCCTGCATCTAAGCCTATCATGTGTGATACTGTCTGCTGGGGTCCTGTACCTAAGCTAATCGTGTGTGATACTGTCTGCTGGGTCCCTGTATCTAAGTATGTGTGATACTGTCTGTTGGGTCCCTGTATCTAAGCATATAATGTGTGATACTGTCTGCTGAACCATGTATTCTTTTATGTGTGATACTGTCTGCTGGAGCCTTGTATCTAAGCATATTATGTGTTCATAAAATCAACAAATTAAACGGACAGCATGGGGTTACCCCCAAAATTTCTCACCTAGTGCCTTGATGGGCAACCTGGCGTCTGTTTTTCCATAAAACAAGCTAACCCCTCACTGTTGGTCCACCTGTTCTAGTGGCAAACAATCTGGGCTGTGTAACGCTGGCACTGGTTGAGCAATTGGGGGCATCCCACGCGGTTTATTTTATTATTTATTAATTGGATAGTTCTGTAACCCCTTCCCGACATCCACTGAATATATACAACAGAGTTTGGGGGAGTAGCATAGAGCGGGCTCACGGGCGCAAGTGTCGACTCTATGACTCCAATGAAAACCTGCTCCAGTTACGTCCGTAAAAGACGCCGCGAAAAACGCGTGCACTTGTCAAAACATCTGAAATTCAGGAGCTGTTTTCACCTGAAAACAGCTCCGTAATTTCAGACGTAATTGGCGTTGCCGTGTGAACATACTCTAAGAATGTCCTTTGTTGCCCATAGCAACCCCACAGCTTTCATATATTAATGAGCTCAGGTAAAATGAAAGCTGAGCTCTGATTGTTGCCCAGGGCCCTTCTTACTATAAAACAGCTTGATAAATCTCCCCCATTAATTGAAATGTTTTGTTGCCCTTAAATTAAAATGGATGGACATTTCTGCGGGAAGACACTTCAGCCTATTATAGCTGGTACAAATAAATCCTATGTCATCGAATTCATGAAACAGCACTATTTACTTACAAACAATCTGCGAAAACTGCCATCAACCTCTGCGTTGTATCGCTCGTCGCCAACGTTCTGATGGATATTCTTGAAACAGTGGCGGACACAGACTGCAAAAGGCCCCTGTGCAGATAATGTGCCAGGGCCCCCCCCCCCACCCCGCAAACTTCTCATGGCCGACGGTCCGCTTTCAGCTGCATCGCTGGGTCTCCTAAGTGACCCAACAATGCAGCACTAGCAGCCGGGGCGTCACTAAGGCTGGGTTCACACACACACTATTTACGGACGTAATTTGGGCGTTTTAGCATTGAATTACATCCGAAAATGCGGCTCAAAAGCGTCGGAAAACATCTGCCCATTCATTTGAATGGGTCTTACGATGTTCTGTGCCGATGGTAATTTTTTTTTACGCGCCGCTGTCGAAAGGCGGCGCGTAAAAAACTGCCTGTCACTTCTTCAGATGTAAATGGAGCCGTTTTCCATGGACTCCATGGAAAACCAGCTTCAATTACTTCCGTAGTGGACGCAGCAAAAGACGCCTGCACATGCCATTACGGCTGAAATTACGGTGCTGTTTTCTCCTGAAAACAGCACAGTAATTTCAGCCGTAACAGACGCTGCCGTGTGAACATACCCTCAGGGCTTAAAATGTCCGGGAAATAGCCCCAATACATATGTGTCCGCCCCAAAAAAAAGTGTGTGTATAGGAGACAGCATAGCATATCTATAGCACTACGACCCTATAAACTATGGATAGGATTAGATACAGTGGCTGAGCAGACAGTATCACACATGATAGGATTAGATACAGTGGCTCAGAAGGCAGTATCACACATGATAGGATTAGATACACAGCTCAGCAGACAGTATCACACATGATAGGATTAGATACAGTGGCCCAGCAGACAGTATCACACATGATAGGATTAGATACAGTGGCTCAGCAGACAGTACCACACATGATAGGATTAGATACAGTGGCTCAGCAGACAGTACCACACATGATAGGATTAGATACAGTGGCTCAGCAGACAGTATCACACATGATAGGATTAGATACAGTGGCTCAGCAGACAGTACCACACATTATAGGATTAGATACAGTGGCTCAGCAGACAGTATCACACATGATAGGATTAGATACAGTGGCTCAGCAGACAGTATCACACATGATCGGATTAGATATAGGGCCCAGCACAGTATCATACATGATTGGATTAGATACACAGCTCAGCAGACTGTATCACACATGATAGGATTAGATACAGGGCCCAGCTCGCTGACATTGCGGCTCCAGCGCTGGACCCAGGAAAGGTAAGAATAATAATTTTGCTTCTTTATGTGTTACTGATTATTTTTGTGTGTTTGTGTTTTTTTTACAGGTTCGGTTGTTGGACTTCGGATACGAGGACTTCAATGACGGCGTTTTTTTTATTCTCAATAAAATGGTTAATGAGGGTTGTGTTTTTATTTCAATAAAAAAAATTTCTATGTGCTTGTATCTTTTTAAACTTTATTATCACCGCCTTAGTAATGGCCGCTGGCTGATTGACAACCTCCATTACTAAGGCGAGGCTTAATGTTAGCCGGTGCAGAGTCTACACTAACCCCCATTATTACCCCGGTACCCACCGCCACCAGGGGTACTGGGAAGAGCCGGGTACAAACCAGTACCCGACCAGCTGTAGTGACGGGCAGGCACCGGGGTGGCCGCAGGCTGGTAGTATTAGGCTGGGGAAGGCCAAAAACAGTGGCCCTTCCCACCCTTGTAATGCTGCCTGCTGCTGCTGTGTTGTATCTGGCTGGTTATGAAAATTGGGGGGGACCCGACATCGTTCTTTCCAATTATTTTTTAAATGACGTGGCGTCCCCCCCATTTTCATAACCAGCCAGATACAATAAAGCAGCAGCAGCCTAGCATCACCAGGGTAGGAAGGGCCACTGTATCTGGCCTTTCCCCTCCTGATAATACCAGCCTGCGGCCACCCCAGTGGCCGACCATCACTACAGATGGTCAGGTACTGGATCGTACCCGGCTCTTCCCAGCACCCCTGGTGGCGGTGGGTACCGGGGTAATAAAGGGGGTTAGTGTTAGCCTATGCACCGGCTAACACTAAGCCCTGCCTTAGCAATGGATGCTGTCAATCAGCCGGCGGCCATTACTAAGGCGGTAGTAATATAGTTTAAAAAAAACCACAAAGACATAGAAAAAATATTTTATTGAAATAAAAAAAAAAAACACAACCCTCATTAACCATTTTATTAATAAAAAAAAAAGCTGTCATCGAAGTAGTCCTGGAATCCGCCGTAGTCCAACGACCGAACCTGTAAGAAAACACACAAAAAATGATTAGTAACACATGTGTTAGGGTATGTGCACACACACTAATTACGTCCGGAATTGACGGACGTATTTCGGCCGCAAGTACCGGACCGAACACACTGCAGGGAGCCGGGCTCCTAGCATCATAGTTATGTACGACGCTAGGAGTCCCTGCCTCGCTGCCGGACAACTGTCCGGTACTGAAAACATGATTACAGTACAGGACAGTTGTCCCACAGCGAGGCAGGGACTCCTAGCGTCGTACATAAGTACGACGCTAGGAGCCCGGCTCCCTGCAGTGTGTTCGGTCCGGTACTTGCGGCCGAAATACATCCGTCACTTACGGACGTAATTAGTGTCTGTGCACATACCCTAAGGCTTAGATACAGGGCCCATGTGTGATACTGTCTGTGGGACCCTGTATCTAAGCCTACCACAAGGTAGGCTTAGATACAGGGTCCAGCAGACAGTAATCTTATACAGTATAAGATTACTGTGTGCTGGGGCCCTGTATCTAAACCTACAGTGTGGTAGGCTTAGATACAGGGCCCAGCAGACAGGATCACGCATGGGCCATGTATCTAAGCCTACCATGTGATTGGCTTAGATACAGGGCCCAGCAGACAGCATCACACAATCTGTGATCCTGTCTCATGGGCCCCCTAAGCCTGCTACATCGTAGGCTTAGGGGTTGTGCAGTCCCTAAACATTGATGGCCTATCCTCAGGATAGGCCATCAATAGCTGATGTGTCGCCCGGGACCCGCAAATCAGCTGTTTTGAAGGGGCCGCAGCACTCGTACGAGAGCTGCTTCCCCTTCATTTCACTACTCGCCCACACTGTGAATCGCCGAAACCGATTCACAGTGTGACCGGAATGAAGTGACAGGAATGAAGGGGAGCAGCTCTCGTACGAGTGCTGCGGCCCCTTCAAAACAGCTGATTGGCGGGTCCCAGGAGTCGGACCCCGCCAGTCAGGGCTATCTTACCTTCCTCTTCGGCCGCGGCGGGAGTTCTGTAGTCTCGATGCTGTGCGCGGCGGCATAGCGCTGTGACGTCATGCGCTGCGCACAGCGCCTGACGTCAGGACCTCCGCTGCGATCCGGAACCAGGAAGGTAAGTAAAGTATGTTACTATAGTAACAGGGGCCCGCGGCCCGAGTTACTATAGTAACTTTTTATTGATGTGGTGCGGGGGGCCGTGGGCCCCCCTGGCTTCGGGGCCCGGTCGCAATTGCGACCGCTGCGACCCCTATAGCTACGCCAGTGGTCCACGGGCCTCTGTCTCAGTCCTCAGCATCGCGCAGCTGAGAACTGAGTCGGCCAGCAGAGGAACGGGCCCCCTTCCCACGCGGGGCCCTTGTGCAGCTGCACCGGCTGCACATGCGGTATGTCCGCCCCTGTCTTGAAAGTATATTTACAAGAACTGCGCGTCATCATGGGTATCCATCAGAAAGGGCTCTTTCTTTGAAAAGTCGCACAAGTGGCTACACATGACTTACCTCTGGTGCTTGCAATCCTCTGAAAAACAAACTGCACAACTGACTGGAATATCCAAATGCACCATAGTTTATCATGAAGTATGTACCGTAGTTTCGTACTAACCCAGTTTTGATGGGTGGCCCCAGTCATTATGTTCAAGTTGACGAGTCTTGTTTTAGTGATAAAATAAAATACCATTGAGGTCGTACCCCGGATCGCGAAATATCGGTCTTTGGGATTGTGCACACGGCAACAACGCCAGCGATTGGGTATATGGGAGTTGTTCCTGATAGAAGTGCTGAAACCCTCCTTCTTAATATTGACAGGGGACATGTATCGTATTTTTCAGACTAGAAGACGCACCTGACTATAAGACGCACCCAGGTTTTAGAAAACAGAAAATAGGATTTTTTTTTTCATATATTACTACTTTTACAACTGTTATATCTTTTCATCGATTGAGCGGTGTGAGGGTTTATTTTTTGCGGGACGAGCTGTAGTTTTTATTGGCAGCATTTTTTGGTACATACGATTTTTTGATCACTTTTATGTAATTTTTTTTTAGCACTAAGGTGACCAAAAAACAGCGATACCAATTTTTTATTTTTTACATTGTGCTTGGGGAAAAAGGTATTTTTTTTTAACTTTTAATATTTTTTTATATTTTTTTCACTCCTGAAAATGTATCTAACGTTTTGTTTTTTACACATTTTATTAGTTCACCTAGGGGACTTGAACAACACACTGCAATACATGGATGAGTTACGGAAAAAGCGTAACTCGTTTCCATAACTCCCATTGTAGTGATTGGCAGTTACGTAAGCAGCGTAACATGCAAGCTACTCTGTTTCCATAACTACTATTCAGTTCTATGGGAGTTACGGAAACAGCGTAGCTCAGCGATTTATGCTGGTTCAGTAACTCAACATATACTCAAGTGGCTGGGAGAGCACAAAAAGCTAGAACAGGGTTTGGGGGGCACCGCTCTAGAGATAGGTGAGGGTCCCAGAGGTGGGACCCGCATCTATCTGACATTTATGACATTTCCTGTGGATATAAAGCAAAAACGAGCGAAAATGAAGCAGGACAAGTCCCGAGTTCTGGTGCGGTGCTCGCTGTCAGGCCAGGCAAACTCACTCTGGCATAATGCAAATGCCAAAAGAAGTAGTGGGACAATGTCCTTCATGGAAAAACCCCTATAAATGCCACGGTCACTATTGACAGCGACATTTAAGTAGTTAAGTGGCCAGGAACAGCACGATCGCTGTTCCTGAACGTTATAGCAGCGTGTCAGGTGTAAAACACAGCTGACACCTGCAGTGTATCGAGCGGGCTCAGCGAGTGAACCCGCTCCAAACATAACCCCCTCCGCTCCAAGACGTGCTGGCTCATCATGGGTCGGGAAGGGGTTAAGTAAGGAAGCGATCAGGGGGCCCAGCGCAGCCCGGTCTCTTGACAGCTGACTATAAGAAGCAGGGACTTTTTAGCAAGATTTATTCTTATAGTCTGAAAAATATGGTACTTCAATTGTGTTAACATTTGTGTCAAGTGAAGTTTATTTCCTATGGGGACATAATCTTCACTTGCTCCAAAAACACTATATAAGGCTGGGTTCACACGAGCGTGTGCTTTTTGCGCACGCAAAAAACGCAGCATTTTTGCCTGCGCAAAAGGCACTTAACAGCTCCGTGTGGCCTCAGCATATGATGCGCGGCTGCGTGCTTTTCGCGCAGCCGCCATCATTATGACACTCCGTTTGGATGTTTGTAAACAGAAAAGCATGTGGTGCTTTTCTGTTTTCACTCATCCTTTTTTTTTTTAAATTCTTTATTTTCGTGGCAACAGCCACGTATTTACAGAATACAAGATACATCAAGTACATATGGGAAGATATAACAACTTACAGAAATAAAGATGTATGAATTTGAACCTCACACTGTAAGGGTATGTTCACACGTAGTCAACAAAAACGTCTGAAAATCCAGAGCTGTTTTCAAGGGAAAACAGACCCTGCTTTTCAGACGTTTTTTTTACCAACTCGCATTTTTCACGGCGTTTTTCGCGCCGTTTTCGCGGCGTTTTTTACGTCCGTTTTTGGAGCTGTTTTCATTGGAGTCTATGAGAAAACAGCTCCAAAAACGTCCAAAGAAGTGTCCTGCACTTCTTTTGACGAGGCTGTATTTTTACGCGTCGTCGTTTGACAGCTGTCAAACGACGATGCGTAAATAACAGGTCGTCTGCACAGTACGTCGGCAAACCCATTCAAATGAATGGGCAGATGTTTGCCGACGTATTGGAGCCGTATTTTCAGACGCAAAACGAGGCATAATACGCCTTGTATACGTCTGAAATTTGGCCGTGTGAACATACCCTAAACCTTCCACGAGGTAGCATTATATGTCATCTTTAGAGTATACACATGAACTTCCCCACTATGCATAAGAAAAACAGATCTGGGCAAAAGTAAAGAAGGGAATAGAAGAGCAAGAAGGGGAGGGAGGAATAGCCACTCCCACCGAGGAGACCCCCGCCACTCTCGAACAGGACCCCACGAGTTATCCATCAGTGTCCACACTTCCAAGAATGTCATTGTAGAAGTCAGAGTCCTGAAACACGATCCACGGGGCCCACGTGCAGGTAGAACCTAGCGTGTGTGTCGTGAATGGAGGAAGTCAGGTCCTCCATATGCATAAGGTCATTGACCTTCGAGACCCAGAGGGACAATGTCGGCGGAGAGGATTTCTTCCAGCGTAAGGGAATACAGTGTTGTGCAGCTATCACTAAAAAGTGAAGCAGAGAGCGTTTGTATGTGTTAGCCGGAATATCACAGTGCTGGAGGAGAAAGAAGGCCGCGTCCATGTTACTGGTTGTCACGGACACTGGGTTTGTGGACCCACTAGGCCGCTCCGCCGTAGCGGGGAGGCAGCTGACCAGGTCACAGTCTATGTGAAAGTAAGATGGCAGACAGTAATGCTTAGGTACCTGAAATAGTCCGGGCGGTGGCTGTGGCTTCAGCACGGATGGAGGCAGGTGCGGAAAGTGGCGCCAGACGTGGCGGGCAGTATCCGATGAGCAGATGGCACTTGATGTGGCAGAAGACACTTGACGTGGCAGATGGCACTTGACGTGGCAGATGACACTTGACGTGGCAGATGGCACTTGACGTGGCAGATGAAACTTGACGTGGCAGATGGCACTTGATGTGGCAGATGGCACTTGACGTGGCAGATGGCACTTGAACACGGGTAGGCACAGGATCAATGCGGAATACAGGAACGGTAACAGGGCACGGGTAACAGCTGGAACGGGAGACACTAAGGGACCATTTGCGAGACATACTGGGAAAGACTAACAACGCTCAGGCAAGGATCAGAAGGGCTGGGGCATTCTTATAGAGCAGGAAATCATGTGGGTTAATGATCATTGTTTTCATGTGCGGGCGCTGGCCCTTTAAGAGAGGGCGCGAGCGTGCGCGCGCACCCTACGGGACCTAGCTGGACGGAGCGGAAGTGAGCGCTGGCATCTCCTAGGAGAGAGACGGAGGTGAGTGAACCCGACGGCCCGCGGCCATGGGCGCTACAGTATCCCCCCTCTTACGCCCCCTCTTCTTGGGACCAGAGTGAGAGAGGAACTTTTTAATAAGAGTAGGGGCGCTGAGGTTCTCCTCTGGCTCCCAGGACCTCTCCTCAGGACCAAACCCTCTCCAGTCCACCAGATAGAAAGTCCTTCCTCCTACCCTCTTGCGGTCCAGGATCTCCTTTACCTCGAATACATCAGAAGGACCGCTGGAAGCAACTGTGGAACTAGAGGTCTTGCTGTAGCGGTTCAGGACCACTGGTTTCAGGAGGGACACATGGAAGGAGTTAGGGATTCTGAGGGTAGGGGGCAGCCGCAGCTTATAGGAAACAGGGTTAATTTGTTGCAGGATCTCGAAGGGACCAAGGAACCTGGGAGCAAACTTGTATGAAGGCACCCTCAAGCGAATGTTTCGAGAGGACAGCCAGACTTTAGTCCCAGGAAGATACTGAGGTGGCTCTCTTCTTTTGGTATCTGCCTTTCGCTTCATGCGATCTACCGCCAGCATAATAGAGGACCAGGTCTGTTGCCAGATTTGCAGGAAGTCCCCATATGCAGAGTCAGCAGCGGGTACCTGAGATGAAGTCGACACTGGAAGAGGAACTCTGGGATGTTGACTGTACACGATGTGAAACGGAGTGGAGGTGGTGGACTCACTTGTGTGGTTATTATATGAAAACTCCGCCCATGGTAGAAGCTGTACCCAGTTATCGTGCTGTGAAGAGATGAAGTGGCGGAGATAATTTTCCATGATCTGGTTGATCCTCTCAACTTGCCCATTGGACTGGGGGTGATAGGCAGAGGAAAAGTCCAAACTCACATCCAGGAGTTTACAGAGGGCTCTCCAGAACTTGGAGGTAAACTGAACCCCCCGGTCGGACACAATGTGAAGAGGCAAGCCATGCAAGCGGAAGATGTGCTGAATGAAGAACCTTTCCAGTCGAGGAGCAGAGGGTAGGCCGGTCAGCGGGATAAAATGTGCCATCTTAGAGAACCGGTCCACCACCACCCAGATGGTGTTGCATCCTGCTGAGAGAGGAAGGTCCGTGACGAAGTCCATAGCGATGTGCTGCCAGGGGGCACTGGGTACAGGCAGGGGTTGAAGCAGGCCGGCAGGCTTGCTGTGAGCCACCTTGTTAGAGGCACACACCGTGCAAGCAGAGACAAAGTCCAGAACATCCTTAGGTAGCGTGGGCGACCAGAAGTGACGAGCGATCAGGTCTTGGGTCTTACGGACACCGGCGTGCCCAGCTAGTTTAGAACTGTGGCCCCAGCAGAGAATTCTTTTTCTGTCTGCCAACCGAACAAAAGTTCTCCCTGGAGGGATATTTCTAAGCTGCAGAGGATTGGCGGTGACAACGCAGGATGGGTCTATGATCGTCTGAAGGGACTCCACCGTGTCTTCCGTTTCGAATGATCTGGACAGGGCATCGGCCCTCACATTCTTGTCAGCGGGACGGTAGTGGAGCAGAAATTGGAAACGGGTGAAGAACAGTGACCACCTGGCTTGATGAGGATTCAGTCTTTGAGCGGACTGAAGGTAAGTGAGATTCTTGTGGTCGGTGAAGATCAGGATGGGGTGAGCAGCGCCCTCCAGAAGATGTTTCCACTCCTCCAGGGCCAATTTGATAGCCAAAATGATGAATACCTATACGAGTATAGACCATTGGCATGCGCCAAACAATAATGCGTCCACACAAATCATAAAGCAAATATCAATACCTATACCAGACTGTGAAGACTACTAGTATATCCAGAAAATGATACACACATAGCACAAGTCATGTACCATGACAATATAAAATAAACTTTATTGAAATATACATAACACATTGGCCATCAAAATATAAAAACAATATAGCACACAGTTAAAAAGGAGAGTATGGAGGAGCTGCGTGAATAATCCAATATATATGCTACCATACTATAAACATCCTGTGATGTGGTAACAAATGCAGATATCTATAGAAAAGATAATCATATAGATCAAGTATTTGGACAACAGAAGCACATAAATATATTTAGCACCTGACAGAAGAGCACACAATTGTGCATGCATATAAAAGTATACAGCTAGAGCTCCAAGTTGCACCCAAAACAAAGACCATGCTATATTTGATAGCCAGTAGCTCCCGATCTCCAATGGAGTAATTGCGCTCAGCAGAGGAAAACAGTCTTGAGTAGTAGCCACACACTACTGCCTTTCCTTTGGAGCTCCTCTGGAACAGAAGTGCGCCTGCACCAACAGAGGAAGCGTCCACTTCCAGTGAGAACTGCCGAGATATGTCAGGGTGATGGAGGATCGAAGCTGAAGTGAAGGCTTTCTTGAGGCTAATGAATGCGGACTCTGCCTCCGGAGTCCACACCTTGGCGTTTACGCCCTTCTTGGTAAGGGTAGAGATTGGAGCCGTCAGAGAAGAAAAGTTCGGAATAAACTGCCGGTAGAAATTGGCGAAACCCAGGAACCGCTGTATGGCCCTTAGGCCTTGAGGACGTGGCCATTCCAGGACAGACTTTAACTTCTCAGGGTCCATCTTAAGGCCTTGATCCGAGATGACATAGCCCAGGAAGGGCAGAGACCTCTTTTCAAAGGTGCATTTCTCTAACTTGGCATACAAGCGATTCTCTCTTAGTCGCAGAAGAACTTGACGAACGTGCCTCCGATGGGTCATCAGATCTGGCGAGAAGATTAGAATATCATCGATATAAACTACAATACACGTATAGAGGAGATCTCGGAAGATGTCATTAACGAACTCCTGAAATACTGCGGGAGCGTTACACAGTCCGAAGGGCATCACTCGGTATTCGTAGTGCCCATCGCGGATGTTAAATGCCGTCTTCCATTCGTCACCCCGGCGAATCCGGATTAGATTATAGGCCCCCCGCAGATCTAGCTTGGAAAAAATTTTGGCTCCTCGTATGCGATCAAACAGCTCGGAAATGAGTGGCAACGGGTATTTGTTCTTGACCGTGATCTGATTGAGACCACAATAGTCAATGCAGGGTCGGAGAGATCCATCTTTCTTTTTAACGAAGAAGAATCCTGCCCCGGCCGGGGAGGAAGATTTTCGAATAAAACCCCTCTCCAAGTTCTCCTTGATATAGGCTGACATCGATAAAGTCTCTGGCAAGGAGAGAGGATATACTCGTCCACGGGGAAGAGAAGCATTGGGAACCAGTTCAATGGGACAGTCATAATTCCGATGTGGAGGCAACGTCTCAGCCTCTCGTTTGCAGAAGACATCCGCAAAACTGGCATACTGAGAAGGTAGATCGGAGAGTGACTGAGGCAGAGGGGGCAAAACAGGACAGACTTGTGACAGGCAATGGCTATGGCATCTGGAGCCCCATTGAAGAACCTCTCCAGAACTCCAGTCGAGTGTCGGGGCGTGTAGACGGAGCCATGGTAGACACAGCAGGATAGGATTCATAGCCTTGGGTAGTACCAGGAAGGAGATCTGTTCTGAGTGAAGAGCTCCGACCCGTAATGTCACCGGCTCAGTGATGAGCATGATTGGATCAGGCAGCGGTAGACCATTTAAAGAGGCAACTGCCAGGGGTCTCTCCAGACGGACTGTGGGTAGTTGAAACCGATCCACTAGATCTTGGTGGATAAAATTAGCAGCCGCTCCAGAGTCAAGATAGGCGGAGGAAGGATGTGAAGTCTGTCCGGTGACGATGGCCACAGGTATCGATAATTTGGAAGAGGTTTTAACGTTTGGAGACGTTCCACCTAGAGTTGCCTCTCCAACCAACCCTAGGTACTGGAGTTTCCCGGTTTCTGTGGGCATTGACGCACAAAATGACCCTTGAGGCCGCAATACATGCAAAGTCCAGAGGAGCGTCTGCGCTGCTTCTCCTGTTCAGATAACCGGACTCTGTCTACCTGCATGAATTCCTCAGGTCTCTGGGCAGGGGGTGCTGGTCTGTGGGCCCGGCTCTCCTGACAAACCTCTTGAGAGCGCTCCCGGATTCTCATATCAACCCGGGTGGCTAACAGGATGAGGGCATCCGAGGTAGAAGGAAGGTCATGGGCTGCCAGTTCGTCCTTGATGTGAGAGGACAGTCCCTGCCAGAAGGTCGCCACCAGTGCCTCATTGTTCCATGCCAGCTCGGCTGCTAGGGTACGGAAGGAGATCGCATACTCCCCTACTGTGGAGCCTTCTTGCTTGAGGGTCAACAGAGTGGCTGCGGCAGAGGATGTTCGACCCGGCTCCTCGAACACGGCACGAAAGGACTGCAGGAACAAGGCTAGGTCCGAGGATACAGGTCCCTGTTGCTCCAAGATTGTGTTCGCCCATGCGAGGGCCTTGCCAGCGAGGAGGGAGATAATGAACGCTACTTTAGCCTCCTCGGAGGGGAAGAGATGAGGCCGTAGCCTAAAATGCACCGTGCATTGATTAAGAAATCCTCTGCATGCTCTGGGGTCACCGTCGTAGCGAGGAGGAAGAGGCAGAGGAACTGAGGATCCGGAACAAACAGGGGGAGCAACAGGCAGTGGCACGGCAACAGCCTCTGGAGGAAGAACCGGGGGTGGAACAGCGAGTAGATCCAGGCGGACCAGAATAGAATTCACCGCCTCAAGGAGTTGATCCTGACGAGTGCGTAGGTCATGCATCTCTGTCTGAATCTTCTGTACTGGGGACTTGGGCTGGCCAGCGGGTTCCATGGCCTGAGCGTACTGTCATGGACACTGGGTTTGTGGACCCACTAGGCCGCTCCGCCGTAGCGGGGAGGCAGCTGACCAGGTCACAGTCTATGTGAAAGTAAGATGGCAAACAGTAATGCTTAGGTACCAGAAATAGTCCGGGCGGTGGCTGTGGCTTCAGCACGGATGGAGGCAGGTGCGGAAAGTGGCGCCAGACATGGCGGGCAGTATCCGATGAGCAGATGGCACTTGACGTGGCAGAAGACACTTGACGTGGCAGATGGCACTTGACGTCGCAGATGGCACTTGACGTGGCAGATGGCACTTGACGTGGCAGATGACGCACGACGTGGCAGATGGCACACGACGTGGCAGATGACACTTGACGTGGCAGATGGCACTTGACGTGGCAGATGGCACTTGACGTGGCAGATGGCACTTGAACACGGGTAGGCACAGGAACAATGCGGAATACAGGAACGGTAACAGGGCACGGGTAACAGCTGGAATGGGAGACACTAAGGGACCATTTGCGAGACAGACTGGGAAAGACTAACAACGCTCAGGCAAGGATCAGAAGGGCTGGGGCCTTCTTATAGAGCAGGAAATCATGTGGGTTAATGACGGAGCGGAAGTGAGCGCTGGCATCTCCTAGGAGGGAGACGGAGGCCAGCGCTCACAGATCCATGGCTGCGGGCGTCGGGAGGTGAGTGAACCCGACGGCCCGCGGCCATGGGCGCTACACAGGTAGTATAAGTTTCTTTGAAGATCACCCTCTTGACTCCGTCCCAAAATTCTGCTATTAGTGGGCAAGACCAGAAAGTGTGGAGAAGGGTACCAGTGTCCAAACCGCATCTCCAACAAAGAGGTGAGACGGTCGGAAAGATGCGATGGAGACGGACCGGGGTCCTATACCATCGTGAGAGCAATTTAAAGCTAGCTTCCTGATATCGTGAGCTAATTGATGTTTTATGAGCTAGGGTGAGAATTCGGGAACATTGACTTGTGGTAAATGTAATTCCCAGATCGACCTCCCATTCAGAAATGTATCCAGGCGTCGGTAGGTCCGGCGGGTTTAGTAGAAGACGGTAAATCATGGATAGAGTATGGCGAGCCGGTCCATCGCCGACACATACCGCTTCCAGCTGAGCTCTAGGGGTGTGGAATAGGGCCGGAGAAAGCAATGAAGAGTAGAAGTGGCGGAGTTGGAATACACGCCAGTAACCCAAGGGGGGATGGTCAGGCATCCGTGTCAATTCCGCGAGGGAGAGCCACTCTGAATTCTTCAGGAATTGTTCTGCCCTAAATACCCATGCCGACGACCAGGACTTGAACACCGGATCAGTAAACCCAGAGGGAAAGGAGGGGTTTCCCAGGATCGGAGTCATGGGAGAGCAAAGAGGGAGGAGACTCGATCGAACCATAGGAAGAGCACAACGACGGAGCGTGGGGCCGATCGTGGGATGGCGGTGAAGGGACGTGAGAAGTTCCCGTTTCAACCACGGAATCGTCTCTAAAGGAGTCTCCGAAAATCCTTGCTCAAGGCCTATCCAGGCCTTAAAGGGAGCATGCCTGCACCAATCGACCACCCGCGACAAGTGGGCTGAAATGTAGTATGAGCGAATGTCAGGAAGTGCCAGTCCCCCCGTCTCCCGGGAGCGGCATAGGAGCGTGCGACTGAGACGTGGATGTTTGCCATTCCACACAAAGGACTTTTGAATGGTGTTAATCGCTTTGAAAAATGAAGGGGGGACAGCTATAGGAAGGGCTTGCAAGAGGTACAGTAGACGGGGTAGTATATTCATCTTAAAGATCGTGCAGCGTCCCATCCACGTAAATGTGCCCCCCGTCCATCTGGCACAATCTGCTTTCACTTCCGTGAGAAACACTGGGAAATTTAAGTTATAGAGCTCCTTCAGGTCCGCCGGAATGCGCACGCCCAGGTACTTAAGGGCCACCAGGTTCCATTTGAAACTAAAAGATTGCTCTAGTGTAGACAGCAGGGAGGGGGGTAGGGAGACATTCATGGCCTCGGATTTGGAAAAAATTATTTTAAAATTAGAGAGGTTGGAAAAGCGACTAAACTCCTGCATCAGATTCGGGAGGGAGACGGAGGGGTTAGTAAGAAAGAATAACAGGTCATCTGCGTACGCTGCCACTTTAGCGACCCGGGATCCCTCTCCTATTCCGTTAATGTCCTGGTTTGCACAAACTTGTCTTAGGAATGGTTCCAGGGTAAGGATAAAGATCAAAGGGGACAAGGGGCAGCCCTGTCGTGTCCCATTATGGATTGTAAAATCATCCGAGAGAATACCGTTCACTCGAAGCCTGGCAGATAGGCAGGAGTACAATGACATTATCCAACCCATCATTTGAGGACCCAGACCGAGTCGGAGAAGTGTTTCCTCCATGTACGTCCAATTGACTCTGTCAAATGCTTTTTCAGCATCAGTGGACAGAAGCATAATTGGTACACGGGACAATTGGGACTTGTGTATGAGGTTGATCGCCTTTGTAGTGTTGTCTCGGGCCTCTCGCCCCAACATGAACCCCGCCTGATTAAGATGAATTACCCCACCAAGCAAATGGGCCAGACGCATTGCCAATATCTTGGCGAAGAGTTTAAATTCTGCGTTAAGCAGTGAGATTGGCCTGTAGCTGACGCACTGAGAGGGGTCTTTTCCCGGTTTGGGAATCACCGCTATATGGGCCCTGAGCGCGTCTGGTGGAACGCGTGAGGAGGAGGATAGAGAATTCAGGGATGACAGCAGGTGAGGCCCAAGGCGGGAGATACATTTCTTATAGTAGGGTAACGTGAAACCGTCAGGCCCCGGGGCCTTACCAGCAGCGGAGTTTTTGAGCGCATCAGTTAGTTCAGCCGTGGTAATCGGTTCTTCCAAGGCAGTGAGTACCTCCTCTGCCAGGGGCGGCAATCCAGAGTCTGCAATATAGGATTGGATATGTGCACTGAAGTCGTTTGACATCGTGGCCAGATTGGTGGAGTCGGCGTTGTAAAGAGCAGCATAGAAATCGCGGAACTGTGCAGCTATGTCCAGAGGCATGTTGGCTCGTGTGCTGGGGGAGGATGTAATAAAGGGGACATAAGTGCGCGCTTGTTGGATTCGCAGAGCTCTAGCAAGCGATCTGCTGCATTTATTACCATACTCGTAGAAATGGCGCTTACATTTAGAGAGGGTGGCTTTAGCTTTGGACAATAATATGGTACGTAATTCGTCCCATTTCTGAATTAACGCAGTTCGACATTCTACTTCATGGGTACGTTTGTGCGTAATTTCTAGGGCCTTGATCTCCGACAGTAGCCGAACGATATTCACAGCGCGCTCTTTTTTCAATCGTGCTCCGTGTTTGATAAGAGTGCCTCGAACTACGCATTTATGTGCCTCCCATAGCACCCTTGGGTTCGTGTCGGCGGATGTGTTTGTGGTGAAATAGTCATCAAGCGTACGTTGTACATCCGATGAGACGAGGGAGTCATTGAGAAGTGAGGGATTAAGCTTCCACTGGGACTGGAACACTAACGGAGTTTGCAATGACATAGACATCGTGACAAGGGCATGGTCTGAGAAAGAGATCGAGTCAATGTCGGCCGCCTGTAACGTTGGTAGAGTGCGATGCTTGATAAATATCAGATCGAGTCTGGAATAAATGTCGTGTACGGAGGAGTAAAAGGAAAAGTCCCTGTCTGCTGGATGTAAAAGACGCCACGTATCTACAAAGTTATGATCATGGAGGGCTCGTTTAATGCGACGTAGTTGGGATTGACGATGAACCCGATGAAACATCCATGGTTGGTTCCAATGCCACATTGAAGTCACCCCCTAGGACAATGGTACCCTCTCCAAACTCCTCCAGTGTATCTAAAAAAACAATCAGTGCTGAACCCTGACCCACATTAGGCAAATAGAAGGAAGCGAAGGTATAGATCTGTGAGTTGATGCTACCTTTGACCAAAAGCATTCGCCCCATCTCATCACTGCGAGCGTCCAGCAATTCCCATGGAATAGAGCGGGAAAGAAGGATACTTGTCCCTCTGGATTTCGGGTCGGGAGAAAAACTATGATATGCGTGTGGAAACCATAAGTTGGATAACTTAAAGAGTTTCTGTTCACTCAAGTGCTTTTCCTGCAAGAAAGCTACGTGTAATTGTCTGCCTTTCAGCATGTTAAGCAGGATGGATCGCTTCCCAGGACTATGTAAGCCCTTGACATTCAATGAGCCTATCCGTAGGTCTATCTGGGAGTGACGGGCCATGTTCCCGGCGGGAGTGAGTAGAAGGTAGGGAAGGGAGGACGAGAAAGGTAGAAGTGGAAAATCAGGCAGAAGAAAAAGAAAATATACAGAAAAGGTGGCCCAGAGGCCAATTCCCACGTGGCAAGAAAACCTGTGGAGAAAAAGTTAGCGACAAAACGGGAACAAGGAAAACCAAAGAGAAGCGGGGGGGGGGAGCCCCATGCAGTGAGCAGCATATCAAATGAAAAATATAACTTTCGTCCAATGCCCACCAGGAGGTGAGCAAGGGAGGCCAGAACATCTTATATAACCAGGCCCAACCAAAAAGGCCCATCAAACAATACTATCCCTTTTCCTGAGAGTCTTAAGAGCGGGATACAGAGGGGCACCAGGGCAAGGTTATTGGCGGACTACGAGCTCAAGTTATTATCAAAATCATTTTAGAAGGCCAGTAAACCAGCAGGCCTCGACCGGCACTACATGACCTGTCGTAGCCTCCTGCCATCCGGTACAACAACCCTGCCCGGATGCTCTACAATGTGCAACTACCCGCCAAGTCACCTGTAATAAATAAAAGGAGGGGAGGGGAAAGAAGAGGGATGGAAAGGAGGAAGATGAGTGTGGGAGGCAGGTATAAGGGGAGAGCAGACCGATATATCCGATACCCGCCAAAAGATGAGCCAGAAGATGAGCAGGGGATACCGCAGTACATATAACCGTTCACCGCAAACATAATGTTACAATCACCAAAAGCCCCCTCCTTAAGAACATTGAAATATGTGTATGAAGTATGTAGAGAAGGCTAAGACATGTGGTATCAGCCCGGACATATAAACAACCCCTAGTCGTATATGCAACACGATAGCCCACATAAAAAACACTACAATAAATGGGAGTAGCCCATTAACGAATGTTGCACTGCTCATATAACATAACATATAATATAATAGGACCCTAGGCAAAAATACTGTCGCATTAACATAGTAATAAGCACCCGACCCCCTGGTTGTCTGCATGAACATGACCGGCAACGGGCTCTAAAAGATGAGGTGGGAGGGGGGGGGACATACATATTACGGAATACCAACATGTTGGGGGTCTAAGAAGGGGGGGGGGGAAGTTGGGCACGAAAGATGGGAGCAATATAATGGACAGGGTATATCTACTGTTCTGTGAGTAGCGAAAGATCGGACGTATCGACCCTCTTCCAGGAAAGTCCCGTCGATCAGGGGAAAAGAAAAACGTAGCGGGGTTGCTCCGGCGGGCCCGCGAGTGAGGACACTGTTCAGGAGGGCGTAGGAAGAACCTGTAAACAAAAAAAATAAAGAACAAGCAAGAAGGACCACTAGGAACTTTAGGAAGCCCAATGGCCGTAGAAAGCCATCGATATATTATCGGGATAACAAACTGTAGATCCGGAGACCGGTTCAGGCCTCAGGCGGCAGACGTAGCGAGAGATCTGGCTGAGATCTTATAGATTCCTGTAGAGAGGGTCTGCTGAACGGCTGGCTCGGGCGCCGATTGCGCCGACGTTGAGGCGGTTCAGTCCGATCCAGTGTCAGCCAGTTCGGGACCGGGAACGGATCAATTTGCAAGAAACGAAATAAGGCCCTAAATCCGAGGAATGGCGCAGGATAAAGGAGGCAGCATCTCTTCTGACGACCACGTGAAATGGATGTCCACATCTGTAAGTGGCTCCAGCCGCTTTAATCTTTTCTAGCAGCGGGTGCAGTAGACGTCTCATGTAAAGCGTCCGCGGCGAGACATCCGGATAGACCGCGACCCTGCCTCCATCAACCGATATCGGACCATGTGACCATGCTCCTCTGACTATCAAATCTTTGTCCGAGTAGTAGTGCAACCGACACAGGACATCCCGCGGGTTTGAAGGGTCGATCGGACCAGGTTTCGAAACTCTGTGCACACGGTCCAGTAGGAATGTAGCTTCCAGGGGTCTGTTGGTGACTTTATTAAAGATGGTAATTCTATTAGGGAGGTCGTCTCTGGAACCTAAATCCGGAGGACCTTCAGTCAAATATTATTTCTGCGGCCTCTGTTTTCTTGATCGTCCAGTTGAAGTGCAAGGGATTGCATATGTGTTCTATTAGCAATGGCCGCCTGCTCCAATACAAGCACTCTGCTGTCAATGGCGGAGACCACGCCATCAGTGGAAGTAATCCTGGTGTCCACCCTGTCTACTTCGTGTCTTAGGTCCGCGATATCTTGTTGGTGGGATAGTTCAATTCTGGTCACCAGGGAATCTAAGTCCTGTCTAGTAGGGAGAGCTTGTATTAGTTCCCTGAGTAAGTGTAAGTCTGCATGCAGGGCAGGTTGAAGGGGGATGCCCTCAAAGCCTCCAGGCATGGGGACTGTGATTGATGGCAGGGCAGACAGGGGGATGGTAGGGGATACTGGCGGTACCTCATTACTGCTGATCACTGGGAGTGAAGCAGGCATCGGTGGGTTGTCCAGCTGCCCCTGCATTCCGGGAGCCATAGCTGCGTTCATGCGATCCTCTGCTCTCCACGTGTTAGCTGTGCCGCGGTTTCCATGACACCCAGGACTCCGGGAGCGGCTTGCGGCGCTGAAAGGAAGCGGTCCATGCTGACACTCCGTGTCTGCGATCGGGGTAAGGAGCGGGAGGGTGTAGCGCTTTGTCCCCTACGCTTTCCGGGCATCTCCCTGTACTCAGGATGGGCTCAGGCTGTGTTCTGCAGCTCTACTGCACGGAGCTCCCCCGAAGCGCGTGTTCACTCCGCCATGGCTAAGCCCCGCCCTCTTCATTCATCCTTTTGACAGCTGTTGTGCGAATCACGCTGGTCGCACGGAAGTGCTTCCGTGTGGCATGCGTGGTTTTCACGTACCCATTGACTTCAATGGATGCGTGATGTGCGAAAAACGGCCAAAGAACGGACATGTCGTGACTTTTTTTCAGCGGACTCATGCTGAGTAAAAATCACGCACATGTCCGCACGGCCCCATAGACTAATATAGGTCCTTGCGACTCGCGTGAAAATCACGCGCGTTGCACGGACGTATATCCCGTTCGTCTGAATAAGCCCTAAATGTGGTATCATTGTAATCATATTGAACCGCAGAATAAAGTAAACATGCCGTTTTTAGCGCATGGTGAACGCCATAAAAACAAAAAACTATGAAGGAATTACTGTTTTTCCCCATTCCACGCCACAGAGATTTTTCCAGTTTGCCAGCACATTATATAATAAATAGTGTCGGAAAAAACTAGAACTCGTCCCACAAAAAACAAGTCCTCATACGGCTATATCGACGAACAAATAAAAAAATTTACTGCTTTTGGAATGTCGGGAGGAAAAAGCAAAAATGAAAAAGCAAAAATGAAAATCTGAAAAACCGCTGTGGAGGCAAGGGGTTAACAGAGCAGAGTGAATGGTGAATTTATGCTCTGACTCATCACCATTACCAAACTCTGGATTTTTTGTCTATCCTATTGACTATTAGGGTATGTGCACACACACTAATTACGTCCGTAATTGACGGACGTATTTCGGCCGCACGTACCGGACCGAACACAGTGCAGGGAGCCGGGCTCCTAGCATCATACTTATGTACGATGCTAGGAGTCCCTGCCTCGCTGCAGGACAACTGTCCCGTACTGAAAACATGATTACAATGGGTGCGTGATGCGCGAAATACACACAAAGAACGGCCATGTTGTGAGTTTCACGGACTGTCTGCACTGGCCCATAGACTAATATAGGTCTGTCCGAGGCGCGTGAAAATCACGCGCGTTGCACGGACGTATATCACGTTCGTCTGAATAAGCCCTTACTGCTGTTACCTGTAGCAACCATTTCTCCAACCTCCCTTTTGTTTGGTTCCACTTTCGCTGATGTTTTCCAGAGACTCAACAGCTGGGCAAGTTAGAGGCACCTAAGTCCTGGGGCTACCTGAGTACTGCGACCCTAACTGGGTTCATAAAAAGGGGGTGCTGTTGGTGAATTCTGCCGACTGGTTGATTCTTTTTTCTGGGCATCATAGTAACCAGAGCAAAGCAACATCCATGGGAATCATTTGCATTTTCATCAACAGTTTTGAAAGTGTCTAGATAAAGGGACAGGGTTAAAGTAGTCATAAAATATGCCAGATTTATTAATGGCGTGTGCCTTTTTTTGGGCACAAAATAATGATGTAAAGTACGCCAGCTAAGAGGTGGCATAAGGATGTTAAAAGGGTCTAACATTTCTATCAAAATGTGACAGATTTATCACACAGTGTGCGCCATTGTAATACATTTTTTTTTATAAATTCTCTTCTTGGTATTGCAAGAACAAAAATAACATACAATAAAAATGCAACATTACACAACAATGCACTTATAAAAAGAACACTTTGTAGATTGAGAGCCAGGAAACTTTCATCCAGACAAAAAGCGTGTGAAATTATGCATAGCGACAATGAATCGTTATAACAGCAGTAAAAAAGTAACCAAACATTGTCATAAGTGATGAAAAATGAGGTCCTTACTAAGAACAAAGTAACCTAGTCAATAAACAGTTAGCAGCAGAGGTCGAATAGTATGACATTAGAAAACAAAGCAAGTACATAGCAATCCTCAGGTAATAAATGGTAGCCGTAATGGCAGCATACAGCTGAGGCGAAATGTAAATCTTAGGCCTTATTCACGCGGACGTGTCCGTGTTGCACGCGCAAAAAATGCTACGTTTTGCGCGCTCAAAAGGTCCGTGTGTCAGCAGCATATGGTGCGCGGCTGCGTGATTTCCACGCAGCCGGCATTATTATGACACTCTGGTTTTATGTTTGCATACAGAAAAGCACGTGGTGCTTTTCTGTTTTCATTCATTTCTTTTACTGCTGTTGCGCGAATCACGCGCGGCACCCGGAAGTGCTTCCGTGTTCCAAGCGTGATTTGCACGTGCCCATTGACTTCAATGGGTGCGTGCAGCGCGAAATACAGGCAAATATAGGACATGTCATGAGTTTCACGCAGCGCACATACGCTGAGTGAAATTCACTGACAGTCTGAACGGCCCCATTCATTAACATAGGTCCGTGCGACGCGCGTGAAAATCATGCGCGTAGCACGGACGTATAACACGTTCGTGTGAATAAAGCCTTTGGGCCTATGAGTCAGGTCTTCCCAGTCGTAAAGTCCAACCATTGTTGCGAGGTTTTCAAAAAGACATTCTTATTTATTTTCCCAGCCTGCTAGTTCTATCATGCGGCAAAGGTGGTGTAGCTTAGAGAGCCATATGTCTAGAGCTGAAGGTTCTTTATTTCTCCATTTCACGGGAATCACTAGTTTGACCACCGATATCGAGTAGGGAGATGTTCATGTGCCGGCCTATAGCCAGGACAGGGGAATTAGTAAAACTGATTCTGGTGTAAGTTTAATGTGGGTCAAGCATATTTTATTCATAAACATTGTAATAGATTTGGCACAGTTTGTGTCTTAAATCAGAGGCAGCTGGATATCAGGTGATGATATTTCGTACTATTTTCTAGCAACTAAAAAATATCAGCAGTATTAGGCCTTATTTACACGAACGTGCGTTTTGCGCGCGTTGCAGTTCCGTGTGTCATCAGTGTTTGGTGAGTGTCTGCGTTATTTTTGCGCGTATGGCATCCTTATGTCAAGTGGTTTTGACGTATGCAAAATGAAATGAAGGAGGTGGCTTTGATTTTCTCCTAATTTTTTGAGCAACTGTTGCGCGAATCACGCACAGCACACGGATGTGCGTCCGTGTGATATCCATGATTTTCACGCACCCATTGACTTCAATGGGTGCGTAATGCGCAAAAAACGCTTATGTATAGGACATGCAGTGAGTTTTACGCAGCGGACGCACGCTGCATGAAAAACACAGAGTGTCTGTTGCTGAATGGCCCCATTGACTTACATAGGTCTGTGCGACGTGCGTGATTTTCACGCGCGTATCACGGACGTGAAATACGCTCGTGTAAATAAGGCCTAAGGGTATGTTCACACGCTTAGTAAAAAACGTCTGAAAATACGGAGCTGTTTTCAAGCGAAAACAGCTCCTGATTTTGAGACGTTTATGTAGCAACTCGCGTTTTTCGCTGCGTATTTTACGGCCGTTTTTGGAGCTGTTTTTCAATGGAGTCAATGAAAAACGCCTCCAAAAACGTCCCAAGAAAGGTCCTGCACTTCTTTTGACGCGCCGTCATTTTCCGCGCCGTATTATGACAACGACGTGTCAAATTACGCCTTGTGGGAACATAACACCGTAAATCCCATTGCAAGCAATGGGCAGATGTTTGTAGGCGTAAAGGAGCCATTTTTTCAGGCGTAATTTGAGGCGTAAAACGCCCGAATTACGTCTAAAACCACTGCGTCTGAACATACCCTTACACTTTAGGCTTCTTTCACATCTGCGTTCGGTGTATCCGTGGCTCTGCTTTGTCATAGGAGTAGAACAACGAAAATATCTGGAAGCACCGATCCGTTGCATGATGGATACCATTGGAGCCCAACGGAACCCAGTGACTTTAATTGGTACTGTTGGTTTTCCATCATTTTACTAGACAAAATAGTGCAGCATGCTGCGCTAAATTGTCTGCCACTTTTTACCAGTTCTGTGACGAAGAACCTTTATTAGAAGAACATGCGGTTTGCCTAAAATATGTAGTGTATATCCCCATCTGGTGGTATTATGTGGTATTGTTCGACCTTTCACTCTTTCAAACACTATTTCAACTTGTACACAGGGGTGTCCCTCGAGCCAGTCTTCCAGTGGAACTTTTTTGCCACAACCACCAACTACCGCTATAGCAGCCATAGCGGCTGCTACGGGGCCCGTGGCATGAGGGGCCCATGCCACCCGGCACATAACATTTATGAGCCAGGCGGCATTGGGCCCCCTCATGCCTGGGGTTGTGCCGGCGGTGTCTGGCGCTATCTTCTAGAGGGGCTGTGTGTCACTATCTACAAGGGGGGTTGTGTATCACTATTTACAAGAGGGGGTTGTGTGGCGCTATCTACAAGGGTGGCTGTTTGTCGCTGTGTGTCACTATCTACAAGGGGGGGCTGTGTGGCACAATCTACAAGGGGGGCTGTGGGGCACAATCTACAAGGGGGGCTGTGTGGCACAATCTACAAGGGGGGCTGTGTGGCACAATCTACAAGGGGGCAGTGTGGCACTATTTACAAGGGGGGTAGTGTGGCACTATCTACAAGGGGGGCAGTGTGGCACTATCTACAAGGGGGCAGTGTGGCACTATCTACAAGTGAGCAGTGTGTGCCTTGATTTACAAGGGGGGCTGTGTGTGGCCCATGCGAAAGAGGCTTTAGGCCTCCTTCACATACATTTTTCTCTGGTATTTTAAACTGCATGTTAAAACGCCAGCGATTGTTAAAATATTACATTATTTTTTTGGCATTTGGGCTGGTATCATACATGCAGTCAAACATAGGAGTGGATCCAAAAGAGGTGAGAGATATCAGTCTTGACTTTCTATTTTTCCTTCTTTTAGGTTCCACTCCTGGCACCTGATCACTCTCCTTCAGCAGCATTTCTGACCTGTCCGTGCCCTGTTGGGAACGGGTTTTTACCTGCCCATTATGTAAGTATGGCATTTTCTGTGTGTTTTTTGTGTATATTTATGTCCCCCTGTTTTTATCTATAAATGTTTGTACATTGGGAAAGAAAAGTTCCAGTTAGGGACTCGCATGACGAGGATTGCGAGCTTGCGTTTTTTTGGCCAAAATCACTACCAATACCCCATGTTTTTATCCACGGTTACTTACACCGTATATATATTTTTTTCAGGACACGGTCAGGTCTTATAATGCTGGGAGAGCATTGTGTGCTGTTATCTGGTATAGCAAGCAGGGTAGCCCGCTCTATGTAATAACATGGCGTTACAAATAGGCTGCTATTCGGCTATATATGCTGTGCCTCACGACTCGCACATTATCCCTCCATGTTCTTACCCACTGCACTTACACCTTATCCAGAGGCGTAGCTAGGTTCTCCTGCACCCGGGGCAAAGATTCAGATTGACGCCCCCCCAACTTATTTCCCGACATCTCCTTCCCCCTCGCCATGTTTGCTTTCCCTACCAATCAATGAGGTGTAGTTTTTTTTTCACAATTTTTTTAATGTAACGAGTATAAAAGCATTTTTACATTTTACAAGCAATATAGTCCTATAATGTAATTAACATAAAAATAAATTAAAAGACAATAAATTAAAGAGGCCACACACAGCCCCCTGTAGATAGTGCCACACACAGCCCCTCTCTTGTAGATAGCGCACACACAGCCCCCCTTCTAAATAGCGCCACACAGCCCCCCTTGTAGATAGTGCCACACACAGCCCACTTCCCCCCTAGTAGATAGTCGCACACTCCCCCCCCTTGTAAATAGTGCCACACACAGCCCGCTGCCCCTTTGTAAATAGCGCCATACTCCCCCCCTTGTAAATAGTGCCACATTCCCCCCCTTTTAAATAGCGCCACACTCCCCCCCCTTGTAAATAGCGCCACACTCTCCCCCCCCCCTTGTACTTAGAGCCACACTGTGAACAGACCGGTGAGCGGTAGTCCTTCTGACTAGGGTTGGTGACAGCCAGGGCCGGCCTTAGCTTGGATGGCGCCCTGTGCGGGACTCTCTATTGCCGCCCCCTACACAAGTCAAACATTAACCACATATATGGACACGCTGGTACAATTTTTTTACTGTAACGAGTATAAAAGCATTTTTACATTTTACAAGCAATATAGTCCTATAATGTAATTAACATAAAAATAAATTAAAAGACAATAAATTAAAGAGGCCACACACAGCCCCCTGTAGATAGTGCCACACACAGCCCCTCTCTTGTAGATAGCGCACACACAGCCCCCCTTCTAAATAGCGCCACACAGCCCCCCTTGTAGATAGTGCCACACACAGCCCACTTCCCCCCTAGTAGATAGTCGCACACTCCCCCCCCCTTGTAAATAGTGCCACACACAGCCCGCTGCCCCTTTGTAAATAGCGCCATACTCCCCCCCTTGTAAATAGTGCCACATTCCCCCACTTTTAAATAGCGCCACACTCCCCCCCCCTTGTAAATAGCGCCACACTCTCCCCCCCCCCCTTGTACTTAGAGCCACACTGTGAACAGACCGGTGAGCGGTAGTCCTTCTGACTAGGGTTGGTGACAGCCAGGGCCGGCCTTAGCTTGGATGGCGCCCTGTGCGGGACTCTCTATTGCCGCCCCCTACACAAGTCAAACATTAACCACATATATGGACACGCTGGTACATATATACTGTACATACATAAAGACAGATATTTAGACATACAGGCAAATATACATACACACATCTGGAATATATACATACAGGTAAATATATAGACGTACAGACACATATACGCACACACACAAACCGGCAGATAAATACACAGACAGGAACATATGCAAATACATAAAAGGCACATATATACAAGCACAAAGACACATTCACAAACAGACCCATATATACGCACACAGGCACATATGTACAGAGCACAGATAATGTAGTAGATGTTACCTGCAGTCCTATGTAACACCACAGATAACACAGTGATAACTCTGTGTACAGGTAATGTAGTAGATGTTACCTGCAGTCCCATGTAACACCACAGATAACATGCAGTGATAACTCTCTGAGTACAGATAATGTAGTAGATGTTACCTGCAGTCCTATGTACATACATAAAGACAGACATTAAGACATACAGGCAAATATACATACACACATCTGGAATATATACATACAGGTAAATATATATATACACGTACAGACACATATACGCACACACACACACACACACACACACACACACACACACACACACACACACACGAACTGGCAGATAAATACACAGACAGTAACATATGCAAATACATAAAAGGCACATATTTACAAGCACAAAGACACATTCACAAACAGACCGATATATACGCACACAGGCACATATGTACACAGCACAGATAATGTAGTAGATGTTACCTGCAGTCCTATATAACAACACAGATAACACAGTGATAACTCTCTGAGTACAGATAATGTAGCAGATGTTACCTGCAGTCCTATGTAACACCACAGATAACACAGTGATAACTCTGAGTACAGGTAATGTAGTAGATGTTACCTGCAGTCCCATGTAACACCACAGATAGCATGCAGTGATAACTCTCTGAGTACAGATAATGTAGTAAATGTTACGTGCAGTCCTATGTAACGCCACAGATAACACAGTGATAACTCCCTGAGTACAGATAATGTAGTAGATGTTACCTGCAGTCCTATGTAACACCACAGATAACACAGTGATAACTCTCTGAGTACAGATAATGTGGTAGTATTACCTGCAGTCCTATGTAACACCACAGATAACACAGTGATAACTCTCTGAGTACAGATAGTGTAGTATTGTTACCTGCAGTCATATGTAACACCACAGATAACACAGTGATAACTCTCTGAGTACAGATAATGTCGTAGATGTTACCTGCAGTCCTATGTAACACCACAGATAACACAGTGATAACTCTCTGAGCACAGATAATGTAGTAGTGTTGCCTGCAGTCCTATGTAAGACCACAGATAATGTAGATGTTATCTCCAGTCCTATGTAACACCACAGATAACACAGTGATAACTCTCTGAGTACAGGTAATGTAGTAGCTGTTGCCTGCAGTCCTATGTAACATCACAGATAACACAGTGAAAACTCTCTGAGAACAGATAATGTAGTAGATGTAAGAGACAAACACATGCAGAGACACACACACACACACACACACACACACACACACACACACACACACACACACACACACACACACACACACACACACACTGTAACATATACACATACAAACACAGAGACACACACTGTATACACACTACACACACATACACACACAGACACTCACCATGTCTCCTTGCTGACAGCATCACAGGTCAGGATGGGCTGTGGGCGGAGCTTCCTCTCTGCTTCTCGGCGTGTGTAACAGCAGAGCACAGAGTAGAGGCAGAGCTGGAAGGCTGCAGCACGGGAGTGGACCTGTCCCCTGACCTGAGTCATCTGACCTCATGTTACTGACGTGAGGTCAGGTGACAGGTCAAGTGACAGGTAAGGTGACTGGACTGGTCCACTCCCTGGCCGTCACAGACCCCAGTCAGAACGCCGTAATTTCCTGGCTCTTCCTAAAGCTGCTGCAGGTGTCCAACATACGGGGAGCCTATCAGCAGCTCTTCGGTGCCCCCCCTTCCCTACCACCTAGTTACGCCTGGGGGAACATGCTCCGCCTACCCCCCCCTAGCTACGCCCCTGCCTTATCCACTACTCACAGTTCTGACCCCTATGCACTATACTGCCCCCTATATTTCACACATTTTATCACCACTTGTATATTATACACTATTTATTTATTTATTTATTACACATCCATCCCCATGCACCACACGCCACTCCCCTCAAGACTAGTGGTAGTGGCTATTATTTAATGCAACTGATCACTCTCCTTCAGCAGCATTTCTGACCTGTCCATGTCATGTTGGGAGCGGGTTTTTACCTGCCCATTATGTAAGTATGGCCTTTTCTGTGTGTTTTCTGTGCACTCCTGGCACAAAAAACTAGATATAAAAAAACTAGATATAAAACAGCAATAAAAACTGCATGTGATTCTTAGGGTAAGGCCACACGAAGCGGCACTGACCAGGCCGTGATGAAACCAGCAACTGCACTGGCACCATACTTGGCGCGGCTGTCAAATATCCTGTTAATGGCCGCGCGTTGTTGTGGGTAAAACTGTTCTTTACCTGCAAAATCGTGCGGCCATAAAGAATATATTAATTAATGGCCACACGATTTTGCAGGTAAAGAGTAATTTTACCCGTAACAACACGCGACCATTAACAGGCTATTTGACAGCTACACCAGGCATGGTACCGGCGCGGTTGCTGGCCACGTCCTGGTCGGGTCAGTGCCGCTCTGTGTGGCCTTACCCATAGAGTGTTGTTTTTTTTTTTTATTTAGTGTCAATTTGTACATGCTTTTTCTGGCCTGCTGCGTTTAGAAAACAATTCCACTGACCACAAAAAGGCCAAAAAAAAAGCCACAAACAAAAACATAGTGTAATATCTGGCTGCTCAAAAAAAGAACCACAGAAATATAGATACAAATTCCATAAAAAATGCAGCAAAATACTGTGTTTGTGTGAAATAAGCCCTAGGAAAATAATGCTCATAGACGGATAGGTGTCGTTTGGGGGCCCTAGCCTAGATGCTCTATGTTGGGGCTTTAGAGAATTCATGTATCATAGAATTTGTGAACGCCATGTATCAGGATAAAAGAGGTTATGAGCACAGGGGCCCTGATCATTGAACAGTATTGGCCCAAAATTTTGTAATGGCAGCCCGGTCCCCAACACTCAATTTGTTAGAATAGGTTTAATATTCATATAATCTGGAGAAATGCATTAATTGAAGGGGTTTCTGGGTTTCTTTTTTGATAAATCTTGTATGTGCATGAAATATATACCATAGACTTCTGTTACCTATTCTTGGCTTTTTCACCACTGATGGTTTCCTGGGCTCCCTGGTGCTCCTTTATTTATAATCTGGGGTCATGTCTGTCATCCATAACAATGTCACATCACGCTGTGGTAACACGACAGACAATATTATGAATGATACACTGTGACACCAAGTTATAAAAAAAGAAGCATCAAGGAAAGCATCAGTGGTGGAACAGCCAAGAATCGGTAACATTAATGGGTGACTGACAACGCTTCTGATGTTGTAACTTTCTGCTAATACAAGCTTTAAAAAAATAAATAAATACAGAAAACCTCTTCAATAAGGCTACATTCACACAACAGTGAAAAACGTGCCTATTTTTGGCCAATTTCACAGCCCGACAGCACACAAAGAACTCAACGGATTCGTTTTTAACAGCCGTTTTTCAGGAATCAATCCTTGTAACGGCCCTTAAAAACTGATCCTGCTGAGGACTCCACGGACACAGTGCTACTTTGACTGCTGATCCTGGGGAAGCCCTTGATATTGCTGTCCATATATGGACAGTGAAGACAGGGCTTTCAATTAAAGTGTCCCCGGTCAGAGTATTGCAAGATCCCTGACCAGGGACTCTTCTCTTGGGAAAGCCCTTGACGTCACTGTCCATATTTGGACAGTGAAGTTAGGGGCTCACTCTGACCCCCCCCCCCCCGTAGATAGCACCCCCCATGCAGATAGCACCCCCTGTAGATAGCAGCAACCCCCCCCTGTAGATAGCAACCCCACTAGATAGCACCACTTTAGCTCCCTGTAGGAGCACATTCTGGCTGGGGATTCCGCTTCAGGAGTTGCCCCTGACGTCACTGTCCAATGACGCCAGGGGCTTCTCCAAGAGCGGAATCCCCGACCAGAGCGTCGGACAGTGGACATATATGGTCAGCGTCGTTAGAGGCTCCCTCTAAGAGCGGAATCCCCGGCAAGAGCATCGGCAGTGATCTGGCCGGGGATTCTGCTCCAGGAGTAGCCCCTGACATCACTGTCCATATATGGCACACAAAAAATGGCAACAGCACACTGCGAACACTAATGCCACCTAAGCCGCTAAATATAAATAAATATGCATTACTGCTAAATCTACTTACAACAGGGAGGTCCTTAGCACACATTTTGATCAAATTGTGTGAGCCCTTCTGCCACGACAAGGTGGGAACCTACGCTGCACATACACCCAGAACTGGGACTAAGCCTACATAAACTTGGGGATGGTAGGAACCAGCATTAAACTAATTAAAATCACCAAGGGCAGAATGGGAGGAGTGCAAGATCAAAAATGGACATATATGGTCAGGGGATTCTGCTCCAGGAGTAGCCCCTGACGTCACATAGTACCACAGTGCCCACATATAAAGTGACAGTGAATACATACAAATTTCCAGAGCCCACATCGTGCCACAGTGCTCATGTAGATAGTGCCAGTGTCCCCTGTAGACAGTGCTACACCTCCCATATAGTGCCACAGTGCCCATGTAGATAGCACCCCCATGTATATATCGCCACTGTAACTCCCTGTAGGAGCGGAATTAACTCTGGCCGGGGTTTCCGCTCATAGACGGAGCACTGGACGTCTCTGTTCATATGTGGACAGGGACATCAGAGGCTTTCTCTAAGAGCGGAATTCCCTGCCGTTGGCAGCCCTCTGGCCAGTGATTTCCCTCCAGGAGTAAGCCCTTGACTAACACTGCCCATATATGGATAGTGACACCGGGGGCTTCTCCAGGGGTGGAATCCCCAGCCAGAGCATGGGGGGGGTGTCAAAGGGAGTCCCTGTTGCCACTGTCCATATATGGACAGTGACGTCAAGGGCTTTCCGAAGCCAGGAGTTCCCAGCCAGAGATCTTGCGTTTCTCTGACCGGGGACTCCATAGTTGAAAGTCCTGACTTCACGGTCCATATATGGATAGTCAGGGGCTTCCCCGGGCTGATCGCTCAAAGTAGCGCTGTATGCAGGGAGTCCTTGGCCAGGATCAGTTTTTACTGGCCGTTACAAGGATTGATTCCTGAAAAACGGCAGGTAAAAACTGATCCATTGAGTTCTATGGCAGCCGACATGTCCTATTTTTTTATATACTGGTATTCACCAGCCGTTAAAAAAAACCATATATTGACAGTGACAACAGGGGTTACTCCTAAAGCGGAATCCCCGGCCAGAGTGTTCGCAACACCCCAACCTGGGGATTCTGCTCCAGGAGAAGTTCCCGGCGTCACTATTTATATATGGACATAGTTCCCACATCACTGTCAGGGCTTACTCCTGGAGCGGAATCCACGGCCAGAGCGTTGCCGACGCTCTGGCTGGAGTTTCCGCTCCTGGAGAAGCTCCTGGCGTCACTATCCATATATGTACAGTGACATCAGGGAAAAGGGTCACACTGAAATGTAAGTTTAACTAACTACCGTATATATCGGCGTACAAGACGACTTTTTACACCCTTAAAAAAATGTCAAAAGTGTGGGGTCGTCTTATATGCCGGATATTGTCTACATTAGGGATGCACGTTGCAGCCGCACAGCTCAGTATAGTAACACATGAATGTATGGGAGCGCGGCTGCGGCTGTGTAATTCAGCCACAGCCCCGCTCCTGAGTCATGATAAGTTCGCGGGGTCAGGATGATGCAATGCGGCCAGCGCTGCACTAATGAGCGGCGGCACTGGAGACAGAACATGGCGGGCGCGCTACAAAACACCCCCATGTTCTGTCTTCAGTGCCTGAACTGCCGCTCATTAGTGCAGCGCCGGCCGTATCACCTCATGCTGACCGCGCGCACACTTCCTGTCAGGAGCGGGGCAATGGCTGTATTACACAGCCGCAGCCCCGCTCTATAACGGCGGAGATCAGAGAAACCGCTCATCTCCGCCGTTATTCCCCTGAATGCTGCGATCACAGCTGACTGCAGCATTCAGGGGAAAGTGAGAAGGGGGGATGCCCCTGGATCGCGTCACAGGGAATTCCTGTGACGCGATCGAGGGCCATACCATATATGGGCAGACAGCCCAGGGTCTATTGACAGACCCCAGTGCTGTCTTACCATATTTCATGTTGTTAGGACATACCCAAGTATGTCCTAACAACTGCCTGTGTATTATCCGTCCACAGGTTAATGTACTGGCACATATCTGATATATGTCAGTACATTAAAGTTTAAAAATAAAGTAAAAACAAAGTATTGTTAAATTTTAAAAAAAATACACCTTCACCTTTTTTACAATAAACATTAAAATAAGTCTCAATACATAAAATACACACATTCAGTAATGGCGCGGACAACAATGTTTTTGCATCATTTATGATGTGTACGCTGTAAAAAAATGAAATAAACACGGCTTTCATTCACTTATTAATGTGAGGCGCGAGGTGCGATGAATTTACCCTCCATGTTCCTCACATTAATAGTAATTAACCCCATCACGTACCTCGCACATTAACCCAATATGTCTGAGAAACATGATGGGATTAATTACTATTAATGTGAGGCGCGTTCAAAATTCATCACACGTCGCGCCTCACATCAGAAAACGGAAGAATTTTTTTTTTATTACTGTTGGCAAAAATATCGAAATTGGTATCGAAATCGCAATACTAAACGAAGTATCGGTATCGAAGTCCAAATTCTGGTATCGTGACATCCCTAGTCTACATATTGTCTACACACAGGTTGTGTGTTACCTTGTGAGCCTGCAGTCCGGTACACAGGCTCCCGGGATGCACGGAATCCGCGACGGATCTGAGGGAAGCCGGTATTAGCCGCCAGGGAACATCTCTGTAAGATCCTCTGGCCCGCCCTTTCCTCTCATTCCCTGCCTCTCAGATCTCGCGCGATGAAGCAGCCTATCTGCGCATGCGCGAGTTCAAAGAGACAGAGAGTCCTGGGTCCTGCCGCCGATGGCCATAGTGAAGCGCTCCTGCACGAAATGGTGAGTATATCTTAAATTCTATATTTTAAGGGTAAAAGTTGGGGGTCGTCTTATACGCCCAGTCGTCTTATACGCCGACATATACGGTAATCAATTGGTTTATGTCACATACGTGGTAATAGTTTGTCTTATATGACTTTCATGTTTACATGGCACATGGAGTACTCCATCTTTGATTTTTTTTTTATCGGCACGCCATGCAAAATTGGTTGCCTACCTCTAAGTAATAGTAGTAGACACAGCCTTGGGTTCCTTCAGCTTGGGTGAGTGCTAATATGTAATTTGTATATGTAAATTAACTAATGAGGTCAGATGATGCCTTTAGATTGTATCTGCATGTGCAATACTGTTGGATCATCTCTTATATCACGTTAGCATACTTTTAGATGCATACTTTTTACTATCAGTATGACTTTGACATGATAATCATTTATATGACATATGTTCTGTGCACTTTAAATGTTTATTGTAAGTAAATTTTGTATTCTAACTCCCCCCACTGTGGACTATATAAATTTATTGGAAACACTTGAATAATACTGCTTGACAAAGGCTGCATTGAGAAGTTGAAACGTTGCACCATCTTTTCTGCACATATGGGAGAATAAACCTTTTGAAATCTTCTATTTTGGAGTGCCGCCTCTTTTTCTCATTCTTTGCATATATAGACAGTGACGTCAAGGGGTCGCTCCTGGAGTGGAATCCCCGGCCCGGTCTGGCACGAGATTCCGCTCTCCTGTCGTCACTATCCATATCTGCAGTGGACACTATGGCACTATGTGGGCACTGTCGTACTATGTCGGCCCTGGCCCAATGTGGTCATTATCTACAGTGGGTACTGTGGCACTATCGCCAGGGACATTGTGGCACTATCTACATGGGCACTGTGTTATTTTCAAGGGGTTGGGACAAAAAAAAACAAAAAACTGACAAATTAAATCCATCTTTTTTTTTTTAACGCCCATTAAAAATGTATGGCAAACGGCCATTAAAAACGGACAGACAATTTGGAGACACACTGATGCAAAATGGCCATGAAAAACTGACAGTTGATCAGTTTTTAATTGCCATTTTTTTTTACTGTCGTGTGAATGTAGCCTTAGGGTACATGGCCGCGGCCATCGAGGGGTGAGTCAGAACGACGGTCTGCGGCCACGGACGTTACAAGGAGTATTATCAATAGCAGAAACTTTAACTGGGGTACTCAAATGGACAAGGGGGAGAGCTGATTTTTTTAGCAACTTGAAAATCTTAGAAATTTGCTGCAGAACCACAATCTACAAAAGCTTGTCCAGAAACACAAACATTATCAAAACACAAATCAAGAGGCAAAAGGACTTTCTTTACAAAATGTGGGAAAAACCTGACTGCCGAGATGGCATTGCCGGGGACCATCTAGGCTCTGCAGTTCTTCCGGGCTGGATGTTCTGGACATTTGGAACAGTTCTTGAGTGTATGACTAGTGTCCCCACTGTAGAAATACAGCCCCTTGCATTTTCCAAAAAATTCACCTTTCCTGAGAAGACATAGTGGAGCCCAACTGCATGAGCTCTTGTGCATCAGAAGAAGGGATCTCAGCGCAGGGAAGGGGAGCAGCCATAACAGTTTTTTCATTTTTGCGCTCACGTAGTCACCGGTCCAGACATACTACAAGGGTCATAGTATCATCTAGTGCAGGGGTCTCAAACTCGGCCGGGTAAGTGGGCCGCATATAGAAAAAATGGGAAGTTGACGGGCCGCATTACTTTCAAATTTGATACAATACAAAATTAATCAATTCGTTATTTGAACTACTATAACACTATATTACTATAATAATAATAATAATACTACATTACTATAATAATACCGCTAGGTTTAAAATTTGAGATATTTCTCCACGTGCTTATTTCAACAATCCAGCTTTCCAGTTTAAGTGTCGCTAAATGCAGTCCGGCGGCTCAGTTAGCACACATGTCAAGATTGGGCAGCCCCTTTTTAGATAGTGCCGCAGTGCCCTCGGTGGATGCTGCCGCAGTGCCCTCTGTGGATGCTGCCGCCGTGCCCTCTGTGGATGCTGCCGCCGTGCCCTCTGTGGATGCTGCCGCCGTGCCCTCTGTGGATGCTGCCGCCGTGCCCTCTGTGGATGCTGCCGCCGTGCCTTCTGTGGATGCTGCCGCGGTGCCCTCTGTAGATGCTGCCGCAGTGCCCTCTGTAGATGCTGCCACAGAGTCCTCTGTAGATGCTGCCACAGTGCCCTCTGTAGATGCTGGCACAGTGCCCTCTGTAGATAATGCAACACACCCCTACATAATGCCACAGTGCCCTCTGTAGAAAACGCAACACACCCCTAGATAATACCGCAGTGCCCTCTGTAGATGCTGCCACAGTGCCCTCTGTAGATGCTGCCACAGTGTCCTCTGTAGATGCTTCCACAGTGCCCTCTGTAGATGCTGCCACAGTGCCCTCTGTAGATGCTGCCACAGTGCCCTCTGTAGATGCTGCCACAGTGCCCTCTGTAGATGCTGCCACAGTGCCCTCTGTAGATGCTGCCACAGTGCCCTCTGTAGATGCGGCCACAGTGCCCTTCGCAGATGCTGCCACAGTGCCCTCTGCAGATGCTGCCACAGTGATGTCAGGGGCTTGCACAGAGCTGGAGTTCCGGAGCAGAGCCGCTTCTAGCACTCTGCCTGGGATTCCAGCTCTGCTCCTGACATCACTGTCCATATATGGACAGTAATTTCAGGGGCAACCCCAGAGCTGGAGTCCCGGGCAGAGCGCTAGTAGGCTCTTCCTGGGACTCCAGCTGTGCTCCTGACATCACTGGGACTCCTGCTCTGGGGAAGCCCCTGACATCATTGTCGATGTATGGACAGCGATGTCAGATGCTTCCCCAGAGTCCCAGAGCAGAGCCTATACTAGCGCTCTGCCCGGGACTCCGCTCTGGTGAAGACCCTGACACACTGTCCAGATATAGACAGCGATGTCAGGGAATTCCACAGAGTCCCGGAGCAGAGCATGTACTAGCGCTCTGCCCGGGACTCCAGCTCTGGGGAAGCCCCAGACATCGTGTGTCCAAACATGGACAGCGATGTCAGAGAATTCGACAGAGTCCCGGATCAGAGCCGATACTAGCGCTCTGCCCGGGACTCCGCTCTGGGGAAGACCCTGACACACTGTGGAATTCCCTGACATCGCTGTCAACATATGAACAGCGATGTCTGGGGCTTCCCCAGAGCCGGAGTCCCGTGCAGAGCGCTAGTATAGGCTAGAATTCCCTGACATCGCTGTCAACATATGGACAGAGTCCCGGAGCAGAGCCTATACTAGCACTCTGCACGGGACTCCGGCTCTGGGGAATCCCCAGACATCGCTGTTCATATGTGGACAGCAATGTCAGGGAATTCCACAGAGTCCCGGAGCAGAGCCGATAATAGCGCTCTGCACGGGACTCCGCTCTGGGAAAGACCCTGACACACTGTCCATATGTTGACAGCGATGTCAGGGAATTCCACAGAGTCCCGGAGCAGAGCCGATACTAGCGCTCTGCACGGGACTCCGGCTCTGGGGAAGCATCAGACATCGCTGTTCATATGTGGACAGCGATGTCAGGGAATTCCAGAGTCTCGGAGCAGAGCCGATACTAGCGGCTCTGTGTCCCGCGGGCCGCAGATGACAGACCTAGGGGCCGCGTGCTTGAGACCCCTGCTCTAGTGTAAGGGGTGGAGGATAATTAATTTTGAGATCTTTTAAGTTCTCTGAAAGGCTTCGGCGGAATTGGCAACAGAGCTCAGCATCATTCGACTGAGAAGGAATAGACCATCGTCTAAACTCCGAACAATAATCCTTGACGGGATGCAGTCCTTGCTGGAGAGATAATATCTAGGCCTCCGCTGCTACAGTTACATCTGGTTCTCTCCATAAATTAAACCCAGGACCGCAAAAAGGGTTTCCACAGAAAAAAGTTCAGAGGCATTAGTTCCCAATGAAAAGGCCCAGGTTTGAGGACCACCCTGCAAGAGTGAAATGACAACACCCACTTGCTTTTGCTCAGCTTCAGAGTAGATAGGTCTCAGACGAAAATATAATTTACAACTGTCCCAAAAATTAACAAAAGACTTACGATCACCAGAGAAACTATCAGGAAAGTTCACTTTAGGTTCCACAGGAGATGCCCGGGAAGCAACTACTTGGGCCTGCGTAGTTTCATGCTGTTGAATCCTTACAGCCAGACCTTGCACCAGCTGAGTCAGATCTTGCATTTGTTCCACCAGGGCTTTTATAGGTTCCATCATGGGAAAAATAATATAGATGGGCTTGTGAATGTTATGGAATTTCAATTTGAGCGATTCCCCAATGGCTGCTGGAGAATGCCGGGAGAGAGCGTGCACATAAAACCGCAACCTTGAATCCATCACAACTCTGATCGACAGTGTCTAGGGAGACCGTAAGGTGTTAGCTAGAGCCGACCGCAAGGTGGGATCGACTTTGCTGCTTAGGACCCAGGTTATCTTATCAGAGTTTAGCGTTGGATAGGAGTTGCAATGAAGACTAACCTGAGCAGGAAACCAGGCAGCCAGGGATAAAACAGAAAGGTCAACGTATATCAGGAGTAACAAAGGTCAAAACCGTCCGGGATCAGATAATTCAAAATCAGCAAACAAGGGGATAACGAGAGACAAGCCGAGGTCAGTTTCCAAAAGGTCCAGAAGTCAGGAGTGCAGGGAATGTAGGACGCTTGATCAACCCGGAAGACAGGAAAATTCACAAGCAAAGACAGGTGGGAAAAGACAGGTATAAATACAGCCTCACAGCTGATTGGCAGAAGAACAGAGAAGAGAGATAGGTTCAAGGTAAAAGAAAAACCGCCCAGAAGCTAGACAGATTGTCATAGTGACCTTAAGGGAACAGGTGTTTTCCTAACACCTGGCTAGGACAGAAGTGACCTTCCTTGGTGTCCAGATCTCTAATGGAGCCAAGGGAATCCTGGCACCCCGTATGGAATCCATGGTGAGATTACCTAGACCGGGCACTCTACAGGACTTGCACAAGTTCCTAGGAGTAGCAAATATCATGTGAGAGTTCTTTGAGGATTCTTCTGCCAAAGCAAAACCCCTGTATGAACTTCTCAGAGGGGAAGAACCTTCTCTGAGGGACTGGTCTGAGACACAGGAAGAGGCCTTTTCTACTCGGAAGAGAGACCTCTCCTCTGCCTCAGTCCTGGCCATTCAGGCCCATGCTGGTACAGAGTCTATCTCGGCGGTCCTGCTACAATTGGTAGGATCCGAGAACAGACCTCTGGGATACTTCTTTCACCTGTTGAGATAGGATTTGATGAGTGTGCCAAACAACTGGCAGCCCTACATTATGCGGTCAAGACGACTCAGCATTTGATTAAAGCACTCGGTTTGACCATTAGTCTCAGGGTGAAAAGCAGAAGAGAACTATAACTGTACACCAAGTTTCTTACAGAAAGCTCTCCACAAGTTAGCCACAAATTGTACATCTCTATGGCCTTGTTCACATCTGCATTAAGGTCCCGTTCTGACGTTCCATCTGAGCTTTCCATCAGAACGGGACCCTGAACAGGCACAAACGTAAACCAGAGGTTTCCGTTTCCATCACCATTGATTTCAATGGTGACGGATCCGGCTCCCATGGTTTCCGTTTGTCTCTGTTGTGCACCGGACCCGTTGTTTTGCTGGAAGCAATTCCGTAGTCGACTGAGGCCACTGTCACGATCCGTGGGTATGTGAACCCACTAGGCCGCACCGCCATAGCAGAGTAGCAGCTGGCCAAACAACAGTCCTAGTACAATAGTACCTTTAATAGTCCAGACAGTAATGGAGGATCAGCACAGATGAACTTGTAGACACCAGACGTGGTGTATATCAGCAGGCGTGACCGGTGGCACAACACGACTCCAACAGGTTAAGGAACAGGAACAGATCTAGCACAGTATACAAGATACAGGTAGCAGGGAACAGGATAACACTAAGGGACCATTTGCTAAGACTAACATGGGTAAACAAAATAACGCTCATGCAATGAATGAAAGGGCAGTGCCCTTTTTATAGTCCAGGGTGATCATGGGCTAATTACAGATTTTCCTGATGTGTGTCCACTAGCCCTTTATGGCCGGGCGCGAGCACCCTACGTGAACTAGTGCAGCGATGCGGAAGTGAGTGCCGGCGTCTCTAAGGAGAGAGATGCCGCCAGGCACTCACTTGTCCATGGCCACAGCCGTCGGGGGCAGGTAAGCACGACCGGGGGCGGATTAAGGGTACCATGGGCCCGGGCATATTTTCAGGTCTTGGCCCCCCCCCCCCCGAACTCCGAGGACGCTGTACTGTATGTATTTGCAGATTTCTGTTTAGGCGGCCACAGACCTGGCACGGTTTTAATTTAGCTGTAAAAGCAGAATGAGCCATATAGAAGAAAGGAAGCAGAATACTTTGAGACACTGAAGTGGTCAGGAGCTTTATAACTTTTTTATTTTTACGTCAAAGGAGTGGTGTGTGAAGAATTATTTTTTTGCAGGAGGAATTATAGTTTTTATTGCCACCATGTAAAGTACCATATAATGGGTGAATTGGGAAAAAACTGAGATTCCTCCATGATTTTTTGGATTTAGTTTTTACTGTATATATTTACCTTCTCTTAAAGTAAAAGTAGATTTAACATATACTTTTACCTTAAGAGAAGGTAAATATATACATACCCAGAACCAAGCTCAGCACATATATACAGCCCCAGAACCAAGCTCAGTACACATATACAGCACTAGAACAAAGCTCAGTACATATATACAGCCCCAGAACCAAGCTCAGTACATATATACAGCACCAGAACAAAGCTCAGTACATATATACAGCACTAGAACAAAGCTCAGTACATATATACAGCCCCAGAACCAAGCTCAGTACATATATACAGCACCAGAACAAATACAGTTCAATACAGAGATCATTTGCAAATTCAGTTAAACTCCTGCCATATAAATTTGTACATCATAAAACGACAGCTCCCAGTATAGCCTGAACAATGGTTAGGATATGCTGGGAGTTGCTGTTTAACAAAAAGAATGCTACCATCCGTCATCTCGCTGCAGATCATACAGTGACTACAGTACTGATCAGTCACAGGTAGAATAAACATTTATATTGAGTGACTCACCGGTGACGCCTCAGATTCTTTTTCGTTCTTTTTCTCTTTTCTTCTCCATCCGGTCCAGACCTCTATGATGACTTCTCCCGGGCACGGCCCATTTCTGCAGTTTGCAGCTCAGATGTCTTTGGCTCCTCACTTTTCCAACATTTCCGCACCTGTAAACGAAGATAAAATTCTCATGATGCCACACTCTATGCTTCTAACTATAATAGTATCATACAATGATTATAGTACTATACACTGTACTCCTGAATATAATAGTACTATACACTGTGCCCCTGAATATAATAGTACTATACAATGTACTCCTGAATATAATAGTACTATACACTGTACTCCTGAATATAATAGTACTATACATTGTGCTCCTGAATATAATATTACTATACACTGTGCTCCTGAATATTATAGTACTATACACTGTGCCCCTGAATATAATATTATATTCAGGAGTACAGTGTATAGTACTATTATATTCAGGAGCACAGTGTATAGTACTATTATATTCAGGAGCACAGTGTATAGTAATATTATATTCAGGAGCGCAGTGTATAGTACTATTATATTCAGAAGTACAGTGTATAGTACTATTATATTCAGGATTGCAGTGTATAGTACTATTATATTCAGGAGCACAGTGTATAGTAATATTATATTCAGGAGCACAGTGTATAGTACTATTATATTCAGGAGCGTAGTGTATAGTACTATTATATTCAGAAGTACAGTGTATAGTACTATTATATTCAGGATTGCAGTGTATAGTACTATTATATTCAGGAGCACAGTGTATAGTAATATTATATTCAGGAGCACAGTGTATAGTACTATTATATTCAGGAGCGTAGTGTATAGTACTATTATATTCAGTAGTACAGTGTATAGTATTATTATATTCAGGATTACAGAGTATAGTGCTATTATATTCAGGAGTACAGTGTATAATACTAGCACTATACACTGTAATCCTGAATATAATAATACTATACACTGTACTACTGAATATAATAGTACTATACACTACGCTCCTGAATATAATAGTACTATACACTGTAATCCTGAATATAATAATACTATACACTGTGCCCCTGAGTGTGTGTGTGTGTGTGTGTATATATAGGAGACAGCATATCTATAGCGCTACGACCCTACAAACTATGGATAGGATTAGATACAGTGGCTCAGCACAGTATCACACATGATAGGATTAGATACAGTAGCTCAACAGACAGTATCACACATGATAGGATTAGATATAGGGACCAGCTCGCTGACATTGCGGTTCCAGCGCTGGACCCAGAAAAGGTAAGTATAAGAATTGTTTTGCTTTTTTATGTGTTACTAATTATTTTTGTGTGTTTGTGTTATTTTACAGGTTCGGTCGTTGGACTATGTCGGATTCGAGGACTACTTCAATGACAGCGTTTTTTTATTCTCAATAAAATGGTTAATGAGGGTTGTGTTTGTTTTTTTATTTCAATACAATATTTTTTCTATGTCCTTGCATTTTTTTAAACTTTACTTTTACCGCCTTATTAATAGCTGCTGGCTGATTGACAACATCCATTACTAAGGCGAGGCTTAATGTTAGCAGTTAGAGAGGCTAACACTAATCCCCATTATTACCCCGGTACCCACCGCCACCAGTGGTACTGGGAAGAGCCGGGTACGAATCAGTACCCGACCATCTGTAGTGATGGTCGGGTACCGGGTCAGCCACAGGCTGGTAATATCAGCCTGGGAAAGGCCAAAAACAGTGACCCTTCCCCCCTGGTAATGCTAGGCTGCTGCTGTTGTATATGGCGGGGTCCCCCCCATTTTTCATAACCAGCCAGATACAAGAAAGCAGCAGCAGGTTACCATTACCAGGGGGGAAGGGCCACAGTTTTTGGCCTTTCCCAGCCTAATAATACCAGCTTGCGGCCGCCCCATTGCCCGACCATCACTACAGATGGTCAGGTACTGGATCGTACCCGGCTCTTCCCGACACCCCTGTTGGCGGTGGGTACCGGGGTAATAATGGGGGTTAGTGTTAGCCTCTGTACCGGCTAACACTAAGCCTCGCCTTAGTAATGGACGCTGTCAATCAGCTGGCGGTCATTACTAAAGCGGTAATAATAAAGTTTAAAAAACAAACAAAGACATAGGAAAAATATTTTATTGAAATAAAAACCACCCAGACAACCCTCATTAACCATTTTATTGATAACAAAAACGCCGTCATCGAAGTAGTCCTGTATTCCTACGTAGTCCAACGACCGAACCTGTAAGAAAACACACAAAAACCGATTAGTAACACGTGTGGTAGGCTTAGATACAGGGCCCATCAGACAGGATCACACATGGGCCATGTATCTAAGCCTACCATGTGCTTATGTAAGATGCTTAGATACAGGGCCCAACAGACAGGGTCACACATGGGCCTTGTATCTAAGCCTACCATGTGATTGGCTTAGATACAGGGCCCAGCAGACAGCATCACACAATCTGTGATCCTGTCTCATGGGCCCTCTAAGCCTGCATGGGCCCTCTAGGCTTAAAGAGGTTGTGCAGTCCCTAAACATTGATGGCCTATCCTCAGGATAGGCCATCAATAGCTGATGTGTCAGGGTCCGTCTCCTGGGACCACCCAATCACCTGTTTTGAAGGGGCCACAGGACTCATACGAGAGCTGCTTCCCCTTCATTTCACTTACTTGCTCACACTGTGAATCGCCCACACGAACTCAGTGTGAGCAAGTGACCGGAATGAAGGGGAAGCACCAGCTCTCGTACGAGCGCTGCGTCCCCTTCAAAACAGGTGATTGGCGGGGGTCCTGGGAGTCGGACCCCAAGCCATCAGCTTCAAGCAGAAGGGGTATCAAACTTACCCTGCTCTTCAGCCGCGGCGGATGTCCTGACTGAAGATGGTGGTGACGTCATGCGCTGCGCACTGGAAACAGGAAGGTAAGTACTGTAGTTACTATAGTTACGGGCCGCGGCTCCCGTTACTATAGTAACTTTTTTATTGTGTAGTGCGTAGTGTAGTGTATAGCCACTGGTTGGGTGAGCTGTCCGGCTTCACTCCGGTTCTCTGAACCGGCTGTAATTTTAACAGCCGATAAGGGAGAACCGTGGCGAACTGGACCCCCTTCCAGCCTCGGGCCCCGGGCACTTGCCCGTATTGCCCTCATTGTAATCCGCCCCTGAGCACGACTGTCGACGTTACAACCATGAATATATTTACTGTGTTGTCTATTTTCCGTTTTATATCTTAGTGAGATTTGTATTAGTAATAAACTTATCTTTACTATACAATCGTGACTTACCGCCTACACAAAGACTTAGGGGTAAAGCAATTACAGAAGTGTTATACTGTACAATAGAAAAGGTAGGGAAACTAGGCACAACCCTAGTGACCCTAATAAAAGGCGGTAGCAAGAGTGGGTAACACTAGCCAGTGAACACCACTAATTACGAGCCCCTTTAACAATAGTAATCGCATAAAACCAATTAAATACCCTTCCTCTACTTCCAAATAAGTGCAGCTAGCATATTGCATACAAGTTTAGGCCGAATTCACAAGGGCGTTGCGCATCTCGGAGGTGAAAAACTGTAGTTTTTCACGTCCGAGGTGCATCCCTGCTCTGCGCTGCGGACGCAATGTCACGCATCCCCCATAGATTACAGTCTATGGAGGGATGCGTGTAGCTTGAAAAAATAGGACATGTCCTATTTTCTCACAGACCTTTCACAGGGTCCGTTGAAACAACGGCTGTGTGAACGGCCACATTGAATTATATAGGTCCGTGTGACGGCCGTTGTTTCAACGGCTGACACACGGACGTTTAACACGTTCGTGTAAATAAGGCCTTATGCTGAGATCACACTTTGTGTGCAATACGTTCCTATGAGCCACATGCTACATATGGTAATATCGAAATGCATTTTCCCACGCAAATTTGAGATTACTGCGTGCGTATAATTTCCGTGGAGCCTTGGCCTTACACTGTGTTCACATGTTGTGGAAGCGTGCAGGGCGGTAAAAACTGCGTCACCAAACCGCATCACAAAACCAGAAGTTTTACCGCCAATTACTGCAGTTTATAATGCGGTTATTGCCTGCGCGGTTTTAAAAGGTGAAACACGTTAAAAATATGCTTCACCTGTAAAAATGTGCGGCCAAGAACCGCATTACAAACTGCATTTGCAATAAAAATGCCAGCGATTTATCAGCGGTTTACCTTGTTCATTTAGGATGAATTAACATGGGACAGATTTTCCATCCGAACTTGCGCAGTAGAAAATAGCAGGCAAATGGATGAGATTTATTTTTTTTTCTTTATCAAAGATTTTTATTTTGAAAATATAACAATACAAAAACATTTCACGATTTGTGCAAAAAAGTAGAAATTTGCACGCAGTGCAATACATTCTAGTAAAGCATCATAGCATAACAACAGTATTCATATATATATATATATACAAGTATAAGAACAACAATAGGAGGTAGCCTCCTACCTATCGGAATTGAATGATAAGAGAGCTATAATGGCAATAACAGTATCATATTCGCATTAAATCAGTGCAACAGTCAGGGAGACCGCCCCCCCAGTAAAGTGAGAAGTGACACATATAAGAGCACTTTTGAGTATATGGACACACAACACATAACATCAGACCACAAAGGGAAAATACATACAGACAAAAGCGCCTCATGTAGGTGCTATGATTCATTCAGAACCTGCCATCCAACCAGAGAGGCAGATCAGTACCATCCCGGAATCCAGACCACACCATCCAATTCTGGACGAAGATCCCCGATTTGCCCCTATCCACGGACAGTAACTCCTCCATCCTCATGATCCCATTCACCTCTGTTACCCATTCCGCCAGGGACGGTACAGTATGTGACTTCCAGTGACGAGGTATCACCGTTCTCGCTGCAGTCAAGAAATGTCGAAAGATCCCCCTTTTGAGGTGTGGGAGTGATCCCGGAACCATAGAAAGCAAGCCTATGGAAGCCGAGGTTGGAACCTCAGTATGGAAAAGCTTGTTGCCTAGATCAAAAATCTTCCCCCAAAAGGGACGTAGCATGGGACAATCCCACCAAATATGCAACATAGTTCCAGGAGCCCCCCCACACCTCCAACAATCAGCAGACACATCGGGGTATATCCTGTGCAACAAGGTCGGACAACGGTACCACCTGGTAAGTATTTTGTAATTAATTTCTTGTGCAAAACAAGACATCGGTAACTTATGAGCTAACAGGAAGGCGGTACCCCACTCTTCCTCAGAGTGTCTAACCCCCATTTCCTCGTCCCATGCGGCAGTGAAGGATAATTGAGAAAAAGCAAATTTCGGCAGAAGGTGTAAAGGATCTGCCAGGCACAGCTTCGGGGTTAACTCCCATAATTAATCAGTCAGCACCTGAATCTACATCCCTGAGACTGACTCCAGCTTCCACCACTCAGGCTTGCAGGCTTAGGAGTGGGAGAGCCTATCGCAACCTGGCCAGACTCAGCTAGCTCCCGCCCTCGGTCTATTTAAGCCTGCCCTTCCTGTCCCTCGGTGCTTGTGATTCTTTTCGTGTGGTTTCCTGGCCCAGCTGCAGCTCCTTCTATTTTGATCCTGCTCCATACAGACCCTGGCTTACTGACTACTCTTCTGCTCTTCGTTTGGTACCTCGCACACTCCTGGCTTGACTCGGCTCGTTCACCACTCTGGTTGCTCACGGTGTTGCCGTGGGCAACTGCCCCTTTCCCTTGCTTGTTTTCCCTTGTATGTTTGTCGTGTTTGTCGTGCACCTACTGAGCGCAGGGACCGCCGCCCAGTTGTACCCCGTCGCCTAGGGCGGGTCGTTGCAAGTAGGCAGGGACAGAGTGGCGGGTAGACTAGGGCTCACTTGTCCGTTTCCCTACCCCCCGTCATTACATAATCACAAGCCCATACCTAGTCTACCCTGGTCCCTGACACCACTATGGACCCCCGTGAGACCCTGGCTCAGCAAATGCAGGGTCTCTCCCTACAGGTCCAGGCCCTGGCTCAGAGGGTCAACCAGCCTGATGCTACCTTGGTAGTTCCCCTCACCTCACCTCTTGAACCCCACCTCAAGTTGCCCGACCGGTTCTCAGGGGACCGGAGGGCTTTTCTCTCCTTTCGGGAGAGTTGTAGGCTTTACTTTCGTTTAAAGCCCCATTCCTCAGGTTCTGAGAGCCAGCGGGTGGGTATAATTATGTCCCGGCTCCAGGAAGGGCCCCAAGAGTGGGCCTTCTCCTTGGCTCCTGACGCCCCTGAACTTTCCTCCGTTGATTGTTTCTTTTCTGCTCTCTGACTTATTTATGACGAGACTGACAGGACTGCCTTTGCCGAGAGTCAGCTGGTGACCTTACGTCAGGGTAAGAGACCTGTTGAGGAGTATTGTTCTGACTTTAGGAAGTGGTGCGTAGCTTCTCGGTGGAATGACCCTGCCTTAAGGTGCCAGTTTAGGTTGGGTCTGTCGAATGCCCTGAAAGACCTGCTAGTTAGCTATCCCTCTTCTGACTCCCTAGACCAGGTTATGGCTTTAGCGGTATGACTTGACCGACGTCTCAGGGAACGACAACGTGAACGTTTATGTGTTTTCTCCTCCGACTCCCCCATGATGCCTCCCGAAGTTCCGTTGCTTCGTTCCTCCCCAAAAGACTCAGAGATACCTATGCAACTCGGGGCCTCCGTGTCCCCCCAACAACGTAGAGAATTCCGCAGGAAGAATGGTCTCTGCTTCTACTGTGGGGATGACAAGCATCAAGTGAACAACTGTCCTAAGCGTAAGAATGCAGCCAGAGAACTTCCGCGCCTAAGTGATCATCGGGGAGGTCACTTGGGCGCACAGGTATTTCCCGTAAATAGGAAACGTACTAAGATCTTGCTTCCCTTTCAGGTCTCTTTTGGTGGTAGGTCTGCTACCGGCAGTGCCTTCGTGGATTCAGGGTCCTCTACTAATATCATGTCTGTGGAATTTGCTATGTCTCTTGCTATGCCTCTGATTGATTTGCCTAAACCTGTCCCGGTAGTGGGTATCGACTCCACTCCTCTTGCTAATGGTTATTTTACACAGCATACCCCTGTTTTTGAACTCCTTGTTGGCTCCATGCATTTGGAGCAGTGCTCTGTACTGTTGATGCAGGGATTATCGTACGATTTGGTTCTAGGCCTTCCCTGGTTGCAGTTGCATAATCCCACGTTTGACTGGAATACTGGGGAGCTAACCAAATGGGGTAATGAATGTTTTACGTCATGTTTTTCTGTTAATTCTATTTCTCCCCCTGAGGAGGCGAACACGCTACCCGAGTTTGTTCAGGACTTCGCTGATGTTTTCTCTAAGGAGGCCTCCGAAGTGTTACCTCCTCATAGAGAATACGATTGCGCTATCGAATTGGTACCAGGAGCTAAGCTTCCTAAGGGTAGGATATTTAATCTTTCTTGTCCCGAACGTGAAGCCATGAGAGAGTATATCCAGGAATGCCTGGCCAAGGGTTACATTCGTCCCTCTACTTCTCCGGTAGGTGCTGGCTTCTTCTTCGTAGGGAAGAAGGATGGTGGTCTTAGGCCATGCATTGACTACCGTAGCCTGAATAAGGTCACGGTAAGGAACCAGTATCCCCTTCCTTTGATTCCTGATCTCTTCAATCAGGTTCAGGGGGCCCAATGGTTCTCTAAGTTGGATCTACGGGGGGCGTATAACCTTATCCGCATCAAAGAGGGGGATGAGTGGAAGACTGCATTTAACACGCCCGAAGGCCATTTCGAATACCTCGTCATGCCCTTTGGGTTGTGTAATGCCCCTGCGGTCTTCCAGAATTTCATAAATGAGATTTTGAGAAATTACCTGGGGATATTTCTTGTAGTGTACCTTGATGACATACTGGTGTTTTCCAAGGACTGGTCCTCCCACATTGAGCATGTCAGGAAGGTGCTCCAGGTCCTTCGGGAAAACAAACTGTTTGCCAAAACCGAAAAATGTGTGTTTGGGGTACAGGAGATACCATTTTTGGGTCAAATCCTCACTCCTCATTAATTCCGCATGGACCCCGCCAAGGTTCAGGCTGTGGCGGAATAGGTCCAACCTGCCTCCCTGAAGGCGTTACAGTGTTTTTTGGGGTTCGCTAATTATTACAGGAGATTTATTGCTAACTTCTCGGTCATCGCTAAGCCTCTTACGGACCTCACTCGCAAAGGAGCTGATCTCCTCCACTGGCCTCCTGAGGCTGTCCAGGCTTTTGAGGTCCTTAAGAAGTGCTTTATCTCGGCCCCGGTGCTGGTTCAGCCCAACCAAATGGAGCCATTTATCGTGGAAGTTGACGCATCTGAGGTGGGAGTGGGGGCTGTCTTGTCCCAGGGTACCAGGTCTCTCACCCATCTCCGCCCCTGTGCCTACTTCTCCAGGAAGTTTTCGCCAACTGAGAGTAACTATGATATTGGCAAACGCGAACTCTTAGCCATTAAATGGGCATTTGAAGAGTGGCGCCACTTCCTGGAGGGGGCTAGGCACCAGGTAACGGTCCTTACCGACCACAAGAATCTGTTTTTTCTAGAATCTGCCCGGAGGCTAAACCCGAGACAAGCTCGATGGGCGTTATTTTTTACCAGATTCAATTTTTTGGTTACCTATAGGGCTGGGTCTAAAAATATTAAGGCTGATGCACTGTCGCGTAGCTTCATGGCCAGCCCTCCTTCGGAGGAAGATCCTGCTTGTATTTTGCCTCCAGGTATAATCATTTCCTCGATCGATTCTGATTTAGTCTCTGAAATTGCTGCTGATCAAGGTTCAGCTCCCGGGAACCTTCCTGAGAACAAGCTGTTTGTTCCCGTGCAATTCCGGCTAAGGGTACTTAGGGAAAATCATGACTCCGCACTATCTGGTCATCCAGGCATCCTGGGTACCAAACACCTCATTACTAGAAACTATTGGTGGCCTGGGTTGCCTAAAGACGTTAAGGCCTACGTCGCCGCTTGTGAGGTTTGTGCTAGGTCCAAGACTCCCAGGTCCCGACCAGCGGGCTTACTGCGTTCGTTGCCCATTCCCCAGAGACCTTGGACACATATCTCAATGGATTTTATCACCGATTTGCCTCCATCCCAAGGCAAGTCGGTGGTGTGGGTGATAGTAGACCGCTTTAGTAAGATGTGCCACTTTGTGCCCCTCAAGAAACTACCCAACGCCAAGACGTTGGCTACCTTGTTTGTCAAACACATCCTGCGTCTCCATGGGGTCCCTGTCAATATTGTTTCGGACAGAGGGGTACAATTTGTTTCATTGTTTTGGAGAGCCTTCTGTATGAAGTTGGAGATTGATCTGTCCTTCTCCTCTGCCTTCCATCCTGAAACCAATGGCCAAACTGAGAGGACTAATCAATCTCTAGAACAATATTTAAGGTGTTTTGTCTCTGACTGTCAATATGATTGGGTCTCATTTATTCCCCTCGCCGAATTTTCCCTTAATAACCGGGTCAGTAACTCGTCAGGGGTCTCCCCCTTTTTCTGTAATTTTGGGTTTAATCCACGGTTCTCCTCCGTTTCACCTGGTATTTCCAACAATCCCGAGGTAGAGGTCGTTCATCGGGAACTGTGCACAGTCTGGGCCCAGGTTCAGAAGAACCTAGAGGCGTCCCAGAGCGTACAAAAAACTCAGGCTGATAGAAAACGTTCTGCTAACCCCCTGTTTATGGTCGGGGAGCTGGTGTGGTTGTCGTCTAGGAACTTGCGTCTCAAGGTTCCGTCCAAGAAGTTTGCTCCCCGGTTTATTGGGCCATATAAGGTCATTGAGGTCCTCAATCCTGTCTCCTTCCGGCTGGAGTTACCCCCGTCTTTTCGTATACACGACGTGTTTCATGCCTCCCTCCTTAAACGCTGCTCCCCGTCCTTGGCTCCCTCGAGGAGACCTCCTGTTCCCGTCCTCACCCCTGAGGGGGTGGAATTCGAGGTGGCCAAGATTGTGGACAGCAAGATGGTCCAAGGCTCCCTCCAGTACCTGGTCCATTGGAGAGGATACGGGCCCGAGGAGAGGATTTGGGTACCCGCCCGGGATGTTCACGCTGGGGTATTGGTCAGGAGGTTCCACCTGCGTTTCCCCAGTAAGCCAGGTCCACTTAGAAAGGGTCCGGTGGCCCCTCATAAAAGGGGGGGGTACAGTAAAGGATCTGCCAGGCACAGCTTCGGGGTTAACTCCCATAATTAATCAGTCAGCACCTGAATCTACATCCCTGAGACTGACTCCAGCTTCCACCACTCAGGCTGGCAGGCTTAGGAGTGGGAGAGCCTATCGCAACCTGGCCAGACTCAGCTAGCTCCCGCCCTCGGTCTATTTAAGCCTGCCCTTCCTGTCCCTCGGTGCTTGTGATTCTTTTCGTGTGGTTTCCTGGCCCAGCTGCAGCTCCTTCTATTTTGATCCTGCTCCATACAGACCCTGGCTTACTGACTACTCTTCTGCTCTTCGTTTGGTACCTCGCACACTCCTGGGTTGACTCGGCTCGTTCACCACTCTGGTTGCTCACGGTGTTGCCGTGGGCAACTGCCCCTTTCCCTTGCTTGTTTTCCCTTGTATGTTTGTCGTGTTTGTCGTGCACTTACTGAGCGCAGGGACCGCCGCCCAGTTGTACCCCGTCGCCTAGGGCGGGTCGTTGCAAGTAGGCAGGGACAGAGTGGCGGGTAGACTAGGGCTCACTTGTCCGTTTCCCTACCCCCCGTCATTACAGAAGGATCCCATGTAGGTGAGACAACACATGAGAAGGGGCTGTGGGCAAGGACAAGTAGAGTTCCAGAGGAATCTTATCCTGTAGAAAGACCATACAATCACCCATGGAAGAGATATAGGACCGCAACTGCAAATAGGACCACCAGGTTGACCTCCTTCCCGGGCAGGCAGCCGATACATCTGTCATTGGCAACATGACACCGTCTGGAGTAAGGGTCTCAGATATACATCCACCATTTTCTCTCTCCCAACAGAGGAATGTATCAACACCCTCCGCCGGAGGGAAAGAAGGATTATCAAATAGAGGAGTTAAGGGACCCGGGCGATGAACAAGGCCCGCAGTGCCCAAGATCCGTTCCCATACCATGAGAAACTGACGTGTGAGGAAAGGTAGAGGGAGAGTTTGTCTCTGAAGGACTGACAGCCACGGCAGAGAAGATAATGCAAGAGGAGACATAGCCTTTTCAATGTGCACCCATTGCTTACCTGACTCCGAACGGAACCAATCCACTACTCTCATAATTATCGCTGCTTGATGGTATCGTTTAAAGTCTGGGAGACCCGCGCCCCCGTCTACTTTTGGTCGGCTAAGGACAGCATACCGGATACGAGGCTTAGAGGAGCCCCACACAAACTTAGTAATGGCCCTATGTAAAACCTGGAAAAAACTGGATGGTACCGCAATAGGGACGGTCTGGAAGAGATATAGAAATTTGGGCAAGACATCCATTTTGACCGCATTGATACGTCCAAACCACGACATGCGGTTCCCGCCATATTCCACCAAGTCCTTCATGGTGTGCTGTAGGATGGGCGTATAATTCAGAGCATACAAGTCTGACTGTTGTGTAGGGACTTGTACCCCTAGATATTTTAAAGATTTGGGTTGCCACCTGAACGGAAAAACCTGAGCAAGATGGGCAGCTAGAGGTTGATCCAAAGATATTCAAGGCCTCCGATTTAGAGTAATTGACTTTAAAATTACTTAGATGGCCAAAGCACTCAAACTCCTCCGTCAGGGATGGTAAAGAAATCATGGGAGTTGTGATGAATACCAGGAGGTCATCCGCGTATAACGCCAATTTATGATGCCGTGAGCCAATGCGTATACCGTTAATATTAGGGTTGTTCCGCAGCGCCACGGCCAGGTGTTCCATGACCAGAACATACAAAAGAGGCGAAAGTGGGCACCCCTGTCTCGTGCCATTAGCAATAGACAGAGGATCAGATAATAGTCCGTTGACACGAACTCGAGCAGAAGGCCTTTGGTACAAGGCCATTATCCTATCCACCGTGGTGGTGCCAAGGCCCACCTGCGTCAGGACACTGCGGAGGACCACCCAGTGCACTCAATCAAAAGCCTTTTCGGCCTCTATCGAGATTAAACACATCGGTATCTTACGGGATTGGCAGTATGACGTCAAAAGGAGGGTTTTGTTGGTGTTATCCCGCGCTTCCCGACCACATACAAACCCCACCTGATCATCCACGATCAAGCCAGGTAGTAACGGCGATAACCGAGAGGCAAGCAGCTTCGCAAAAAGCTTCACATCTACATTAATTAACGATATGGGTCTGAAGTTTGCGCACACCGTTGGATCCCGGTTTTGGTAGAAGAGTTATATGAGCCTCGAGGGATTGAAGCGCAAAGGGACACGAGGAGGACACCGAGTTAAAAACTTTCGTCAGAAAAGGAGCCAGTTGATCTTTAAATGCCTTATAAAATTTGTTATTAAACCCATCGGGCCCCGGGCTTTTGCCCAAGGGCGACTCTCCAATAGCACGCTCCACTTCGGTTTCCAAAAAATCCTCCTCAAGCTCCAAATCCACCCCCTCCTCCAAGGTCGGCAACGCAGTATCATGAACATAGCGGTCTGTTTTATCCCGTAACGATTCTGCCTGCATATCATGAAATTGGCCTTTAATATTGTATAGCGCGGAGTAATAGCGTTTAAAGCAGTCAGTAATACCAACCGGGTCATGAACCTCAACGCCCGAGGGAGATGAAACTTTAGGGATATATGACGCTTGTGTACGGGGATGCAGTATTCGTGCCAGTGACCTACCGCATTTATCTGCATATTCATATGAGTGCTTGCGCATCCGATCCCTGAACCGAGCATGTGACTGATCTATCAAAGAATGCAAGGATTCTCTCGCTGTAGTGAGCTCTGCTAAAATCTGTGAGGATGGAACCCGTTTATGACAGGATTCCAAATCCGGTATCTGAATCAAGAGACGTGCAATAGCAAACCCCTTTTCACGCTTCAACCGCGCCCCATGTTGTATCAGAACCCCTCGAATGACACACTTCAGTGCCTCCCACTGGAGTGGCAAGGGAGTAGCTTCATGTTCATGAACCTCAAAGAAACCGGTAAGTGAATCTTTAATGGCCGCCACGCATACTGCATCCCGCAACAAGTTGTCATTAAGTTTCCAGGATTGGAAATTAGGCCTCGAATTAGGAAATGTAAGGGTCAGAAACACAGGTGCATGGTCCGACCAAATCATAGGGCCCACGTCAGAGGTAGGGTGCCAGGTAAGCAAGTGGTGGCTAATCAAAAAAGCGTCTATCCTACTGTACATATTATGCAATGGGGAGAAATAAGTGTATTCTCTTACCTGAGGATGTAGGATCCTCCACACGTCAATCAATTGCATGGAATGCATCACATTTTTCAGTGCCCCCAAATGTGACTTAGGAACAACAGACCTGCCCGAGGAGGTGTCAAGTCTGGAATTAAAAGTCAGATTAAAATCACCTCCAACAATTAGAACGCCCTCAGTGAACTCCTCCAATTTCCTTAAGTACAACCGGCCTACTCGTGCCTGGTCCTTATTGGGGAGGTACACATTAGCCAAAGTAAAGATCTTATTACGTATGGATAGCTTGAGAAAAACATATCTACCATCCGGGTCAACCAGAACATCCAGAATTTTATGTGAGAGTGACTTATGAATACCTATACTGGCACCTTTGGACTTGGATTCCGGGTTGGTACCGTGGAACCAGGCCGGAAAATATCGGTTCGTGAACTGTGGCGTATGGCCCGTCTGAAAGTGAGTTTCTTGCAGGAACAAAATATGTACCCGCTCTTTATGCATGTTATATAAAATTTGTGAGCGTTTTTCTGGGACATTAAGCCCCCTAGCATTAAAGGTACAAGTCTTCAATTGTGCCATTGCCCCCACTCACTGAAGGAGCTCGTAGAGCAATGTGCTAAGTAGAGGCGCGACGAACAACAGGACAAACAAGGAAGGGGGAGACAACAACAAAGACAAACAGAAAGGTGAAATAATCACCTACTCCTTGAGCTACTCAAGGAGAAACAATCAAGAATACACCGGATATAACCAGTGAGTCCCTAAGAGGAAAAGTGTCAGGACAAGGTCTAGCCAGTGCCCCGGACCCCCCAACACAGTGCAAATATCACACATCTTAGAAGCAACACTTGAATGGAAAGAACATCAAGGCAATTAGCTCAATATCATGAGAAAGTGAAATAATGGCCGACATTTGGTCAGGATCAAAACAGAGATGCCAACATAACAATACATTCCCGGAAATTTACACAGTTACCGCATAGATGCACAGGCATTTAATTAGTAACAACGCATATAATCACATAGCATACATGGTGCAGTAGTACTGGCAGCTGAAGAACATTAATTAATCCCGGGTAACTGATCAATCTGCACACCTGCAGCCCCTATCTAGGGCGAAAGAACAAGCATAACTGGGTATTATAAGACACACATCAGACCTTCGCCTCCCAAGATATAAGCAATAACAATAGAGCTTAACCGGCCTAAGCCAACTGCTGGCTGACCAAGAAACCTCTATACAGAATCACAGCGGATCAGCACGTCGCCCCCCAGGACGACGCATAGGAGAAGCGGGAGAACGACCACGCCGGCGCGGCCTTGAGCGCTGTGGTGGAAGAGGGACATACGGCCAATCACGCAGGGAAACTCACGGCACCTGGAGGGCAGCACAGAAGTCCGGGACATCCCCTGGGTCTCGAACACTCAGCAATGTCCCATCTCTGCGGACCTGTAGCTGGAAGGGGTGACCCCAGGAATAGGAGATCTCATGCTCTCTCAGCACATCTAGCAAGGGACGAAGCACTCGGCGTTTGTCCAGGGTCATCTTGGACAGGTCGGATAACAACTGGATCTTGACCCCTTGTAATAAGACTTCTCCTTTATCTCGGGCCTTCCTCATGATCTGCTCCTTCAGAGAGAAAAAATGGACACGGCATAGCACATCTCTAGGCCTATCAGGATCCGGGTTACGAGGGCCAAGAGTCCTGTGAGCCCTATCCAGTTCCAGTGGATCTTCAGCAGGACGCTCCAGCAGAGAGTTAAACAAAGACTGTAAGACAGGTATGAGTTGCCCCGAAGATATATCCTCAGGAATGCCCCGGAGCCGAATGTTGTTACGGCGATTCCGATTCTCATGATCTTCAGCCAGGTTAAATAAAGCATGAATCTGCTGGGAGTGATGATCCAGCCGTTCTGCATGAGAAACTTGCTGCTGTGTAACAGAGGAAACATCGCCTTCTATGCGCTGAACATGATCGGACAATTGAGAGACATTAGTCGTAAGAGCCTGTATCTCTGATTTATAAGTCATCTCAAGACGATTCACATAACGCTCCATGTCCTGTTTAGTGGGCAATGTGGCGAGCTGTTGTCTCAGGCCCTGTAAATCATCGCCCATGCTAGCAGAGCCATTAATGTGAGGGGAGAAATGAGGATCCAGATCCCGAGGAGACGCAGGCATTGATGCAGACCCCAGCATGCCAGAGGATGAGGAATGAGAGACCCGGGCGCCATGACTGACCCCACGTGGCAAGCAGGACGGAGCGGGAAGCGCCATGACAGTTCCAGAAGGGCCCATCTCCACCCCCGCCAGCAGGGAAGGAAACGAACCCTGGGAGCCAAAGACCGGAGAGGGGGTACTGTCGGTACCTGATGCTGCAGCCGCAGTAGCAACTCCCGAAGTAGACTCCTCTGCAAGCAGGAATCCTGGTACAGTTCGTCTCCCCTCCAACGGCGCCATCTTGGGGGACGGCCCGGCAGCAGCGTCGGTGAGAAATCGCTGAATGGAGCCGGCTGAAGACATCTGCCTCGTACAGTATGGAGTCCCCGTGGTTGCCTTAGATTTCCTGACCATTTAGGAAGGTTCAAGTGTGTCTTATAGTATGCTTATGAGCGGGTTATGAAAGTGCAGGAACGGAGCTCTCAAGCAGCACGTCTGGTCAGCGCCATGTCCAAGCCACGCCCCAAATGGATGAGATTTTAACACAGAGATTAGCGCAGAAATTGACCTGCAGTGTTTTTTTAAAATCCGCATCATGTCAATTTTAATCACGGAATGAGCACAGATTTGATGCGGATTATAAAACTTCCATAATCAAATTCTGGTGTTGCGAATTTCCTGCAGAGCCACAGCAAAATGGATAACTTTTTTTTCTTCTTCTTCGGCCAGGTTCCCACTTAGCGTAAACGCCACAAAATTTCTGCAACAGAATTCTGTGCGGAAATTTTGCAGCATTTACAGTAGCAGCAAAGTGAATGCGATTTAGAAAATCTCATTCCAACGCTGCGGAAAACGATCATAAATTGACCTGCGGTGTAGATTTTTAATTTATTTTCTGTTGTGGGTTTTCCCCATTGAATTCAATGGGGAATCGATTCCGCTGCAATAATTGCAATTTAGAAAAAAAAAGCTAATACCTACAACCGAGCGTTGTCATAACAACGCTTTTTTCTGTTCGTCTTCCAGGCCGGCTTCCTGGGTTGACGGTCCATCCCATGTGACTTCTGCAGCCAATCACAGGTTGCAGCAGTTACATGTGCTGCAGCATCATCCTGGGAAGCCAGACTGCACTTCAAGAGAGGGACACGTCGCCATGACAATGGCCGGGGTAAGTATGCCATTTTTTCTAGCGCTGCTTTCCACCACAGAAATTCTGTGGTAAGTTTTTTGGACATAATGTGCTGCTGGTTCTAGGTCGGATACGCTGCATAGTTATACGCAGTTTATCCGACTCATGGGAGCCCGACTTTAGGAAATCTGCAGCTGCAAATCCGCACAATTTGTCAAATTTATTTGAATTAGTGTGTGAAGATGAAAATTTACTTAATTTCAGAAAAATTTTAGAAATGTTTTATTTTTACAAGGAACAATCAGAAAAAGAACCCCAACATTTATAAAGCAATTTCTACAGATTACGGCAGTACCCCATATGTGGTAATATACTGGTGTTTGGACCTACAGTAGGGCTCAGAAGAAAAGGAGCGTCATTTGGATTTTGGAGCGCGGATTTTGCTGGAATAGTTTTCAGTGCCATGTCGCATTTGCAATGCACTGGAGGGACCAAAACAGTGGAAAACCCCCCCCCCCCCAAGTGACTCTATTTTGGAAACTACGCCCCTTAAGGAATTTTTCTAGGGTTGTGATCACTTTTTTAACACCATAGTTTTTTTTGCATAATCTTGTGGAAATCTGGCGTAAAAAAGAAAATGTTAAATTTTTTCACAAATGCTTCATTTATTGGGCAAATTGTTCAGAGCATGCAAGTGAAGAAAAGCACCTCAATATTTATCAGGCTATTTCTTCTGAGTTTAGAAATACCCTCAAATTGGCCCTAATCTGCTGTTGCTGGACAAATGGCAGGGCCAGAAAGTATTGGAACACCACAAGGATTTTGAGGCCTTATTTTACTTGGATAATTTTTGGGCACATGTTATGTTTGCATAGGCCTAAAAAATTGTGCAGATACAACACGATATTACAAATCCTAGGTATTCATCTAGGGGTATAATGAGTATTTTTAGTTTTCTTATGGGGGATCTTCAATTTTTAAATGGTGAAATGGTTATGGTAAATCAAAGGGACAGTGATTGTAAATGATAGGGACTATAATTATAAATGAAAGGGACAGATGAAAAGAAAATTTAGAATTCCAGAGAGGTGTGATATATCTGGAAGCACTCCTTTATACACAGTCCAGGGTGGGTGGGACAGGCGTTGCACTGGTATGACGTGTCTTTTCTTATGCCTCATCTGGCACAGACACGACACACTTTCTGGGGGCGCCTTCTTTTTTCTGTGGAAAGTGCTGCCCTGGAACTATCCTGGGGACATCAGTACTTGCAGAGGTAAAACTTTCTCCTACCTCTGCCACATTCCCAAAGGGAAGGGATTTAATCACCTTCTCCTGGTACTCCAGGTATGTCCCCTCCTGACCAGTGCTCCTGTAAGTTACAAAGGAATTGTACAATGCCATTTGGACAAAGGAAACCGCAAGTTTTTTATACCAAGTTTTGGATTTCTGCATGGCATTGTTCGGCTTGAGCATCTGGTCAGAAAGGTCCACTCACCCCATGAATTTATTATAGGCCTGGATGCAGACAAGCTGCGACATGGTGAGTGTTGCACCACGCACCGGGACAAGAGAGCAGTTGGCATCATGGATTAATGTTAGCATTAGGACATCCTTCTTGTCCCTGAATTTCAAAAATAGGACCCCTTCGCTTTGGAGCGCCCTGCTCTCCCCACGCTGCAAGGGTTGGCCGAGAAGGGTTTTTGGGAGCTGTCTCTGTTTTTTGCGGACCGTCCCACACGCCACTATTTTTTGCTCCGCCAGGCATTTGAACAGGGGTACGCTTGTATACCAGTTGCCTATATACAAGTGGTACCCCTGATTAAACAGTTAGTGCAGGAGTTCCCAGACAATCTTCCCTGTTGTGGTCAGGACGGGTGGACAGTTTGGGGGCTCAATCTGACTGTCCTTTCCCTCATATATTTTAAACGTGTGTGTTGCCCGACTCTGACTCACACAACTTGTATATCTTTATGCCATACCTGGCTCGTTTGTTGGGCAAATACTGCCTGAACTTCACCCTTCCCTTAAAATGCACCAGGGACTCGTCAATAGCAATTTCTCTTCCAGGGGTATAAGACGATGACAATTTTTGGGCCAAATGGGAAATAATGGATCTAATTTTGTCATTCAAAATTGGGGTTCATCGGGGCGGGGGGGGGGGCACTGGGAATTATCATTATAGTAAATTAACTTTTGTATTGCCTCAAAACAAGGCCTGGGCATTGTGGTGCGGTATAAGGGACAAGGGTACAGAGTATCTGTGGACCAATAGGACCTCGCTGATGCCTTCTTTGTTTGGCCCATATTCAGTACCAATCCCCAGGGCTGCAGCATTTCTGTATTGTCGGTGAGATGCCACCTGTATGGCCGGGCATAAAAACTACTGGGATTGACAGCAATAAATTGTTGAGCACAGAGATTTGTCTGCTCAACAATATTTTCCACAAGGCTGTCCGAAAATAAGAGCTGGAAAAACTCAATCTCGGACAGCCCTGCTGTCTGGACTTGGACTTGGACCCGTGCAGCAGCAGTAAAGTCAGTTACTTGGGGGGTGTAGGAGGTTGGGAGCAACCAATTAGGTTCAGGTTCAGGTGTAACTTTAACACTAACCCTTCGGCGACTGTGAGGAGGTTCCTCGGTGTCGCTTGAGGAGGGCAGAGCAAAAGCGGACCCAGCATCACTCGCAGTATCTGTGTCTGATGCGAGCATCTCCTCTGAGGTAAATGTTTTGCGGGCCATTTTTATTGTTTATGTAGAGTGAATGTATATGTTGTAGCAGTGTGGCTACTAAAGGGCAGGAGTTGGGCCCAGAATGTTATATTCAAAAGGAAAGTTACAAGAAAAAGTGTCCTTTCTCCTTATTTATTAGGCAAGAAACCTGGAAAAAGTTCTGGGTTGCTGAAGTGGAAGAGAAGTTCCACTCGATCTTCAGTACAGTCCAGGGTTTGGGCTGCCTTAGGAGTCTCATTAGCTGCCAGCTGTGAAGGCTGCTTTAACCCCTTAGTGACCAGCCCATTTTAGGCCTTAATGACCAAGCTATTTTATTCGTTTTTCTATAGTCGCATTCAAAGAGTTATAACGTTTTTATTTTTTCGTCTACATAGCTCTATGAGGACTTGTTTTTTGCGGGATTAGTTGTGCTTTTTAATGGCACCATTTTTGGGTACATATAATTTTTATATTAACTTTTATTAACCTTTTTGGGGGGGATTATAAAAAAAAACTGAAATTCCGCCATTGTTCTATGCGTTTTTAAATTGACGCCATTCACTGTGCGACGTAATTAACATGTGACCTTTATTCTATGGGTCGGTACGATTATGGCGATACCACATATGTGGAGGTTTTTTTATGTTTTACGACTTTTGCACAATAAAAACACTTTTGAACTAAAAGTATTTGTTTTTGCATCGTCGCTTTCCAAGAGCCGTAATTTTTTTATTTTTCGATCAATGTAGTGATTTTTTGGGCTTGTTTTCTGCGGGACAAGACGTAGTTTTGAATGGTACTGTTTTGGGGTACATGGGACTTATTGATTCATTTTTATTATGACTTTTTTGGGGGGCAATGGAAAAAAATTGCAATTTCGCCATAGTTTTTTGAGTTTTTTTTTTACGGTGTTCACTTTGCGGTTTAAATTACATATTAACTTTATTAATGGAGTCATTACGGTCGCGGCGATACCACATATGTGTACTTTTTTTTTTTTTTTACACTTTTACTAAATAAAACCACTTTTTATGGAAAAAAATGGTTTTATTTATTTTTTTACTGTACTTTTTATTAATAATCTTTATTTCACTTTGATGACTGATTTTATTAGTCCCACTAGGGGACTTTACTGTGCGATGTTCCGATCGCTGCTATAATGCTCTGGTATACTTCGTATACCAGAGCATTATTGCCTGTCAGTGTAAATCTGACAGGCAATTTCCCTCTGACAGGCATATGTCCAGGGCAGACCTGGGGGCTTTTATCAGTCCCCCGGCTGCCATGACACCCCATCGGAGACCCGCGATTGCATTCGCGGGCCGCCGATGGGTGACAGAGGGAGCGCACTCCCTCTGTAAACAAAGTTAAATGCCGCGGTCGCTATTGACGGCGGCATTTAACGGGTTAAATGGCCGCGATCGAAGTAAACTTCGATCGCGGGCGTTGGAGCAGGAGCTCAGCTGTCATCAGACAGCAGAGCCCCGGCTCCTGCCTGCACGGGAGACCCGTGCAGGACTTAGACTAGGCTGACGTGAAAAGGCGTCAGCCTAGCCTAAAGCCCATTAGTGAATCACGTAAAAAGGCGTATTAGTGGTCACTAAGGGGTTAAGAAAGTTGTGATCTATTCACACAATGCTCCCAGTCTGAGGAAGACAGGCATTGCCAGCCTGTGGCAGTCAGAAGTTCTGGTAAGATCGCGTTTATAGTGAGGTACTGGGCAGAAGGCCTTTCACCCTGATAGTTAGGCTCGATATGTAGAAAAAACAAAAGAGAGAGATGGCGCTCCTCTAAGGTGATAACGTACTTTGAAAGAATAGATATGTACAAGTGGATCTAGATAGACTCACCTGATGATGTTGTGCGGGATCGTCAGCACAGCTCAACTTTGATGCTTATTGGGTGAGTTTACCCTGGTCTCATCACACTGAGCAGACCCACGGTGTATAGCTCCAAAATTGGGGTTTTCTGCCGTGGTCAAATAAAATGAGGAACGTAGAAAAAATACTCCTTGTATCGGGCACTCTTGTGTGTATGGTTCAGTAAGTCCACAGGACCATTGGATGGAATTAAAACATTTATTAGTGAACATTCTAAAAAAGTTTAAAATACAACTGATGCAACACGTTTTAACCTCGCAACGAGCTCTTCATCAGGCATATAAAATGTAAACAAACATCACATTAAATAGTCATGTTGTTAACGCCCAGGTCAAATAGTCAAGGTGAAGGTTCATTATGGGAATGTGCAAGAGGTAGGTGTGGGTTACATAATGTCACTTGAAAGCTTTATTATTTTTTCTATAAATACTTCACTTTACTGGGAGTAGCCATTTATTTATTCTAAACTGTATCTATAGTTAAATGAAAGAAAGAATGGGGCGGGCTGAATGTTGTGTCATTTGTTTCACTTTCTTTTGTTTACATCTACTCTTACCACGTCCACATTACGCTGATATATAGAGATTTGATAGGTGGTTTGGTACTCACACATCTACGTCAGAGGTTTATTGGACTTGGATTGGAAGTTAATTTTCCCATGCCTACGTCACTATTGCGATGATTCTTTCTCTCATATTTCTGGCTGTCTCTTTTTTCGGGATTACTTGAATTGCCGGGTATCTATACACTCCGGAATGATCGGAAGAAGAAAAGATAATCTAAGGTATTGTTAATGATCTATTGTTACTTTTGCAGTTACCTTTTATTCTCTATATTTGAAGGGAATGTGTTGCCAGAAAAACATGTTTTGTTTTTTTTAATTAAACATTTAGTGTGTGGGTGATTAAACATTGTTCAAATTTTTTTTATTTTTTTCACGAGTCAGGAAATATTATAAATTAATTCTAATTTATAATATTTCCCATTTCTGGTCACTAGATGGAGCTATTCCCAAAATTGCAGCATTGCAAAATTGGGTAAAAAGCCCTCGCTCTAGTGAGCTCTCAGCATCCCCCCCTCCTTTATCCTGGCTAGTGTCGGGATAAACGAGGGGTTTGAACGGTGTAACCTCCTACACTGTGTGTCGCCATTTTTTGAGCTAACACACAGTGTAGTAGGTTTACATACAGTAGTAAACACACACAAACACGAACATACATTGAAATCTCTTACCTGCTCCTGCAGCCGCGGCTCCCTCCGGCCCGTCCGCTCCGTCTGCTGCCGCTGGTCCAAGTGCACAAGTCCGGAAGCCGCGACCGGAAGTAGTAATATTACTGTCCGGCCGCGACTTCCGGTCCACAGGAAAATGGCGCCGGACGGCGCCAATTTCAAATTGGACTGTGTGGGAGCGGCGCATGCGCAGTTCCCACACAGACGCCGTACACACAAGTGAATGGGACGGGAGCCGTTCGCAGTCCCTATGGGACTGTGGCTGCCGTATTCCATGTCTGTATGTGTCGTTAATCGACACATACAGAAATGGAACAAAAAATGGCAGCCCCCATAGGGAAGAAAAAGTGTAAAAATAAGAAAAAGTAAAACACAAACACACAAATAAATATAAACGTTTTTAATAAAGCACTAACATCTTTAACATATAAAAAAATAATTTGTGATGACACTGTTCCTTTAATGATTTCCGAAGGGAGTAATGTGTTATTTTTTAAAAATATATCACGCAAAATCCATTAGTGGATAGTGTGTTTTTTTTTTTTTTTTTTTTTAAAAATCACAAGTTGATGCTGGTATATTGTATCTTTATTTGGATTATATATTTTTGCTTTCTGTTAAATTAAACAGATTCTAAGTTCTCATTAAGTCCATTTGGGCTCAGAGACTCAAATTTAAAAATCCAATAGGATTCACGCTTGTTTAATGCTGATGTTCTATTGTATGTTTTTGGGTCTATTTGTTCAATCGAGGAAATTTTTATATTTTTAAAATTGGATTGGTGATTTTGCAACAGGTGTCTCGATAGGCTATGTTTGAGGAATCCTTTTTTAGCATTAAAACGATGACCATTAAGCCTACTTCGTAATGTTTGTGTTGTTCTCCCTATGTATTGCAACCCACATTCACATTCAATCATATACAGTTAGGTCCAGAATTATTTGGACAGTGACACAATCTTCATGATTTGGGCTCTGCATGCCACCACATTGGATTTGAAATGAAACAACTGAGATGCAATTGAAGTGTAGACTTTCAGGTTTAATTCAAGGGGTTGAACAAAAATATCCTGTGAATCATTTAGGAATTGCAACCATTTTACTACACAGCCTCCTCATTTCAGGGGCTCATGAGTAATTAGACAAATTAACATTACCATAAATAAAGTGTTTTTTTTAAAAACTTTGTAGAAAATCCTTTGCAGGCAATGACTGCTTGAAGTCTTGGACATCACCAAACGCTGGGTTTCCTCCTTTGTGATGCTTTGCCAGACCTTTACTGCAGCTGTCTTCAGTTGTTGCTTGTTTGTGGATCTTTCCGCCTTAAGTTTTGTCTTAAGCAAGTGAAATGCATGCTCGATCGGGTTGAGATCTAGAGATTGACTTGGCTATTGTAAATATTCCACTTCTTTGCCTGAAAAAACTCCTGGGTTGCTTTCGCAGTATGTTTTGGGTCATTGTCCATCTGTACTGTGAAGCGACGTTTAATCAACCTTGCTGTATTTGGTTGAATCTGAGCAGAAAGTATAACCCTAGACACCTCAGAATTCATCCAGCTGCTTCTGTCTCCAGTCACATCATCAATAAACACTAGTGACCCAGTGCCTTTGGCAGCCAGGCATGCCCATGCCATCACACTGGCTCCACCATGTTTTACAGAAAATGTAGTGTGCTTTGGATCATGAGCCGTTCCAAGCCTTCTCCATACTTTCTTCCTTCCATCATTCCGGTACAGGTTGATCTTAGTTCCATCTGTCCATAGAATGCTGTTCCAGAACTGGGCTGGCTTCTTTACATGTTATTTGGCAAAGTCTAATCTGGCCTTTCCATTTTTGGGGCTGATTAATGGTTTGCACCTTGTGGTGAACCTTCTGTATTTGCTCTTATGAAGTCTTCTCTTTATAATAGACTTAGATACTGATACACCTACTTCCAGGAGAGTGTTCTTCACTTGGGTAGATGTTGTGAAAGGGTTTTTATTCACCATGAAAAGTTTTCTGTGATCATCCACCACTGTATTCAATATTCATGATTCATTATATATGATTCAAGATTCATGATACATGATTCATTATTCAATATTCATGATTAATGATTCATGATAGATGGTTAATGATTCAAGGTTCAAGGTTCATGATTCATGATTCAAGATTGATGATTCAAGTTTAATGATTCATGATACATGATTCAAGTTTCATGAATTATGATTTAAGATTTATGATTCATGATTAATGATTCAAGATTCAAGTTTCATGATTCATGAATTAAGATTCATGATTAATGATTCAAGATTCAAGTTTCATGATTCATGATTTAAGATTCATGATTAATGATTCAAGATTCAAGTTTCATGATTTAAGATTCATGATTAATGATTCAAGATTCAAGTTTCATGATTAATGATTAATGATTAATGATAGATGATTAATGATTCAAGATTCATGATTCAAGATTTAAGATTCATTTTAGATTCAATATTCATGATTAATGATTCATGATTTAAGATTCATGATTCAAGATTCATAATTCAAGATTCATGATTCAAGTTTCACGATTCATAATTCAAGATTCAATATTTTATGATTGATGATTCAAGATTGATGATTCAATATTCATGATTAATGATTCATGATAGATGATTAATGATTCAAGATTTAAGATTCATTTTAGATTCAATATTCATGATTAATGATTCATTATTTAAAATTCATGATTCAAGATTCATAATTCAAGATTCAAGATTCATGATTCAAGTTTCACGATTCATAATTCAAGATTCAATATTTTATGATTGATGATTCAAGATTGATGATTCAAGATTCAAGTTTCATGATTTAAGATTCATAATTCAAGATTCAAGATTGATGATTCAAGTTTCACGATTCATAATTCAAGATTCAATATTTTATGATTGATGATTCAAGATTGATGATTCAATATTCATGATTAATGATTCATGATAGATGATTAATGATTCAAGATTCATGATTCAAGATTTAAGATTCAATATTCATGATTAATGATTCATGATTTAAGATTCATGATTCAAGATTCATAATTCAAGATTCAAGATTCATGATTCAAGTTTCACGATTCATAATTCAAGATTCAATATTTTATGATTGATGATTCAAGATTGATGATTCAAGATTCCTGATTAATGATTTATGATTAATCATACATGATTAATAATTTAAGATTCAAGATTCAATATTCATGATTCAAGTTACAAGATTCATGATACATGATTAATCATTCATGATTCAAGATACATGATTCATAATTCAAGATTAAAGATTCATGATTCAAGATTAAATGATTCATGATTCAAGATTCAAAAATTCAAGATTCAGGATTCAAGATTGAAGATTAAATGATTAATGATTCATTAAACAAGATTCAAGATTAATGATTCATGATTCAAGGATTAAGATTCAAGATTAATGATTTATGATTAAATGTTCAAGATTCAATATACATGATTAATGATTCATAATTCATGATACATGATTCAAGATTAAAGATTCATGGTTCATGATTAAATATTTAAGATTCATGATTAATGATTCAAGATACATGATTCAAGATTCAAGAATCACGATTCAAGATTTAAGATTCATGATTCATTATACATGATTCATGATTCAATATTCATGATTCATGATAGATTATTAATGATTCAAGATTCATGATTCAAGATTTAAGATTCATTTTAGATTCAATATTCATGATTAATGATTCATGATTTAAGATTCATCATTCAAGATTCATCATTCAAGATTCATCATTCAAGTTTCATGATTCATAATTCATGATTCAAGATTCAATATTTTATGATTCATGATTCAAGATTGATGATTCAAGATTCCTGATTAATGATTTATGATTCATGATACATGATTAATCATTCATGATTCAAGATACATGATTCATAATTCAAGATTCAAGATTCATGATTCATGCTACATGATTCATGATACATGATTCAAGATTCAATAATTCAAAATTCAGGATTCAAGATTGAAGATTAAATGATTAATGATTCATTAAACAAGATTCAAGATTAATGATTCATGATTCAAGGATTAAGATTCAAGATTAATGATTCATGATTAAATGTTCAAGATTCAATATACATGATTAATGATTCATAATTCATGATTCAAGATTAAAGATTCATGGTTCATGATTAAATATTTAAGATTCATGATTAATGATACATGATTCAAGATTCAAGATTCAAGATACATGATTAATGATTAATGATTCATGATTAAAGATTCAAGATTCATGATTCAAGAATCACGATTCAAGATTTAAGATTCATGATTCATCATACATGATTCATGATTAATGATTCATGATAGATTATTAAGGATTCAAGATTCAAGATTTAAGAACTAAGATTCATGAGTCATGATGCAAGATTCATGATTCATGATACATGATTAATGATACAGTGAAGGAAATAAGTATTTGATCCCTTGCTGATTTTGTAAGTTTGCCCACTGTCAAAGACATGAACAGTCTAGAATTTTTAGGCTAGGTTAATTTTACCAGTGAGAGATAGATTATATAAAAAAAAAAAAGAAAAAGAAAATCACATTGTCAAAATTATATATATTTATTTGCATTGTGCACAGAGAAATAAGTATTTGATCCCTTTGGCAAACAAGACTTAATACTTGGTGGCAAAACCCTTGTTGGCAAGCACAGCAGTCAGATGTTTTTTGTAGTTGATGATGAGGTTTGCACACATGTTAGATGGAATTTTGGCCCACTCCTCTTTGCAGATCATCTGTAAATCATCAAGATTTCGAGGCTGTCGCTTGGCAACTCGGATCTTCAGCTCCCTCCATAAGTTTTCGATGGGATTAAGGTCTGGAGACTGGCTAGGCCACTCCATGACCTTAATGTGCTTCTTTTTGAGCCACTCCTTTGTTGCCTTGGCTGTATGTTTTGGGTCATTGTCGTGCTGGAAGACCCAGCCACGAGCCATTTTTAATGTCCTGGTGGAGGGAAGGAGGTTGTCACTCAGGATTTGACGGTACATGGCTCCATCCATTCTCCCATTGATGCAGTAAAGTAGTCCTGTGCCCTTAGTAGAGAAACACCCCCAAAACATAATGTTTCCACCTCCATGCTTGACAGTGGGGACGGTGTTCTTTGGGTCATAGGCAGCATTTCTCTTCCTCCAAACATGGCGAGTTGAGTTAATGCCAAAGAGCTCAATTTTAGTCTCATCTGACCACAGCACCTTCTCCCAATCACTCTCAGAATCATCCAGATGTTCATTTGCAAACTTCAGACGGGCCTGTACATGTGCCTTCTTGAACAGGGGGACCTTGCGGGCACTGCAGGATTTTAATCCATTACGGCGTTATGTGTTACCAATGGTTTTCTTGGTGACTGTGGTCCCAGCTGTCTTGAGATCATTAACAAGTTCCCCCCGTGTAGTTCTCGGCTGAGCTCTCACCTTCCTCAGGATCAAGGATACCCCACGAGGTGAGATTTTGCATGGAGCCCCAGATCGATGTCGATTGACAGTCATTTTGTATGTCTTCCATTTTCTTACTATTGCACCAACAGTTGTCACCTTCTCACCCAGCGTCTTACTTATGGTTTTGTAGCCCATTCCAGCCTTGTGCAGGTCTATGATCTTGTCCCTGACATCCTTAGAAAGCTCTTTGGTCTTGCCCATGTTGTAGAGGTTAGAGTCAGACTGATTAATTGAGTCTGTGGACAGGAGTCTTTTATACAGGTGACAATTTAAGACAGCTGTCTTTAATGCAGGCACCAAGTTGATTTGGCGCGTGTAACTGGTCTGGAGGAGGCTGAACTCTTAATGGTTGGTAGGGGATCAAATACTTATTTCTCTGTGCACAATGCAAATAAATATATATAATTTTGACTATGTGATTTTCTTTTTTTTTTTAATATAATCTATCTCTCACTGGTAAAATTAACCTAGCCTAAAAATTCTAGACTGTTCATGACTTTGACAGTGGGCAAACTTACAAAATCAGCAAGGGATCAAATACTTATTTCCTTCACTGTAGATACAGTTCAAGTTTACAGTTCATGCTTGGCTTTATTGCATTCCAAAAATAAACAACGGCTTATCCGGCATACAAGACTTGCAGCATATAAAACAAACACCTGGCCAACCTGGGAACTAACTAAACAGCAGGTTCCTCACCTATTATAAAAGCATGAATACAGTGTTTCTTGGATCAGGATTCTCAAACTATCCTTATGTGGTTTTCCAGGCTCTGACACTGGACTAAATTCATTGCAGCTCTAAATAGCCCAGTGAGAACACCTGTACTGATTTGGGGAGGGAATGGCAAGTCCCCCTACAAATACTACCTGCCATTCGATTTTTGCATACTTTCCTGGAATTCTCATCTCACCCATCTTAGGCTGTGTTCACATCACCATCTGTGTTCCGCTGAGGGCTTCCGTCGGGTAAACCCCTCATCGGAAAGGCAAACGTAAATCTCAGCTTGTTTCCCTCACCATTTAACTCAACAGTGACAGAAACCTAGCTAATGGTTTCCGTCTGTCACCATTGTGACAGGGTTCTGTAGTTTTGACGGAATCAATAGCGCAGGTTTCCCTTTCCGTTGAGGGGTTAACCCGATGGAAAACTGCGACAGAACCCCTCAACGTAAGGGCAACGATGATGTGAACAGGCCCTTAACCAGCTAGGTGAGTAAAACATCCCCTCCAGCAGTTTTCTAGCCATAGGCTTACATTCTTCTCCAGACTGGAGGGCTGGGCACTTGCATCAGGCAATGCACTTTTGAGGGTGTATCATCATTAGCTTGTAGTTTACCCAGTCTGTGTTACAAAATTTGTGTAGCAACAAGAACTACCTAGTCACCCTAGCATTTTTCTACTTGTTTTCCTTTATCCATAACAGACAGCATGGTCTGAAAGTAGTCTAAACTTTCTACCAAGGAGGTAATACTTTAGTGATTCAAGTGCCCTCTTGACTGCCAAACATTCACGCTCAACAATTGCATATTTTTTTCAACAGCAGTCAACTACCTACTCAAGTACATGACCGGGTGTTCCTCCCCATTCACCACTTGTGACATTACCGCACCCAAACCTGTACCAGAAACTCCTTACTAAAATATGGACAACTTGCAGTTGGCATAGTTGGGTCCACGCCACCATTACTGACTTCCCATGTTTTGTCAAGTCAGCCAATGAAGCTGCAATTGATGCACAATTTGCCCAAAAATCTACGATAGTAGCCAGTGATGTCGAGAAAAGCTCTAACCTGTTGCTTTGTCAAAGGCCCAGGTTAGTTCTATACTGCCTCAATTTTGTTAACATGTGGCTTGATTAACCCTCTGCCAATGATGTACCCAAGGTATCTGGCTTCCTTTAAGCCCAATGCACATTTCTCAAGGTTTATTGTTAGGCCTGCATCACTTATGGAATCCAGTATGGCCTGAACTTTAGTGGTGACTTTTCAGTCCAAGCTAAAAATTACCACATCTTGGTAGGCCGCTGCATAGTAACAATGCGACTGCTAGATCAAAACATCAAACTCTGAAAAGTAGCAGGGGCTCCATGCAACCCTAACAGTATCACTACATACTGGAAGAACCTATCCAGGTTTGAAAAGGCAGTTGTAATGATGGGGGTAGGGAAACAGACAATGTGAGCCCTAATCTACCCGCCACTCAGTCCCTGCCTACTTGCAACGACCCGCCCTAGGCGACGGGGTACAACTGGGCGACGGTCCCTACGCTCAATAAGTGCACGACAGACAAACAGACAAGGGTACACAGAAGCAAGGGAAAAGGGGCAGTTGCCCACGGCAACACCGTGAGCTACAAGAGTGGTGAACGAGCCGAGTCAAACCAGGAGTGTACGAGGTACCAAACGCAGAGCAGGAGAGTAGTGAACAAGCCGAGTCAAACCAGGAGTGTACGAGGTACCAAACGCAGAGCAGAAGAGTAGTCAGTAAGCCAGGGTCAATATGAAGCAGGGTCAAATAGTTCAAGAAGCTGCAGCAGGGCCAGGAAACCAAACGAGAAGAATCACAAGCAAGGAGGAACAGGAAAGGCAGGTATAAATAGACAGAGGGCGGGAGCTAGCTCCGTCTGGCCAGGCTGTGATAGACTCTCCCACTCCTAAGCCTGCCATCCTGAGTGGTGGAAGATGGAGTCAGTCTCACAGACATAGAAGCAGGTGCAGACTGATTACCTATGGGCGTAGACACAGAAGCTGAGCCTGGCAGATCCTTAACAGCTGTTTTTTTTTATAAAGAGTGAATTTTTTTTAAAACCCATCCAGTTTTCTAAAGTCATTACAAAACTTCCATGTAACATTGAGCTTTGGAATTAGGACAATTGGGCTTGAACGGTGGGGTAGACAACATTAATTTACTTTAGCAGAGTGATGGCTAACAGGGGACAGAGTGGTGGCATACAGGTGGCAGAGTGATGATATATTAGGAGGCAGACTTTTCTAGAGCCAGTTGTATTTTTTCACACAACTGTCTTTATTGCTAGCTACACAATAATAGCTAGTTGTATTGAATCTTTTCCCACAAAACTATTTATCGATCTGCTTAGCTCCTCGAACTCTATAACATGCTGCCTGTAAATTGGACTGCATTTTCAAGATGACAGGTACCCTTTAGAAAACACCTGTATTTATTTATATCATTGTAAGCCTTATTGCACACAAAATATACAAAAAACAACAACAATGTGTTTAGTACATATTAGCATAAAAATTTTACTTTTCAACAAGTTATTAGACACAGGTTTGTTTATTTTTCTGTAAACTCTCCCAGCATCTGATCAGTTCACTGGGCTCGAATTGGTGGGAAGTAACTATTTGGTTGTATAGGCAGTGAGAATATGAAACTTTCCAGTGGTTGAAATCAGATTCTTTAGGCGGTGGTACAGGTGAAATCCCAAGTTTGTCTAGACATATCCCAACAAATACATCTTCTAAGTGAAGCAATTTGATACTTGCAGACACCTTTAAAATCTTCTCGGCCAGGTCCCCAGAGAACACATAGCCAGTTCCTGAGCAAAACCAAGGGTAATGTTCACCTGGGTACAATTCTGGGGACATGTACCATTTACTCTCTGTGTTACGATTGGGTTCAAAGTCTTTCATTAAATAACCAGTAAGGAAATTTTTTCGAGGTTTTTGGTCCGGTAGAAGCAGTTTATATATTAAATACTCTGTATTAACAAACATGTCACTGTCGGTCTTCATGACATAAGGAATTTTTGGACAGTATCTTGCTACCCATTTCAAACCCATCAAAGTCTTTAGTGTTAAGTTGTTGTAGGAGTCCATATAATCCTGCTGTATAATGTCATGATATTTTTGACTTTCATCCACAAGTACTTGCTCTGCATCATTAGTAGTTGTATTATCTTTCCCTAATAAAAATAACCTCAGTGTTTGAACACCAGCCAAAAGATCTTCCCTTCCCCATGTTTGCCTGATTGCTTGGCGAGCCTCAGTCTGCCATGTTTGCACTGCTATTAGCAGAATAAGAAAAGGTCTGCCCTCCTGGCATTTATTAGGTTCATTAATAATATATTTGAAGTGGTATACGTCAGGAAACACTGGGTCAACTTCTCCAGCTTGTTCTGATATTGGAGACATTTCAGAGTTCTCATCCTGTCCTGAATCATTTCTTTGACCTTTTAGGTAATTCAGGTTAAACAAATTGCCTTCTTGAAGTATATCTGTATTAGCAAATCTCTTTGGAAACCAGCTATTATTGTTTACAGTCAACAACATGAAGAACAGAAATGCCACGGTGACAAATCCGGACAGAATTCCATGGAATACTAAGCGTTTGGTGTTCAGCCTCAGCCACGCGGAGCAGCACTGACGCTTCCTAAGAAACATTTCGGAAATGTCAAGTATTTCTTTCCGGTTTTCACAGCAATGTCTTTATGTTTGGAGACACATACTGAAAAAAAACAAAGGAAAATTTAAATCTTGCACATTGACCAAACCGATATTTTTCAGATAAATGTTTATCTAATTGTAAAAAAAACAACATTCAAATCTATGGGTTCTTACTAAAACCATATAATGTAACTGCACATGTATTTCTTTCTATTTTCGTTTTTTTAATATTATTAGATGACATACATACTGTAACTTTTTATGGCTCTAATTTCATGCGGAAACAAACAGATTTTTTTCTTATGGATTTATAAGTGATCCATGAGCAAAAAAAACCAAACATGGCATGTTCCATCGTATTATGGAGATGACCTATTATGCCACAGGTATCTTGGTGCGATGTAGAGGCTCTGATCACATAGATGTGCATGATACCCAAGTCATAGGGTTAGATTTACACATTTTTAGACTGTGTAAACTTAGACCAGGCAGCCAGAAGATGAACCAAATCACAGTGGTGCATGCTGTATGATAAATTTGGTGTACCTAGCTAGGTTTGCTAGACACTTTTCTCCTTATACCACCTTTATATTTAGCTTAATTTGCGATTAAGCCAGATCTATAATACATTTAAGACATGCCCCTTCGTTAGGCCACACCTCTTTTCAGAACTTTTTTTCAAACAGGTATAGAGGTGCTAACATCTGTTCTATAATTTAATGCACCAAATTGTGGTTTATTTTTCAACACATTCTAAGCGCAGACACATTAGTAAATCTGCCCTATAGTGTCCATCCACTGCAGACATATTCTTATCTGTTAGGCCTAATTCACACGAATGTGTAATACATCCGTGTGACGGCTGTTAAAACAACAGCTGTCACACGGACCTATGTGATTCAATGGGGCCGTTCACACGGCCTTGTTTCAACGGACCATCCGTGAGAAAATAGGACATGTCCTAATTTTTCATGTTTCACGCATCCCTCCATAGACTATAGTCTATGGAGGGATGCGTGATAACACGTCCTGCAGCGCAGAGCATGGATGCCGTTCTTCACGTCCGAGATGCGCAACGCTCGTGTGAATCCGGCCTTGATTTGGAAGCAGAATGGGTTTTTCTAGTGAAGTCACTGCTTTTATTCATGAAAATATTTGAAAAAGTTCCTGAACTTTGGTAAAACTTGCTATAATTCCCATTGTATTGATGACCAGTTAGGAAGTCTGGTTTGTGCATTAAAATATCTACACCTGTCATGCCGGAACAATAGTTGGACAAATGACCACTGTTTAATAGAACACCCCCAACACTGTGCATCTTTTTTTTTCTTTTAAATTGTTTTTATTAACATTTTCAATAAGGGGTACAAAAAGTAAAAAGGGGATCATGGGGAATGAGAAGCATCCAAGGTAGTAATAAAGATAAAATAAGGGGATAAAATAAAAAACAAAACAAAAAGGGGGGGAGGGGAACAAAAACATAACAGTCATAACCATTACTATTAAGCTCGCTATATCCATAGATTCAATAGGTCAGGTGAGGGGATCTACATATCAGGCAAGTAACAGGCTCCCCCTTCCTCGCCGGGTTTTCAACCCCAGTGTGAATGAAAGCATGGGTATGGAACCAGCCAAATACCCTGTGCCAGTCCCACCGATATGTTATCCAAAAGTTTTCTCCGAGGAAGGAGATCGCCATTAAACAGATCAGAGGCGTGACCCCCGCAGGCATCATAAGAATCCGAATCCCTGACAACTCATAGTAAACACACATTACAATATAGGTGTATTCCCCAAGGGTAACTGTTCTTGAAACCATATAGTGGAGTCAAAGCAGTGTTTTATTTTCATTTGCAAATTCCGCGGGAGAAGTGAAATAAAGGATTCCCAGGTATCAAAAAATTGTTTGACCTTTTGCTCTTTATGGAGAGATGCTTCTATCCAATCCATCTTTAACCCCTTAGTGACCAGCCCATTTTAGGCCTTAATGACCAAGCTATTTTATTCGTTTTTCTATAATCGCATTCAAAGAGCTATAAAGTTTTTATTTTTTCGTCTACATAGCTGAGGACTTGTTTTTTGCGGGACTAGTTGTGCTTTTTAATGGCACCATTTTTGGGTACATATAATTTTTATATTAACTTTTATTAACCTTTTTGGGGGGGATTATAACAAAAACCTGAAATTCCGCCATTGTTCTATGCGTTTTTAAATTGACGCCGTTCACTGTGCGACGTAATTAACATGTTACCTTTATTCTATGGGTCGGTACGATTACGGCGATACCACATATGTAGAGTTTTTTTTATGTTTTACGACTTTTGCACAATAAAAACACTTTTGAACTAAAATTATTTGTTTTTGCATCATCGCTTTGCAAGAGCCGTAATTTTTTTATTTTTCCATCAATGTAGTGATTTTTTGGGCTTGTTTTTTGCGGGACGAGACGTAGTTTTGATTGGTACTGTTTTGGGGTGCATGGGATTCATTTTTATTATGACTTTTTTGGGGGGCAATGGAAAAAAATTGCAATTTCGCCATGGTTTTTTGCGGTTTTTTTTTACGGTGTTCACCTTGCGTTTTAAATGACATATTAACTTTATTAATGGAGTCATTACGGTCGCGGCGATACCACATATGTGTACTTTTTTTTTTTTTTTACACTTTTACTAAATAAAACCACTTTTTATGGAAAAAAATGATTTTATTTATTTTTTTACTGTACTTTTTATTAATAATCTTTATTTCACTTTGATTACTTATTTTATTAGTCCCACTAGGGGACTTTACTGTGCGATGTTCCGATCGCTGCTATAATGCTCTGGTATACTTCGTATACCAGAGCATTATTGCCTGTCAGTGTAAATCTGACGGGCAATCTGTTAGGACGTGCCTCCGGCGCGTCCTAACAGGAATATGTCCAGGGCAGACCTGGGGGCTTTTATCAAGCCCCCGGCTGCCATGACACCCCATCGGAGACCCGCGATTGCATTCGCGGGCCGCCGATGGGTGACAGAGGGAGCACATTCCCTTTGTAAAGAAAGTTAAATGCCGCGGTCGCTATTGACGGCGGCATTTAACGGGTTAAACGGCCGCGATCTAAGTAAACTTCGATCGCGGGCGTTGGAGCAGGAGCTCAGCTGTCATCAGACAGCAGAGCCCCGGCTCCTGCCTGCACGGGAGACCCGTGCAGGACTTAGACTAGGCTGACGTGAAAAGGCGTCAGCCTAGCCTAAAGCCCATTAGTGACTCACGTGAAAAGGCGTATTGGTGGTCACTAAGGGGTTAACAGATAAGAGAGTTTGTCAAGAAACATTTTGAAAGGCGGGGCCTGATCGTGAAGCCAGGTTTGTAGGATAGCCTTTACCCCTGCTGCTGCCACATAGTGCAGTAGTCTGTGTGCCCCGGGGGAACAGTGGTGTGTATCAGGGTCCAGGTACCCAAAGATTGCCCACAACACTGTATTAGGAACAAAGTTTGTGAGGTGTTCAGAGTTGAATAATTGTATTCTGAACCAAAAAGTTTGGATACTTGGGCATGACCATAGACAGTGATATAGGTTAGCTTCCGGCGTATAACATTTGAAGCAATGCGAGGTGTGATAGATGCCAATTTTGTGCCCTATATTCGGTGTTAGGTATGACCTATGAGGGACCTTCAATCGCATTTCCAGGAAACGTGCCGAAGGGAGACATTTATGTGCCTGTACTGTGCATCTCTTTTATCTGAGACAAAGTGAAAGTTCCCTGAAAAGCGAAGAAATAGAAAATCTTTATAGCAAAAACGTCAAAAGTTAATGTCAACTTGGTGAAAAAAAGAAGCATAAACTTGTGTCATTTATTTATACAGGACAGGAAGACAAAGAGAGAGAACATACAAAAGCCAATAGGAAACACACACGATTACAAGTATACCCTCATTGCAAAGGTAGATTTACCAATTAGGTTTAAGATCACTTATGGTATATGCATAAATTACAGAAACAGCAAGCATATCTATAGATGGCATCGGAAATGCTCTGTGCCCCCACCTTTGGAAATCAATTAACACAAGTAATAAATTGGACCTTGAATGTTCTCGTTATATTCAAGGTCTTCTAGGCTGTTGCACGAACAATAATTAACTTCTTATTCTACTCTCATAGCAAAAAACTTAAACGGTTAAAAGTATATAAATCACTGAACCACTTTCTGTTCCATCTAATATAAATTATGTTTAATGAATTGAAATACTCTGAGTCTATAAATATGCTTCATTTAACCTTTACAATTGGAGTTAATAATTAGAAAGCAAATGGGAAGATGTTCATTATCTATGACAACGTGCACAAAGTATTCCTGCTCTACTAACTAGGTCTAATATAGAACTCCTTTTGTAACTTACCCTGCGTGCAGACCTATCTGGATTTATTTGCAATGTCTCGAGTTTTCTATAACAAGATATTAAGCTATTATTAACTTGAGGTGATACATTCCCACACAGAACATTTTGATCAGAAAATGTTTAATACCCCTTTATTTTAGACGTTACCACATTTAAAGGGGTTTTCAAAATTGTTTGTTTTTTGCTGCTCTCTTATTCATAAAGAATAAACATTACATGTTTTCAAAAATATATCCTTCTTGTCTCGCTGTGACGCCCACTGTAAAAATGTCAGCGATGCTCAGGTTTGTGCATACCCTCCCCATCTCTGTGCAATGTACAGGACATCCGTACATTGCACACTGAGTGTGTAGTGTGTCCCTGCTGTAGCCGTGTCACATACTGTGAGAGTGAACTGTACGGACCTGAGTGTCACTGCAATGTTTAAATAAAGTGGCGGTCAGGTCAGCGGGCACCATAGGGAGGGAGGCCTGGCATATTTCTTTTGAAATATTATGTGATGAAATGCAAACCTGGCTTTGCTAACAATATTTAAGCTTTATTTCACATTCCTAAAATAGACATTTGACTTAAATGGGATATTTCATCTGGAAAACCCTTGTCAATATGCCCAGTAAACATAAGTCCCGTTTCCATATCAGTTTATGGGAAAGCTAGATAACAATCAAAATTGCCAACCTCAGGTTTTGTTTTTTTCTGGACAACAGCCAAAATGTGTTTGTAAGTTTGTCCAAGGAGCCCGTAGAGATAGGCCACAGAACCAACAATCGATGGGTGCGGACCCTCTATGTTGCCAACAGATTTGACGTGGGGCCAAAATGTGGAGTGGAGTCCAAGGGGATGCTAGGTTTCCACCATTTATCCTCTGTATGGATATGGGGACTTGGCCGCTAGAATCCCCAGGTTGCGACCCCCAGAGTAGTCCTCACTGGCAACAGCTGACGTGGACAGGCTAGGTATCAATGACAGATAACTAGGTGCTGGGTACGTACAAACTAAAGTCAGGGTAGGCGGCAACTCACAGTTAGCGAAGTCAGAGGTCAGGGCCGGCAACAGTCAGTCGTCACGGTAATCAGGTGATAGGCACACTGGCTTTTAAGGGAGTATGAGTTAGCGAGTGCAAACTCATGACTGGCCGAGGACCAGGAGGAGAGCAGTGGGGAGATAGACTGTGAGTAGGGTAGCCAGGTGAACGGTGTGGGACAGGTTTGTGCCGGGTGGGAGTGGAATGGGCAGGGACTCGGCCATGTCAAAGTTGTGCAAAGTAATGCATGTATATAATTCAGAATAATATTTTGAACATGTTAGCAAGGCCAGAATTACCTGAAGACTATTTAATTTAAGCAAATAAGAATGGACAAGAAGGCAGCAATTCCAAAAATATAACAGCCTTTAATTACCCATGCAACGTTTCAGTCCACCAGGACCTTTCTCAAGCATGAGAAAGGTCCTGGTGGACTGAAATATTGCATGGGTGATTAAAGGCTGTTATATTTTTGGAAGTGCTGCCTCCTTGTCTATTTTTGTTTGCCTGATATTGAGGACCGTGGACCAGGTTCTGTGGAGGAGTGCACCCTTCTGGTGGTCCAGTGCCATGGTAACTCTCTACTTTCTATTTAATTTAAGCGTCACTTAGATGAGAAAAGACATGAGAACTACTACATCAGCGGATAAATGCGTCTTAGATGTGAGAAGATATATAAAAACTACTCTAAGGCTGGGTTCACACGAGCATGTTACGTCTGTAAAGGACGGAATGTATTTCGGCCGCAAGTCCCGGACCGAACACACTTCAGGGAGCCGGGCTCCTAGCGTCATACTTATGTACGACGCTAGGAGTCCCTGCCTCTCCGTGGAACTACTGTCCCGTACTGAAAACATGATTACAGGCCGGCCCCTTGGGGTGATGTTTCATCCCAGGAGACCGCTGCAGCCTGTGATTAGCTGCAGTCACATGGAATGAAATGTTATCCCAGGAGGCCAGTCCTCTGACGACATCCAGGCCGGCCTCCTGGGATGACGTTTCATCCCATATGACCACCGCTACAGCCTGTGATTGGCTGCAGCGGTCACATAGGATGAAACGTCATCCCAGGAGGCCGGCCTGGAGGAAGAAACACAGACTTATGGGTAAGTATAAGATTCCGCCGCAAAAACGCAACAAATGCTATTTGTTGCTTGTTTTACCTCCCTATTGAATCCAATGGGGAAAACCTGCAACAAATAAGCAGCATTTACGCAAATACAGTTGACATGCTGCAGAATAAAATTCTGCACCGCAGGTCAATTTCTGAGCGTTTTTTCCGCTCAGTATTTACGCAGCGTGTGGATGAGATTTGTTCTATCTCATCCAATTTGCTGCTACTGTATTATGCTGCAGATTTTCCGCAGTGCATTCCATTGCGGAAAGTCCGCAGTATTTACACAATGTGTGAACTGACCCGAACAGCGAGCGCATGTGCCATTGTTTGAAAACGACATTTAGATGTAACAACTATGGCTAATACCACATGAGACTAGGATAGCACATCACTAAACAGCAGCAAGAGCAAACATTGGACAATGAAATTGTCAATCAGATTAAGAGGAGGCACGACTGAGAAGACATTCTCTGATTGGTCTAAGTCTAGGCAATCCGATCTATGAGGCAAACGGAGGTTATAAATACCCTTTATCAAGAACATTGTCATTAGCCCAGTTACCCCTGAGGACGCCGATGTACTGGCAAAAGATGTCGGACATATAGGGACTCATTCATTTTAAATAGTGAAACAACTCCTAAGCAAATCTATGGGTTCACACGTCGCGTAAATAATGTGAATTTTCCTCAATTAATTTAGTTGCGGATAATCCGCAGCATAATACAGTAGCAGCAAAGTGGAAGAGATTTGAACAAATCCCATCCACATGCTGCGTAGATGCTGAGCGTAAACAACACTCAGAAATGTACCTGCGATGCGTTTTTTTTAATCCACGGCATGTCAATTGTATTTGCAGAATCGCTGCGTATTTGTTGCGGATTTTCCCCATTGAATTCAATGGGGAGGTAATAGCCGCAACAAATAGCAGGTGTTTTTTTTTTACGGATAAGCAGTGATTCCGCCGCAAAAAAACACAACTCAGAGTAAATTTTTTTTATACTTACCCAGAATTCTGTGTTTCTTCGTCCAGGCCACCTCCTGGGATGACGTTTCATCCCATGTGACTGCTGCAGTTTGTAATTGGTCAAATGGGATGAAAAGTCATCCCAGGAGAAGGCGCGGACGAAGGAGCATAGAGATCTGGGTTAGGTTAGTGTTTTTTTTTTTCTGAGTTGCAATTTTTGCGGTGTAATCGTAGCGGGATTAAACGTCATCCCAGAAGGCCAGCCTGAAGGATGCCAGATGGACGCGTAACCATTGCTACGTAAGTATCAAACTTTTTTTTTATGTGCAATTTTCTGCAGGGGACATTCCGGACGAAAAACTGTATCATAATTTGGTGCGGTTTTTCGGACGGAATTACCTGCGGCGTCCAGGGCGGATACGCTGTGTGCTTTTATGCAGCGTATTCGCCCTGTGTGAAGATACCCAATATGTTACAATGTTACAATATGAGATGCAGCCCACATATCTATTCCTACAACTGCATGACAGTTGGCATTAGCACTATTGGATCTCGGCTGAGACCTAAATGAATTAAGCTAGAAATCGATGATTGTGTTTTTTTTATAAAATGTTGAATTCATATATTTAAGTTAAAATATTAATAAAACTTATATTTCAGTGGATGGGTATGTATTGCCTTTTGGCAAATTGTGAAGAAATTACTTGTAGACAAAGTAGAACTGCCCCTGTAAGTGGTCCTGGGGAAGTGGCGTCTGCTCTAGGGAAAAATGTACATATGAATACAACGTGTTCCAAATTATTATGCACATTGGATTTAAGTGTCATAAACATTTAATTATTAGTTTTTCAATTAAACTCATGGATGGTATTGTGTCTTAGGGCTCTTTGGATCGTTGTAATCAATCTCAGACACCTGTGATAATTAGTTTGCCAGGTGTGCCCAATCAAAGGAAAACTACTTAAGAACGACCTTCCACATTATTAAGCAGGCCACAGGTTTCATGCAATATGGGAAAGAAAAAGGATCTCTCTGCTGACGAAGAGCGTGAAATAGTGCAATACCTTGGACACGGTATGAAAACATTGGATATTTCAAGAAAACTTAAGCGTGATCATCGTACTGTGAAAAGATTTGTGGCTGATTCAGAGCACAGACGGGTTTGTTCAGATAAAGGCATAATGAGGAAGGTTTCTGCCAGACAAATTAATTGGATTAGGAGAGCAGCTGCTAAAATGCCATTGCAAAGCAGCATACAGGTATTTGAAGCCGCTGGTGCCTCTGGAGTCCCGCAAACCTCAAGTTGTAGGATCCTCCAGAGGTTTGCAAGTGTGCATAAAGCTATTATTCGGCCACCCCTAAACAATGCTCACAAGCAGAAACGGTTGCAGTGGGCTCAGAAATACATGTAGACTAATTTTCAAACCGTGTTGTTTACTGATGAGTGCCGTGCAACCCTGGATGGTCCAGATGGATGGAGTAGTGGATGGTTGGTAAATGACCACCATGTCCCAACAAGGCTGCGACGTCAGCAAGGAGGTGGCGGAGTCATGTTTTGGGCTGGAATCATGGGGAGAGAGCTGGTAGGCCCCTTTAGGGTACCTGACGGTGTGAAAATGACCTCTGCAAAGTACGTAGACTTTATGACTGACCACTTTCTTTTCCGTGGTACAAAAAGAAGAATCGTGCCTTCCGTAGCAAAATTATCTTCATGCATGACAATGCACCATCTCATGCTGCAAAGAATACCCCTGTGTCATTGGCTGATATGGGCATAAAAGGAGAGAAACTCATGGTGTGGCCCCTGACCTCAACCCTATTGAGAAACTTTGGAGCATCCTCAAGCAAAATATCTATGAGGGTGGGAGGCAGTTTACATCAGAACAGAAGCTCTGGGAGGCTATTCTGACATCCTGCAAAGATATTCAAGCAGAAACTGTCCAAATACTCACAAATTCAATGGATGCAAGAATTGTGAAGGTGATATCAAAGAAGGGGTCCTATGTTAACATGTAACTTGGCCTGTTAAGTTTTTTTTGATTGAAAGAGCTTTTGATTTCTGTAAATATGACCTCCTGATGCTGCAAATTCAACAAATGAAGTAATGAGGGAAATGGGGCAGCAACAAGCACTGCTTTGGTGGCGGCAGCAGGATAGACATTTGTGTAAAGAGTGAGGAGTAGGTTTGAGAAGTTGATGGAAAAGCAAGGAATCAAAGATGTATGGGAAGCAAACGCTACAGAGACAATTCATGGCTGTACGAAGTCTTCAAGGTATTAAGGGCGAGCGAGAGAAGAAACAGGAGAGTAAACTACTACATTAAAGAGAAGACGTCACCTGTAAGTAAAAACCTTTCTTATTAATGCATCTAAAAAAATGCAAATCTTAATGTTTTCATGAGGTTTAATTAACTGTGTAGAGATTGTAATATAATTAACAATGTTCAGGAGAAGGGGGGCACTAATAAAACCTTTGCACTGGGCCCACTAATGTGCTAAAATGGCCCTAAAGCTCCTAAGATCTAAATATAGTACTGTTAAAGTGGTTTTACATGGGAGGATATCGCCTGTGTTTAGCGCCTTTAATACATTTTGTAGACTGGCGCACATTTACTCCCTTCAAATGGAGCAACGACCATTTACTATGGGGATGAACGATCGTTACTACGACTGTTTGCCCCCATGTATTTGCATTATGTTTGCAGCACATCTCCCACCTAGAATGGCTTTAAAAGGAAGCGTCAGTGACATAACTGTTCATATATATCACTGGAGCTTTCAGACATATACGTTTAACATATATTGCCTAACACTGGCATCCCCCATAGGCTTGCATGTTGAAAAGACGTATACAGGCAGTATCCATTTTTTTGTGGGATCCTTCAAGCGTGAAATAGCATAGTTTAATACGCTATTCCATCCTTCAAAAAAAGGTATACCAGCCTGATGGAGACTAAAAGCCCACCCTTTTGGCCTTTGACGGGCTAATGGAGCCCTATGGACACGTTTATCATGTCCGTCGTGAGCTCTCCCGACAAACATGATAAATGTAGTTTATAAACGTGATGTTAAGAAAGCCTAACCTGTGAGAACTGTAATTGCGGCCATATTATTTGCCATTGAGCTTTCCAGTAACAGATATATTTGATGAATTGTTAAATAACATTTAAATAAAACTTGCCGGAAGGGGACATTTCAAGGACTTTATTTATTTATTATATATTTGCATTATGCTATTTAACATATTCAAGAGATAATGTCTATTTAATTTGTGTTTCGAAAGTAGCATATATGGAAGGACTGTATTATAACCATCGCTAACTGTTGTTTCTTGACACAAGTAATTAATCGGCTAAATGGACCGAATGCTGAACGTTGTCTTTTGCCTTATGTTAGTAAAATTATATGGCTGTTGTATAGTAATTATTTATTAATAGCATACAACGGCCATATCATTTTACCAAAATTAGGTAGAAGACAAGGTTCAACATTGGGTCCATTTATTTGGCCCTTACTGCTGAGCCCACTAATTACTGCTGAGCCCACTAATTACTTGTGTAATTCTATTTCCCATTTCCCATTTCTCAGTGTTAGACTATAAAGATGCTTTCATTAGGTGGTGTACGCTGTATATAGTCTCTCCTAGAATGGAGCATGCCACAATTTGTTTGGTAGGAAATTGGAGGCATACAGAGGTACAGTAAGGCCCCACGCACCTCTATGGCTGCCCAGTTACTACACAGATTTGTAATATGGCCATTCCTTTGAATGCGCTGAAAGTCAAATATGATCCTCAAGTCTGCATGTGCCCATGGTAGTCATCATGTTTACCTAAATGCAACCTAATACAATGTCTCATACAAAAGGATTAAAAAATCAGGATTCTTTTATTTGGCAGTAATGATGTCTCAAAGAATGATAGAGCTATACAATAAAATACTTCATTCATAAAGAGTGCTATTCTTACTGACTATACACAGTGTGCAATGCCAGTAAAGGTGATTTTGTTGCTAGGTGCAATGTTTATGGAAATTTGAAGATAATCCATAGTTTCCAGTAAACCAATCAATAAACTGCCCTATTTCAGTCAAGTATTTTGTAAACCTGACTATTGCATTAATATTACCAACATCTAATTATGGCAGCCATCTTCAGTAGGTTATAATTCCGACAACGGGCACAGATCACTAAATTCTAAGATAATGTTAATTTCGAATAGTGATTTAGTCTTGTATTAACAATGCTTTGTATTTTCCTTCTACAAAAGAAGAAGTATGCTTTTTCTAAACACGTAAAAGGGGAACCATCACATTGCCTTATTCTAAGTATTGTGCATGAGTTAACTATTTCCTTTCAAAATGTTTAAAACATTACACTTAATAGTTACAATATGCACAATACAAGGTAGGATTACACAGATGACTTACAATAAGGACCAAGAACAAAAGGTAAGTAATACCAAAGAAATTATTCAGAAGTCAGTATAACATTTCAAACTTTTTCTGCATTGTAATACCATAGCACATGGTGTTTGATGTCTATAGTTGTAGCTGGTATGGGAGAGGCTCTGAAAAGACAATTTCTGTGAATAGACAAATGGTTGACACAATAGAGAAGACCGGACAGGCGCTGGTTAGAAATTACTTTTACCTAAGCCATGGCAGATTTTAAAACTATATTATATGAGATTTGCTACTTCTAATTCTTAGTACTCAAGTTTAAGACATTTAAAAAGTTTTTTTTACTATTATTTTGCAGGAGCTCATTCACATTGATGTCTTTATCTACATTTAGGTGAACTGCATGCAGACATATGTAAGATTCACTGCTGTGTTTGGCTTAAAAAAAATAAAAAGTGTGAACTTACAGCTCTGTGCAGAAACCATATAAACCATAAATTTGGGAAGCGAATATTTTTTGAAAAAAGATGGGACAGAGCACTTCCTTGGATAATATTTCAGTATAGAGATGATCAAATAAAATATACATCAAGGGTGCTCACCTTGTTCTGTTGTGTAAAGACACAACCGATATAACATACACGTAGCTCATTTAAGCTATAGGTGCTGCATAGACTGGAGAACAAGACCGCTGGATTCAGAGTTGGAAATTAGGACGTTGATGCTAAATGTGAGATAATAAATGTGAGTTAATTATAAAGTTGCTACTAAAAAAAAAGTATGTTATAATATTATACAGAATTGTGTACTGCGTGGTATACTCAGAGGAAATAGAAAGATCTGCTTTTACGGTTTTAATTGTTTTTTAATTCATTTTTACAGCTTAATGCCCCATGCACACGACCATAAAAAATCCCCGTAATTGCGAAAGGTCCGCAACTACGGACCCATTAAGCACTATTGCCTGCGGATACCTTTCCGTATCACTACGGATAGGTGTCCGTGCCGTAGAACTGTACCGCAAAAGATAGAACATGTCCTATCTTTTGCGTTTTACGGGCCGTGCCCCCATACTTTGTATGTGAAAACGGGCCAAAAATGCAGGCTGCGGCCTGCGGCCAGCCGTGCCCGCAATCGCGGGCCATAATTACGGGCACGGCCAAGTGCATGAGGCCTTACCTATGTTGTTGGATAGAAAGCACAGATAAGTGGGTGGACCGGCCTTGATTGTAGGAGAGTGGTTATCACCATATGATTGCTCGTTTTATATACCTTTCTTGGTCTACCCTGTTCAGCTTGGCAAAAGCCATTTGGATTAAATGTCATTGCTATCTTTTAGCTTTTACACATGCAATAAAAAAGTCTTGAAGGAACCTGGTCTTTTTTTTGAGAGGTGGGAAGATACTTCATAAAAATCCCGGCTAATGCGCTACTTCGTAGAATGGTATAATCACGTCAAGTAGTGAAGAATATAAAATATAGCAAGGTTGCTATATCACTGATCATATCATTGAAATGTCCGGAGATAACGCATTTCAAGGTCAAAATCCCTTCATCAAATCAGAGAAAACAATACAAAAACATGAAGCAATAAATAGAAATGCAAAAACCCAACAATTTCTCAGGGTTGAAGGGTCAGAGGTCACAATACAAACATCATCGGTATTACAGCATACGTGCATCTGTAATTGCAATCCATTATAATACAGTACATTCAAAAGTTACAACAAATATACATTTCTTTAAAAAAAAAAAGGTTTAACATAAAAACTGACATGTCGTGGGGACAGTTGTTTAATGTAGAAATGCCATAAACAAACTGTCGCTAGAATGTGCGCATTAGGGATACGGCCTCTCCATCACACGTCGTTTTCGAGACGTATATACTCAAAGGCTATTGGCTCCCACACGGTCTACTGAATAGGAAGGCGCTGAGTTGCCGAGGTGACAGTGAAGTGACGGTGACATCGGCGTGTGTAACTATTCCTATGATCAGATCCAGTTCAGGGATGCTATGATACATGAGGTGCCAAGCACATTCGTACCAGCTAGGAATAGGGTTTGCTGTGACTATTCGATGCGAACAGCTGTACTAATGAACTGTTTGATAAACATGATTGTAACAAACTGTGAACTAAGAACAGACAGTATATAGAATTTTGTCAGATTGCATCTGGATGCTAAGAATGATTAAAAAATACCCTGCACACATCAGTGTTGTGTCTTATAGGTGAGCATAACAATTTGCTACCTTCTTATACTGTCTATCAGTTTTACCTGCACTATGTGGCGCCGTGCATTCTATTCTTTTTCTACAATATTGATTATCACAATAATGTTTATCCTCCTGGAGGGGTTGTCCGGGCACAGACTGTTATGACCTATCCACAGGATAGGTCATCAGTACATGATCGGTGGGGGTTTCGACACCCAGACCCCACACAGATCAGCTGTTTCGGCTGCCTCCGGGCCCTGGATGTTATGCAGTGTTCTGTGCCGGAAGCAGATGGCTCCTTACACTAAATAGCGTCCGTGCTTCATAACTGCAACTTTGCTACTATTTACTTCAATAGGAGAAGAGCTGAAGTGCTGCAACTCGGCTGCTATATTGTGACCAGCGCCATCTGCTTCCGGCATGGGCATCCGGTGACAAGAGGCACTGATCGGTGTGGGGTCCGGATGTCGGACCTCCACCGATCATATACTGATGGCCTATCCTGTGGATGGGTCATCAGTTTGAAAAACCGGTCTGTGCCCGGACAACCCCCTTAAGTGTGCAACCTCCAGTATACACTGCCACAGCCATATATTACTAGCTCAAATTTGCATGGTTACACCAGACCATTTATGATTAATAATGAGCTTCCAGGGAACTCTGCTTCGCTGTCAACATATCCCACAGGAGATTTTGACATTAAAGAGGACCTTTCACCAGGTCTTAACATCCAATTTACATATATCACCTTTAGATTGCAACTCCCTGTTTCCAGCGCTGTTTTTCTTTTTGTTCTGCTCCCCTCCCACCCGTTCCTGAGTAATGATGCTCAATACTTTAGGTGCCCGATATGATGATTCACAGTAGTTAACCAACTGGGCGTGAACTACAGTAAATTTCCCTGGGTGAAGAATCTTCACTGCCTCTGACACTGTCTAATCAGCGTGAGGCAGCTTATGACATACGTGTTGTATTAGAGGTCTTGACCAGCATGGTCTTGCTGGGAAAAGCTTTTCATATGCTCCAACACGCTGATTGGACAGCGACAGAGGCATATATAATTCCAGTACTTCAATTGGACAAACCACTTCCAATTTTTTCTGTGGATGGAAAACGGTTATCTGTAATTGTCCACCAAGACACCGAACCTATCTAAATGCAAGTGGGAGCACTTCACCATGAAATGACTTCATTCTATGTGCTAAAAAATTATGTCAGTCCTCTTCTCCTGGGTCTGCCCTTGCTTCAGAAACATTCTCCTGTCATTGTTCGGGCTCTGCTACGATTACCTGACAGGGTGATACCTGTCATCTGCTATGTCTGCCTGTCATTCGTTCCCCTACGCCTCAAGTTATGGAAACTTTCCTGGATGGATTACCTAAACCCTTTGCCTGTTATTCAGATGTGTACTGCAAACGTCAAGCAGAGACTCTTCCACCTCATAGAACGTATTATTGTGCCATTTATTGACTTGTTACCTAATTCTACTCCTCTTCGGGGTATGGTATACACCTTGTCTGTCTCAGAGACAGTGGCTATGTTCTCAAGAAAAACCTGGAGAAGGGATTCATCTGCAAGTCTTTTTCTCCTGCTGGAAATGTTTTTTCTTTGTTGAGAAAAAAGACAGAAACTTAAGGCCTTATATTGATTATCGTGGCATAAATTTAATCATGGTAAACAACAAATATCCTCTTCCGTTAATTTCTGAGCTCTTTGACCGTTTACAAGGGGCTAAGATTTTCACTAAGTTAGATTTACGGGGTACTTACAACTTAAGTCATATCCGGGAAAGAAATTGATGGAAAACCGCATTTAACACGAGACCCTTGGGCCTTCGTAATGTTCCAGCGGTCTTTCAAGAATTAGTTAATTACATTTTCTGTGACCTTTTATATGGCTATGTTGTCGTTTATTTGGATGATATTCTTGTTTTCTCCCCAGATCTCCATACCCATCGGAAGCAAGTACGTCTGCTTCTGTAACGTTTAAGGGAGAATCATCTTTATGCCAAGCTTGAAAAATATATCGAGAGATCCTGTCTGACATTCCTCGGATATATTATCTCTGATCAGGGACTCCAAATGGATCCAGTTAAACAGTCTGCAGTACTTAAAGGGAATGTGTTGTTAGCAAAAAATGTTTTTTTTTTTTTAGTTAAACAATTAGTGTGTGGGTGATTAAACATTGTTCTAATTTTTTTTATTTTTTTCACGAGCCAGGAAATATTATAAATTGGATTCAATTGGATTCTAATTTATAATATTTCCCATTGCTGGTCACTAGATGGAGCAATTCCCAAAATTGCAGCATTGCATGTGGTAAAGCAACCACATTGCTTTATGCTGCAAAATTGGGAAAAAATCCCTCGCTCTAGTGAGCTCTCAGAATCCCCCCCTCCTTTATCCTGGCTAGTGCCGGGAGAAACGAGGGGATTGAACGGTCTAACCTCCTACACTGTGTGTCGCCATTTTTTGAGCTAACACACAGTGTAGTAGGTTAACATACACTAGTAAACACACAGTAAAACACGAACATACATAGAAATCACTTACCTGCTCCAGTCGCCGCCGCTCCCTCCGGTCCGTCCGCTCCGTCTGCTGCCGCTGCTCCATGTGCACAAGTCCGGAAGCCGCGACCGGAAGTAGTAATCTTACTGTCCGGCCGCGACTTCCGGTCCACAGGAAAATGGCGCCGGACGGCGCGCATTTCAAATTGGACTGTGTGGGAGCGGCGCATGCACCGTTCCCACACAGACGGCGTACACCATAGTGGATGGAACGGGCCCCGTTCGCATTCCCTATGGGACTGGAGCTGCCGTATTCCATGTCTGTATGTGTCGTTAATCGACACATACAGAAATGGAAAAAAAAATGGCAGCCCCCATAGGGAAGAAAAAGTGTAAAAATAAAAAAAAGTAACACACAAACACCAAATAAATACAAACGTTTTTAATAAAACACTAACATCAAACTGATATAAAAATTTTTTTTTTGGTGACACTGTTCCTTTAAGTGGCCACGTCCACAAGGACTCAAAGCCATTCAATGTTTTCTGGGATTTTCCAACTACTATCGACAGTTCATATCTCATTTCTCTTCTTTAGTAGCACCTATCTCAGCCCTCACCAAAAAGGGGGTCAATGCAAAAACTTGGACACCTGAATCAGCATTTCACATACTTAAACATCCCTTCCAAATAACAATAAAATTTTAATCATGTACCCCAAAATGGTAGCAATGAAGTCCCGCATAAAGCAAGCCCTCATATAGCGACATTGATGGAAAAATGAAAAAGTTGGCTCTTGGAAAGCTGTGATGCAAAAGAAAATTATTTTAGTTCAAAAGTATTTTTATTCTGCAAAAGTAATAAAACATAAAAAAAACCTCTACATATTTGCCGTAATCATACCGACCCATAGAATAAAGGTAGCATGTTATTTTATGCCGCACACTAAGCAACGTAAATGTAAAATGCATAGAAAAAGGGCTAAATTGCTTGTTTTTTTTTAGATCCCCCCAAAAAAAAAGTTAATAAAAGTTACAAAAAAAATTCTATATATCCCAAAACGGTGCCATTGAAAAACAGAACTCATCCCGCAAAAAACACGTCCTCATACAGCAATGTAGACGCAAAAATAAAAAAATTATAGCTCTTTGAATGTGACGATGGAAAAACTAAAACAATTGCTTGGTCATTAGGGCCCAGAATGGAAGGGGTTAAATTGGCTCCGGAAAAATGGAGACATTTACTGTAAGGAGCACATCATCCCATCACTATTTATACTGACCACAGAAACTTTTTGTACTTGCAGACGGCACATCGTCTCAACCCTCGTCAAGCTGGCTGGGCCTTGTTCTTCTCACAATTTAAAGGAACCTGTGACCAGCATTTCACCTATTGAACTGTACTCACCCCTCACTGGTCGCTGCTGTCAAAAGTTCATTGCCGTTATTCCCCCACCTAAACTCCTCCTCCAACCGTAAGTAACGGCCTGCAAACATTTTGCACGTTTTATGCTTATAATCCGATGCCCCTTTGTGCGCACACAGTAGAAGAGGACGTCAATGCGCAAGCGCAGGATTTCGTGTGTGTGGGGGGACGAGGAGCTGTCAATCAAAAGTAAGAAGGCGGAGTTAACTCGGAAAGGCTTAAATGAAGATATGACTCTTTCATGCTCATTAGCATATGGAACACTAAAAAACAGAATACTAAAGGTACAGAGACTACTTCGAAGATAATTACAGGCTACATAAAAATACTTTTTCACCCACTTCCACCAGGTATTGCTGGTTTAATAGGTGAAATCCTGGTGACAGGTTCCCTTTAACTTCTTCCTCCACTATTGTCCTGCTGACAAAGACATGAAGGCTGCTTTATCTTGTCCTTTTTATTCAGATGATCAAGATTCAAAACCTCGAATTATCAATGATCCCAGTTGAATTTTATCAGTGGCACCTGCGGAAATTATCAACATTCCTCCTAGAAAATCTTTTGTTCCTCCCAGCCTACCACAACAAATTATTAATGAGGGATCATTTTATCCAAGTTCTCCGGACATCCTATCACCCGGAAAAAAATTGATCTTGTGTCTCGTCATTACTGGTGGCCTTCGCTGTCCGAGGACATTAAAGATTATGTCAATGCATGCAATGTCTGAGCACAAAATAAATTTTCCCAGCAAAGACCTGCTGGATTACTTCATCCATTGCCAGTACCAGATTCTCCTTTAACTCATATTGCTATGAAGTTTATTACTCATCGTTTCTATAACAGACTCGGGATGTCGTTTCATCAACGTGCTCTATATGGATTTAGCCTGACTAACAGTATTGTTGAGGAGTACATTCTGAGATAGAAGGAGAGCAAGGAATTTCATAATTTTCTGATTAAATGGAACTGTATGTTCCAGTCTTGACGTTTTTTTTCAGGGGACCTGCCTGTCACTCTGTGGCTGATCTACTTATCTATTATGTGATGTTATGTATGGCGATTATTGGAAAGGTGTCTTCCGTGTTTTTGGACTGGCATTTACATCTTTATATTTACATTGTGTGATATGCCTCAATTCATACGTCAGCTTTATTGGGGGATTATGGGTTCACTGGGCTATTGTTATAGTAATTCACGTATTTAGTTGTTTGCATGACTTATTTTTGCACAATTTGAGCACGCTTTTCATTAAAAAAATTTAACCCAACATTTGAGTATTTGGGTAATGACACTTATGGAACATATAACTGCCACATTTTATAATTTTGTCAATGGGGCGTTTCTATCTAACTAAATGGCAAGGGGGCGTGATATCTTCGCTCTGACACTGTCCAATCAGCTACGGACAAGGTCAGGGCGGCTTGCGCTGTGTTCCCTCCCGCGAGAACACACACAGACTGAGAGATCGCTCTCTGCAGAACCACCAGCCTGCCTGTGTATGTTCTCGCGGGAGGGAGCAAAGCGCAAGCCGCCCTGACACTGTCCGTATCTGATTGGACAGTGTCAGAGTAAAGAGATCACGCCCCCTTGCCATTTAGTTAGATAGAAATGACTCATTGACAGTTCAGGGGCTTATTTACGTATCGGGCGCCAAATATAACGGCACTGATATGTAAATAACGGAGGAAGATAGGAAAATAATTTAAAGTGAGACAGTGTTTGTGAAGCCCTGACTATTACATGCTGCACTCAGCTGCACATATATGGACAGGTGAAAGGTTCTCTTGCATTGTTCTACTGAGTGTATACCTGTTGCTGCTGATAAGTAACCTGATCTATTACTTGTGATTGTTATATACACTTGTGACATTGAACACTATTTTGCATATTGTGGTTCCCTGACCACCAACATATGTTTTTAAAGTGTGTATATCTTAGTTTTAGGTCTTGATGGGCAAATGATTTTTAGCTTTTTCTCTATAAAAGCAAAGTTTTGTTTAGTACACATGGTGTGCTTTAGGTTTTGAACAATACACGCAAGTGTCTATACATGCATTGATAGGTACTATATAGATTTTATTATAGAACCATTTCGGTCGTAATTGACCACTTCTCGAAGATAACACACTTCCTACCTCTTAGGGTATGTTCACACGCAGTGTTTTCAGACGTAATTCGGCCGTTTTACGCCTCAAATTACGCCTAAAAAAACGGCTCCATTACGCCTACAAACATCTGCCCATTGCTTGCAATGGGATTTACGGTGTTCTGTTCCCACGAGGTGTAATTTTATGCGTCGCTGTCAAAATATGGTGAGTAAAAAGACGCCCGCGAAATAGAAGTGCATGTCACTTCTCGGGATGTTTTTGGAGCCGTTTTTCATTGACTCCATTGAAAAAGAGCTCCAATAACGGCCGTAAAATATACAGCGAAAAAGCGAGTTGCTACAAAAACGTCTGAAAATCAGGAGCTGTTTTCGCCTGAAAACAGCTCCGTATTTTCAGACGTTTTTGGTCACTGTGTGTGAACATACCCTAACTGGACTCTCTTCAGCTAAATATCTGGCCACTGTTTATCAAACATATTTCCCGCTTTCATGGACTTTTTATGCATGTAGTATCCAACAGTATAGTTCACTTCAAGATTAAGTTGGACTTTTCTTCTGCCTATCATCCTCAATCTAACGGACAAGTGAATGGATAAATCAGGTATTAGAAAACTTTCTCATGAATTTTGCTTCTCCTCTGCAAGATGACTGGACCAATCTCCTTCAGTGGGTAGAATTTGAATATAATAATCATACTGGAGAATCTACACAATCTTCACCGTACTTCCTGGTTTATGGGCAACATCCGAGAGTTCCTCTACCAGTTCCATTGTGTGAGGTTCCAGTGGCTAATCTTTCCCATGCCCATTATTTAAACAACTGGCAGGAGGCCAAAGACTACTACCAAAGTAGTTGCTGTTTTAAGAAAAATCCAGACAAGAAGTGCAGAATTCCTCCTCAATTTCGTACTGGAGGTAAGGTCTGGCAGGCTTCTAAACACATGCATTTGAGAACTCCATGTTTTAAGTTTACTCCTCGCTTCTTAGGTCATTATGTCATTCTGAGACAAATCAATCCAGTCTCTTATAAACTTTGTCTACTTGAGTCTATGAAGATCCCCAATTATTTTCATGTGTCTCTCCTCAAACTGCTGATCTGGAATCGCTTCTCTAAGAAGTCTCTTTCTTCTGCTGTTACTTTTTGTCCGGACTCTGAATATGAGGTCAATAAAATTTTGGATGCCTAAAGCATACCTCCCAACCATCCCGGATCCGGCGGGAGAATCCCGGTTTCTCACCGGGGTCCCGGGCGGTCTGCAAAATGTCCCGCTGGGCACTGCAGCTGTATCAAAAAGCTGATCGCTGCTGACAGGCGCCCTGCCTGCCAGACGACTGCAGCAGCGATCAGAAGAAGGCAGGACTCTTGCATCGGCGTTCTCACTGGCATCTATGCCGGCACATGAGTGGACCAGTCCAGTCACCTGACTTGTCATCTGTCAGGTGACAGGTCAGGTGACTGGACTGGTCCACTCCCGGGCCGGCATCAACACCAATGAGAACGGTGCTGCAAGACTCCTGCCTTCTTCTGAGGGTGAGTGATGTCAAAGCAGAGAGGAGAGTGGCAGCAGTAGGCTACCTCTACTGCTCTCCGCTCTGGCGGCATTGTTGCACAAATTATAAGGGGGTTGTGTTGTGCTACCTACAGGGGGCTGTGTGTGGAGCTATGTACAGGGGGGCTGTGTGTGGAGCTATCTACAGGCGGCTGTGTGTGGAGCTATCTACAAGGGGGCTGTGTGTGGAGCTATGTACAGGGAGGCTGTGTGTGGCGCTATCTACAGGGGTGTTGTGTCTGGCGCTATCTACAGGGGGGCTGTGTGTGGCGTTATCTACAGGGGGACTGTGTGTGGCGCTATCTACAGGAGGGCTGTGTCTGGCGTTATCTAAAGGTGGGCTGTGTGTGGCGCTATCTACAGGGGGACTGTGGGGTGGTATTTACAGGGGGGCTGTGTGTGGAGCTATCTACAGGGGGGCTATGTGTGGAGCTATGCACAGGGGGGCTGTGTCTGGCGCTATGTACAGGGGGGCTGTGTGTGGAGCAATCTACAGGGGGGCTGTGTCTGCAGCTATCTACAGGGGGGCTGTATCTGGAGCTATCTACAGGGGGCTGTACTGGCACTATGTACGGGGGGCTGGGTGTGGAGCAATCTACAGGGGGGCTCTGCTGGATGAGTTTTCCATTGACCGGTAGCAGAGTTACACAACTGGAAAAAAAAAATCCCCATCATGTAACTCTGCTACCTGTCAATTGACAAGTCATCAACCACAGGGTCTCCCTCTTGACTTTCATTGTTCTCAGCCTTTCGGTTTGTCCTGCAGCTGCTGCTGCCGTGATGAGCAAATGTTATACCCAAGTTAGGAAAAGTAACATAGAGATGACATAACCAGATCCATAATATCTGTGATATCCAGACAGTCTAGAGATCCGCAGTGAGAATGTGCGCTTGTTATTTGCAGAAGGATCTGGCCGTGATTTAATTTGTTTATGTGGGATATTGGGCGTGGTTAGGGCGTGGCTTAAAAATGTCCCCCTTTTCCAAATTCAAAAGTTGGGAGGTATGCCTAAAGGGTGAGAGAGACATTATTGTACCTTGTGGATTGTAAAAATTTTGGTCCTGAGGAGAGATCCTGGGAACCTGTGGACAATATTCACGCTCCATCTCTCCTTAGGGAATTTGATTGCTTATTTTCCAACATGCCTAAAAAGAGGGGGTGTTGGGGGCGTAATATAACATTCCCTGTCGCCATGTACTTACCTGTCCCTGGCATCCTTGTACACGCTGCTTTCCTCCTTGGCATCTGGCACCTCTCTCCGCTGGCGCTCCACGATGTGTCAAAGTGCGCGTGCCAAAATTAAAATTATTAGATGTCCCGATTATAAAAGCCCTTCTCTCTCTGGACTCATTGCCAGAGAAATTTGTTCATCTAGTGATCTGGTTATTTCATCTATTGACTTCTTGAGTTTGACATTTGCCTGTTTCTTAGACCATCCATGCCTGCCCTGATCATTTGCTACCATACCCGTGACGAACCTTTGCCGCCTGTCCTGACCATTTGCTACCTTATTCGTTACGAACCTCTGCCTCCTGCCTAGACCTTTTGTCTAACCATTATTTTTTATCATAGGTCCTTAAGGGTTTAACGTAACTGTTTAAAACATTAGACCTATGTTTATTTATCCGAGTTCTCTAAATTCATCATGGTTCTCTTGATATACTGGAGTCCGCAACTACACTCCAGATATATCTCCAATACAAATATGTGAGCAAATCTGAAGAGCAATTCAGAAAGGAGGAGATGGCAAATTCAGTTCTGTTGTAACGTTCCTTTTTTATTCCTCTTAGAAATGTATGAATAAATTGGTCATTACCATTCCCCTTGTCAATAAGGTATGCCCCTATTTAGTCTGAACTACTACTCGGTCTATCAGCACTGACTGCACAATATCAAAGTATGTAGGGACACACCCTATTGCCAAGGTGAATGGTAACACCCATTTGTTAATTTATTCATACATTCCACCACAGATTACAGAAAATAGCACAATGCAGAGTTCTAAGATTAAAGATCGTGAATTAAGTTGGTATGTTACTGTTATTACACTCTTAAAACTGAAACATGCAAAACCATGAATTTAGATAGTGATTCCTAGCCCCAGAGACCTGGACTAATTCTTTGACTTTCTCCCAGAATGTCACTATCCTTGGACAAGACCAAAAACTATTGCATCAAGTCTGCTTTGACATCTTACATTCCTGTCTGTATTCTTGAAAATATTTTTCCAGGGTAATATGGAACACATAAAAGGCACAATTCATAATCTTAAATTGAATCTCCCTCCACTTCTCCGAATAACATCGCATTAATTCGTCTTAGACCTTTCCATATCGTTCTCCCCACTTATATCGTAAAGGGGTCTGATTAAAAATATTTTTTCATTTATCCATATGCCCATCTGTCATGTCCGTGGCTGCGGGTCATCAGGTTCACTCTCCCCCTGACGGCCGCAGCCATGGGTCGGCGAGAGCTGGCCCCAGTCTCCTCCTCAGGAGACGCTAGCGCTCGCTTCCACTCACCTCGGCCGGATTCCGTAGGTGATGAACTATAAATATAATATTAATGAACTATCAGCCCATGAGTGCCCTGGACTATAAGAGGGGTTCAGCGCCTTGCTTCTATGCCTGAGCGTTGTTGTTGTACCCTAAGTTTGTCTATGCGATGGTCTCCTAGTGTTTTCCAGTGTTCCTGTTACCTGTATCCTGTGCTATCCTGGTCGAGTGGCGTGCTGAGCCAAAGTCATGCTGTGCTGCATACCACGCCTGTCCTGCTTCACCACGCCTGATGTCTGTCTGCTGCCTAGTCCCAGCCGAGCCTGCCTTGCTACTGTCCGAGCTGCCACAGGTACCCTATACAAACTATAGACTTTAACCTGCGCCCTGTTGGCCAGCTGCCAGACCGCCAAGGCGGTACGGCCCAGTGGGTCCACGAACCCTATGTGACACCATACAAATTTAAATTTCCTTCTATTTGCCTAAGCATTGTATATCTTTAAGCTATTGATATCTTATCTATCCCAAAGAGATACTGTAATCCTCCCAGCTCTGCTCCCAATCAGGGATGTGAAGCTTTGATGCAATTAAAAAAAGGAAAATGTGTTTATCTGGTGACCCATAACAGCTTTGAACCTTCTTGAAACCCATCACCGATGCATCCCCTTTCTTGAGTAGTTGGTCAATTTGATTAAAGAATTTAATTTCCAAACTTTAAAAATCCAAGAGTCTATAATAGCGTTCAAACTAGGAAGTAGTGAAAGTAGTGTTTTATAATCCCCAATACTTTCCTGGTGTCCCCAAAATAACATCATTTTCTTTACAACGGATATTTCACTTTCTCTAAGGCTGGGTTCACACGACCTATTTTCAGACGTGAACGAGGCATATTATGCCTCGTTTTACGTCTGAAAATACGGCTACAGCACGTCGGCAAACATCTGCCAATTCATTTGAATGGGTTTGCCGACGTACTGTGCCGACTACCTGTAATTTACGCGTCGTCGTTTGACAGCTGTCAAACGACAACGCGTAAATTGACTGCCTCGGCAAAGAAGTGCAGGACACTTATTTGCAACGTAATTTGAGCCGTTCTTCATTGAATTCAATGAAGAGCAGCTCAAGATTACGGGCGTCAAAGACGCCTCTCATAATGCGAGGAGGAGCTTTTACGTCTGAAACGACGCAGCTGTTTTCTCCTGTAAAACAGTCTGTCTTTTCAGACGTAAAAGACAGTTCTCGTGTGCACATACCCTATCATATAAATATCCCTTCAAGGTTTGGGGTGATTCCAATTGTAGATTTACATAATCCTCCCTATCTCCCAGCAAGTTTACATATATCTGGCTAAGCAGGCTAAATTATAATTTTTAATATCCCTTTAAAGCCAGACCGCCTTCCCATACCTGTCTATGAAGCTAAGCAAAAGCTATTCTTACTCTTCTGTAACTGTACATAATTAGGGCTTTAGGCAAGGAAAACCGTACAATGTATGGTCTAGTCCGGGTGCGCCATCTGGTGAGGTTAGACAGGGCCTCTCTCTTTAAGATATTATAGGCTTAGTTGCATGCCTAAAAGGGATAGCTATGTATTTGGTCTGATTTGAGCCTGGAACTTTAAGCAATCATCTCAACAAAGAAGAAGTATTTAATTTCAGTTGTTCTACGGGTGGAGCACTGGTAAAACTCGTTGGTGTATTGTTTCTAACAATATCGTCTATTACGCAGAATGTATATGCATTCAATCTGCTTGACCTGCTAATTTAACACTTGATATAGTATATGATAAAACAGAATATAAATACAAGATAAGATACGACTCACTGCTTAGAGAGTGTCACGTATTGTAAGACTCGTAATGTAATAAAAACCTAAAATATCCAGAAAACACACAAGGGACACTGAAAACAGATAAGGGTGAGGAGAAATATGCAGACATAAATAGACCATACACAGTGGTAGTAAGAATGTCATATATACTTGATTCCATGTGGCCCCTGTATATAGTCACAGGAGTTCACCGCACTATACTCTGTTCAGGTTTTTGAACCATAATCTGTTTGATGTCATTGTCATTGCGTGACTAGAACATCTAATAATGCAACATTTAATCTCTGTAAAATCATGGGTTTTGCCCATTTTGAACTCGAAGTGAACGGAAATAGAGAACATTCTGGTAGACTTTTTGTGTTAAATTTATTTGTAACTATCGTTGTGAGCAGAATGAATGGCAATAACATTTTCTACACACTAGATTAATGTTGCAGAATGCGCTGGATCGGGCAGTATTCTAATGCATATGGGGCAGCCGGACAGAAGAAGGTTTTTTGGATTTCAAGATGCCTGATCCTTTATTCCCTGGTGTTTAGCAGGACATTATTTCCCTCTCCCCTTTGATATGAACATCCACGTTCAGCCGAGCACCTAGATGGTTGTTATGATCATAGATCCGGTTTAGGGATTGGCCTGACCTACTGATGCTTACAAAAAGCAGGGGACCAATGGGAGTATTACTGCAGGATCAGACTATACAGATTTCTACAACCATGCAGACAGATAGGTCTGCAAAAGAGCTGTATACACAAAACAGTGGGATATTTTTAATCAAGACTATTTGAAAATATGCATAATTTTTTATTTCAGATGTATTGGAGCAATAAAAAAATGGTTCCAAAATGGTTAAAAATGGCAGCGTAAAAAAAAAAGCCTCGTAAAAAGAAGTGCATGTCACTTTTTGAGCCGTTTTGGAGCCGTTTTTTAATTGACTCAACAGAAAAACAGCTCCAAAAACAGCCATAAAAAAAGCTGCAGAAAATGCAAGTTGCTTAAAAAACTGCTGAAAATAAGAGGCTGTTTTTCCTTGAAAACAGCTCCGTATTTTCAGCGTTTTTTTGTTAAGTGTGTGAACATAGCCTCAGACTGTCATCAGATCGTGCTTAAATCAGCATTTTATTTTTTTATTTCTTACGGCTCGGTTCACACTGTGTGTTTTGGTTGCACTTAACATGCATATTTTTGGGGGGGTAAACTGCTATGACTCTCAATGGAAGTTCAACAACCAAAACCAGAAAATTTATGGTAAAAACCTACCAAAAATGCAAAGTGTGAACCCAGCTTAAAATGGCTATAGATTTATACCTAGTGTAGAATGTAGTGCAGATGCACGTACAGGGCCATAGCCGAGGGACAATATTGATTATGACATGTGACTACAAGAACATCAGGACAAAAGGACAATACTTCACCTTTGAACAATGAGACGCGGGGGACGAATCCTCATGGGGTATATATTGGTATCTTCTTTTTTTAAATTGATGCTGGTTTCTGGAAAAAAATATATTTAAGTTACATCATGTTAAGGGAAGTGCTTCTTTTATGGTAATTAACCCCTTAACGCTCAGTGACGTACTATTCCGTCATGGAAACCGCCCCGTTCACGCTCCATGACGGAATAGTACGTCACGGGAGTAACGGCCATTTCGGCCGTCCTCCCGACACATACAGGAGCTGTGACAGCTGCTGTCTCGTACAGCAGCTGCCGCAGCTCCTACAGCGGGGACCGATCGCTGTATCCCCACTGATTAACCCCTTAAAAGCCGCGTTCAATAGAGATCGCGGCTTTTTAGGGGTTAAGCTAGCATCGCCGGCCTGCTACACGATAGCGGCCGGCGATGGTGACTATGGCAACCGGACATCAAACAATGGCGTCCGGCTATGCCATCGACGGAAGCCTAGTGGGTCCTGACGAAGTCAGGACCCACTATGCTTGCCGTCAGTGAGTAGCCTACAGTTCTAATACACTGCACTACGCATGTAGTGCAGTGTATTAGAATAGCGATCAGGACCTCCTGCCCTCAAGTCCCCTAGTGGGACAAAGTAATAAAGTAAAAAAAAAGTTAAAAAAAGATGTGTAAAAATAAGAAAATAAAAGTTTTTAAAAGTGATCAAAGTCCCCCTTTTTCCCTTATCAGTCCTTTATTATTAATAAAAATATATAAACAAACAAATAAACTATGCATAATTGGTATCGCCACGTCCATAACGGCCTGAACTACAAAATTATTTCGTTATTTATCCCGCGCGGTGAACGCCGTAAAAGAAAATAATAATAAACCGTACCAGAATCACAATTGTTTGGTCACTTCACCTCCCAAAAAATGGAATAAAATGAGATCAAAAAGTCGCATGTACCTAAAAATGGTCCTGATCGAAACTACAGTTCGTTACACAAAAAAATAAGTCCTCGCACGGCTTTATTGATTGAAAAATAAAAAAGTTCTGGCTCTTAGAATAAGGTAACACAAAAAGTAAATGACTTTTTACAAAATTTATTTTATTGTGCAAACGCCATAAGACATAAAAAAAAACTATAAACATCCGGTATCGCCGTAATCGTATCGCCCCGCAGAATAAAGTGAATGTGTCATTTATAGCACACGGTGAACGCTGTAAAAAAATAGAATAAAAAAACAATAGTAGAATTGCTGTTTTTTAGTCACCACGCCACTTAAAAATAGAATAAAAACGGATCAAAAAGTCGCATGCACCCCATGAAAAGTACAATGAATTCCTCAAGGGGTCTAGTTTCCAAAATGGGGTCACTGTTGGGGGGTTTCCACAGTATTGGCACCACAAGACCTCTTCAAACCGGACATGGTGCCTAATAAAAAGGAGGTCTCATAATCCGCTAGGTGCTCCTTTGCTTCGGAGGCCGGTGCTTCAGTCCATTACCGCACTAGGGCCACGTTTGGGATATTTCTCAAAACTGCAGAATCTGGGCAGTAAGTATTAAGTTGCGTTTCTCTGGTAAAACCTTTTCTGTTATAGAAAAAAATGGTATAAAAAGGATTTTCTGACCAAAAAAATTGTACATTTCACCTTTACTTTGCTCTAAGTTCCTGTGAAACACCTAAAGGGTTCATAAACTTTCTAAATGCTGTTGCAAAAACTTTGAGGGGTCTAGTTTCTAAAATTGGGTGTTTCATAGCGGTGTCTAATATATATGCTCCTCAAAGCAACTTCGGAACTGAACTGGAACCTAAAAAAAACTAAATTAGGCAATACTTTGCTTCTTACATTATACTGATAATGAGCAGTGCCCACCCCCAAGATGGCCCCAGTTTTGACCGTTTGTATAAACGGAGACCCCTATCAGACCGTTTCAGTGCCCGGTTTTCCCAAGCATACACCCCAAGAAGTGTATTTCTATTGATGAGTCCTTGGTAGATTTTAAAGGGAGGGTTCAATTTCGCCAGTACCTGCCGAGTAAGAGGGCAATGTAAGCTGTGGGAGAGTGCATCAGGGTATACCTACAAATTTAGGATATATGAAGGGAACGACAGTAGTATTCAGCCCCCAGAATGCCCCCCCCCCCCTTACTGGGAGTTAATGCAAAACTTGTGTGGGATTTGGTGCACCCACGGCTGGACCAGGGTTACCACCTCTACCTGGATAATTTTTATACCAACGTCCCACTCTTCAACTGCCTCGCTTCCAGTCCTGCGGCATGCGGCACGGCTAGAAGAAATCTGAGAGGCCTCCCTAAGACACTGCTTGGGCAAACAAGAAGGGGGGAGAGCAGGGCACAATCTAGCAGCAACATATTGTGTGTCAAGTACAAGACAAGAGAGATGTCCTTGTATTGACAACAATACATGCCCACACCAGTACCCATGTACCTGTACGAGGTACCAGTACAGAGACCCCCAAACCAGAGTGCATCCTGGACTACAATAGGTACATGGGAGGGGTGGACTTGTCAGATCAAGTCCTGAAGCCCTACAGTGCCATGCGGTGTGGTATAAGAAGCTGGCTGTGTACATCATTATCAAGAGCCTAATCTTTAGGGACCAAGAAGGGGGCATCCAGTACTTCTGGAAGCGAGGCCACACGCATCGTACCAGGGCAACACTTTCCAGAAGAAGTTCCCCAAACTGGCAAGAAGGGAAAAAGTCAAAAGAGGTGCAAAGTCTGCTATAAGAGGGGGATAAGGGAGGACACAATATATCAATGTGACACGTGTCCCGAAAAACCAGGGCTCTGTATGAAAGTGTTTTAAAATTTATCATACATCCCTTCGATTTTTAATCTACCCTGACGCACTCCGCACAGCTTATCCCCCTCATCTTTCCCTTCTGAGCCCTGCTGTGTGCCCAGGCAGCTGAGAACCCACATTACAGTTTATGGGGTGTATATCTCCGGTGGCGCATGCTGGGCACAATATATTGGACACTGAAATGGCATAGATATATAGAAAATTGTAAATCTCACACTGCACCATCTGCTGCACATTACCTTTTACACAATACCTGTGGGGTCAAAATGCTCACTGCACCTCCAGATGAATGTCTTAAGGGGTGTAGTTTTTAAAATGGGGTCACTTCTCGGGTTTTCAACTGTACTGGTACCCCAGGGGCTTCTGCATACATGACTTAGCACCAGAAAAGCTCCAGTAGGCCAAATGGTGGTCCTTTAATTCTGAGCCCTCCCATGGGCCCAAACTGCAGTTTATCACCACAAATGGGGTATTGCCGCACTCAGGACAAATTGGGAAACAAAATTTTGTTCCCTGTGAAAATAAGAAATTTTGATCAAAAATAACATCTTATTGGAAAAAATGAATTTTTTTACATTTCACAGCCCAATCCAAATACGTGCTGTGAAAAAACTGTGCGCATAAAATGGTAACAACAACCATAAATCAATTCCTTGAGGGGTGTAGTTTCCAAAATGGGGTCACTTCTGGTGGGTTTCCATTGCTTTGATACCTCTGGGGCTCTGCAAATGCGACATGGCACCCGAAAACCAATCCAGCAAAATCTGGACTCCAACAAACACATAGCGCTGCTTTCATTCTGAGCCCTCCCATGGGCCCAAAAGGCAGTTTATCACCACAAATGCCGCACTCAGGACAAATTGGGCAACAAAATGGGGTATTTTATTTCTTGTGAAAATAAGAAATTTTATCAAAAATTACATCTTATTGAAAAAATTTCATATTTTAAATTTCACAGCCCAATTCAAATACGTGCTGTGAAAAAAATGTGTAGTCAAAATGGTAACAACAACCATACATGAATTCCTTGAGGGCTGTAGTTTCCAAAATGGGGTCATTTTTTTGGGATTCCTACTGTTTTGGCACCTCAACACCTCTTCAAACCTGGCATGCTGCCTAAAATATATTCTAATAAAAAAGTGCCCCCAAAATGCACTAGGTGCTTCTTTGCTTCTGGGGCTTGTGTTTTAGTCCACGAGCACACTAGAGCCACATGTGAGACATTTCTAAAAACTGTAGAATCTGGACAATACATATTTAGTAGTGTTTCGCTGGTAAACCCTTCTGTGTTACAGAAAAAAATTGAAATTCAGCAAGAAAAATGAAATTTGCAAATTTCACCTCCAATTTGCTTTAATTCCTGTGAAATGCCTAAAGCGTTAAAAAACTTTCTAAATGCTGTTTTGAATACGTTGAGGGGTCTAGTTTTTAAAATGGGATGTTTTATGGGGGTCCGAATCCGTTAGGTCAGTGGGACTGACAGCTTCGGTGACAGCGGGTCCTGATTGGCTCTGACACAAAGAATCCAGCTGTTATTGATCACATCTAAATAATGAACATTTTGTACCTATTGCAACTATGCCAAACATAAACAATAAACATGTCCATAGGGCTCCATTAGCACGACGGAGGCTGAAAACAGGTAATTTTGGCCTCCGTCGGGCTGGTATACGTCGATATATATATATACTAATATATATATATATATATATATATATATATATATATATATATATATATATATATATACATTCCAAAGGCAAATGAACACAGCACTCCAACATACCTATATATAAGGCCATGTGCTCGTTACTAGAGGATGAATCAGTTCCCCAACTTGAATGTAGAAAAACCATAGAACAGAGTAACGGCACCAGGACTTCAGAATAGATTAAACAGGGTGGATTTATTCACCTCAAGTGAGCGACGTTTCGGTTCGTCACAGAACCTTTCTCAAGCTTGAGAAAGGTTCTGTGATGAACCGAAATGAGAAAGGTTCTGTGACGAACCTTGTTTGTTTTTTGAATGTATTAAATAGAGGTAATTGATCTCATAGATACAATTTTTGCAATTAAGCTAAACAGGGAGCCTTTACTTTGTATGTGTGAAGGATTTGCCTGACACAGCTTCTGTTTCGACGCCCGTGGTTAATCAGCCTGCATCTGTTCCTAGGTCTGCTAGAGTGACTCGATCTGCTACCACTCAGGCTGGTAGACTGAGGAGTGGGAGAGCCTAACGCAGCATGGCCAGACGGTTCTAGCTCCCGACCCTGGTCCACTTATACCTTCATTTGCTGCTTGTCCTTTGCCTGTGACTCTCCTGTTTCCTGGCTCTGCTGTTCCTGCTGTTACTATTGACCTCTGCTTCATGTTGACCCTGGCTTGACTGACTATTCTCCTGCTCTGCATTTGTTACCACGTACACTCCTGTTTTGACTCGGCTCGTCCACTACTCTGTTGCTCACGGTGTTGCCGTGGGCAACTGCCCCACTTTCCTTTGCTTTTGTGTTCCCTTGTCTTGTTTGTCTGTCGTGCACATATTGAGCGTAGGGACCGTCGCCCAGTTGTACGCCGTCGCCTAGGACGGGCTGTGCAAGTAGGCAGGAACTGAGTGGCGTGTAGATTAGGGCTCACCTGTCTGTCTCCCTATCCTGACATTACAGTATGCTTGGGGTGGTGTCGGGAATACCTGTACAAGATGTACAACACCTGTACATCGCCTAGCCATTATCCGGTTGCTATACACCTGGCTCAGAAACTGATTGCATACCATTGGAAACCACAAGGCCCACCTTTTCTGGCAGAATTCATAGAGTAAATTTACATCGCCATCTGGAAAAATTTGTGTACTTGAAACAAAACTGTGTTAAGAAATATGCTGAAATCTGGGGAGCCTGGTTGGATTCACCTGGTCTGGTGCCTCTCACACTAGTTTGAGATCGGAATCTGGCATGATCATAGATGTATTTGGACAAATGGCGGTGTATGACTCTCCTATCCTCTTCATCTTGTTGCTATGTATCATCCTGGTCTGAGGGATGTTTTTGATTTTGATATATACTCTGCTGCTATACTGATGGGATGTTGGGGGGGTTTACAGATTTTTGTATTCTTATAGTATTTTCTTGTACTATTTGTCACTTTGTGTGACATCAGGAGCCTCCCCAGAGCTAGAACTTTCCCAGGGCAAGAACACCCGAGCGACATATCCCACTGTATTCCAAACTGTGGAATATGTTTCAGTCTTCGGACATTTAGCTCTAACGGAAGGCCTAAACGCAATGTGTATAGGTCCTTACTGTCTGTAAGTTAGCAAGAGAAGGGGGCGGATGGAAGAGACTATAAGTAGAATATTGTCTTGTTTCACAGCAATTTACAGTAATGTGTATGATGGCCTCCCAAATGAAATAAGGATTAGACAAGTTGGATTTCAATATGTCAAATCCTTTTGCTCAGCCTGGAAATAAGCTGCAAAGCGCCTAGCCGTTTGTCTCCCTCTTCCCACTTAGTGGCACATGAGTGTAGACACTAAGCCGTTCCTCATGACAGTTTTAATGTGCAGTTTTGATGTATGGGGGTTTGTTTTTTTTAGCCAAGAGCAATTATTTCCTTTAAATGTGTCTTTTATGATCCACTCCTGTTTTTTGGCTACAAGAAAATGCATCGAACGGCATTGTGTGAACCTGGCCTTAGGAGGGAAATGCATGGTCACTGGTGTTCATGTCTATGCAGGGGCAGACACAGACAACTTTGGACCCCTGTGCAAAAACTGTATATGGGCCACGTTCCGCCAGCATACCTGCAATTTACATAATCTCATCTTAAAAACAAATAATGATTTTTGCTGTTATTTCTATTGAAAACAACAGGATGGGTACCATCCCTGGTGGCATAGAGCAGTTAAGAGGGTTAATGATAACATCCCTGGTTAGATGGGGCAATGAAGGGGTTAATGGTAATAACTCTGGTGGCCTAGGCCAGTGAAGGGGTTAATGATGACATTCCCGGTGGTTTCGATTTGTGCAGTCAATGGGTTAACTACCCTTACTGAAGGTTGCACAACACCTTCTTATACTCCATCTGTGACTGTAGACTCAAAATATTAAATAGACATTAGTCCATCAACAAACAAGAGTCTCCTGGGTGCAGCAATCAGTATAAAAGACGTGTCCTTGTTCCTCAAAGATATCATAATATTATAAACAATAGTTGCACTCAACCACTGTCTATATGATGCAACGGATAGAGGATAAAGCCTTTCTTTTCTGATTCCAGGAATAATAGGCAGATTAGATAGTTGCCTCCGAGCCAAACCACACCAAATTCCTTGCACAGATACTATAACATACTACTGAAGAAACAGACATCAACTTATATCAACATGTGTATGTCACGCTGTATCTAACCATGTATCGCCCGACTGACGTTGTTTATTACCCTGTGGGTATGTTCACACGGCTTATTTTCAGACGTTTTCTGGGCCGTAAACGGCCAATAAACGGCCGAAAAATCGGAAGCAGAACGCCTCCAAACATCTGCCCATTGATTTCAATGGGAAAAACAGCGTTCTGTTCCGACGGGGCGCGAAAAAGTAGTGCATGTCACTTCTTGAGACATTTTTGGAGTCGTATATTCAGATGTTTTTTATTAAGCATGTGAACATACACTTAAGGTATGTTCACACAACCTATTTTCAGCCGTTTTTCGGGCTGTAAACGTCCCGAAAAACAGCTGAAACTTTAAGGTATGTTCACACGCTTAATAAAAAACGTCTGAAAATAGTTCCTGATTTTCAGCCGATTTTTAGGCAACTCGTGTTTTTCCGGGAGTTTTTTAACGCGGCCATTTTGAAAAACGTTAAAAACCTTTTAAAAAAATATCCCATCGAAACAGAATGCTGTTTTTCCCATTGAACTCAATGGGCAGATGTTTGGAGGCGTTCTGCTTCCGATTTTTCGGCCATTTACGGCCTGAAAAACGGCCGAAAATAAGCCGTGTGAACATACCCTCATAAACACATGTCGGTCTATATATTTTTCCTTTAGGGGATGTTCACACGCTTACTAAAAAACGTCTGAAAATACAGAGCTGTTTTCAAGGGAAAACAGCTCCTGATTTTCAGCAGTTTTTTTAGCAACTCACGTTTTTCGCAGCCATTTTTGGAGCAGTTTTCCTATAGGGTCAATGAAAAAACGGCTCCAAAAATGGCTCAAGAAGTGTCATGCACTTCTTTATCGCGGGCGTTTTTTAACGCGGCCGGTTTTCAAAACGGCCGCGTAGAAAAACGGCCCGTCGGAGAAGAACGCCGTTTTTCCCACTGAAATCAATGGGCAGATGTTTGGAGGCGTTCTGCTTCCAATTTTTTGGAAAATAAGCCATGTGAACATACCCTTAATAGTAAGAGAATATTATACCATCCGTGCAAGGAATTTGTTTGTAGGCAGCTGATCTAATCTGCATATTATTCCTGGAATCAGAAGAGAAATGTGATATCCTCTATCCATTGCATCATATAGACGCTGGTTGAGCGCAGGTATTTTTTATAATATTGTGACTGTAGACTGTTCGGAGTCTATTATTTTATGAACTTCAGACATACAGATTATCAGTCAACAGGGCTGACTTGGATAACGCCATCTGTGTAATCTATGAGAGTTTTATGAAGAGTGTAAGCAGGGGGGGAAGGGATGAGAGAAGTAGGATTCTTGGTTTAAAACCCACTTGTAGCCCAGTGCATTTGAACAGGCTGCACAGGCTATATATCCATGGCCTCACCTGTATATTGCACCTGGAATGTAGCAGTATTTCACATTTTTGATAGCTTTATAAGTGTATTATAACGTACTGTCCAATATAAGTTTCCAATCAATAGAAAAGGTGCACCTAACTGTATGCCACCCCGCTTTTTAGCACATTTAGCTTGATATAGAGCTTCACCTTTGCTGCAGTCCACAACTTTGACAAATAGATGTAAGAATATTACCTTGTGTGGAATAGGAAATAAAATACCGTCACCCAGGACTAATAAAGTACTCGTAGTCATCCAGAACTAATAAAGTACTCATAGTCATTCAGGACTAATAAAGTACTCATAGTCATTCAGGACTAATAAAGTACTCATAGTCATCCAGGACTAATAAAGTACTCTCATCCAGGACTAATAAAGTACTCATAGTCATCCAAGACTAATAAAGTACTCATAGTCA